>NC_138768.1:623294313-623409062 GCF_965119305.1 Pelophylax lessonae | reverse complement strand
CAGACGCCGATCCCGCCCACGTCGCGTCAGGGGTGACGCATGGTTCTGTGGGCGGGCTCGGCACCGGCGTTCCGGGAAGCCCTTCCCTTGAGGCCAGCTGTGTCACGTCTTGCACTAATTAACTAGCACTTTTATAGTGCACCTCTCGCAACACACAGCCAGCGCATTTACTTGCTGGCTGTGGTGCTGAGAGGACGCTGTTTGCCTTACTACCATCTACATTCAGGTATCAATTTTATACATGTTAATTAGTTTCCCAAAAAATCTTTATACTTCTTTCTGATCGGCTTCGCTGTTCTAGCTATATTCTATTGCAATATAATTTTATTGCCCATTTTATATTGGGCTACCTTTTTGGTATATATTTTTATGTCATTATGCTTTTTATATACTTACCATATTACTCATAGATATACAGCTATCTTATATGCCGACATTTATCAGCCTCTCCCTTGCTTATTTTGCTACATATATCAATGTACTTAGCCCTGTTCTGTCCATTTTTCAGACCGGTGCTACCTACACCTTTACCACTCACCTACGCCCTAAAGGCTACCTCTGGCCTCTCCCAATTAAGGACTTCAGACGTCCATTGATTGGGGGCTGCACACCTGATGTCAACAGCGGCTGGTTCATTGGCTAGAATAACCACTTACCATCTTACTTATTGCATTTTTGACTGCAAGGACATTCGCACCCACCAGATGTTTTTAACCGTGCAGGCTACCTGAGTACAGTTATTTTCTCAACCCTAGTACCGTTTGAACCCCTCCCCTGAAGAAGAAGCAAAATCTTCCCTTTGGCTTCGAAACATGTTGGGTTTTAGTTCAGACTACTACGGTTGATATATCTGTCTCTCCTTTGCCTGTACTGTTTTTAATCATTATTTGTGTTTACAATAAAATTTATATTTTTCAATACTCTTTTCATATAATTTTCTACACAGTATATATTTTATGTGCCTTTAAAGTCCCACAAGGGGAACCCCATTTTCTTTGTCCTAATACTAGGGATGTGGCACACATAAAGCGCTAGGCTGAAGCACCCCATTTATTCAATTTTGGCAGTAGATACCGCCCCCGTCGCTTTCTTTAGCCTACCGCTTAATCTTAGGTTTTGCTTTTGTAGTTTATCCTAGAGTTTATTCTCTTAAAAACTAAATTTTTGTCTATATATTTGATTATTTGATTTCCTATTTGAATTTTCATAATGACACAGGATACCATTTTGCCAGATTTCACAGGGGATAGTTGGAACAATCTTATGCAACAATACCAACAAGAGTTCGAGGACAACGAATTTATAGAGACAGAATTGTCATCTATGTTTTTTCAGTTGTCCAAAATGTTAGAGAAAAAATCAATGTTCTTTTGGAATATAAGATCCTTCCAGGAACATATAAAAGAAAATGTTAGCCCGTTTGGCCTAAGAGCTCAAGTTTTTCCGATATTGGAGGATCCAACCCCTAGCTTTAAAATCAAATGGGAACAGGCCTTACAACAATGCTCTGTGGCGCTTATGAACCTCCTCATTGAGGAATATTCTTTAAGAACCACAGAGCTGGATAAACATATAGCTTCTACATGCGAAAGACTAAAAAGATACAAAAGCCATACCACTTTTTCCCATCGGGAAGTAAAATTAAAACAACAATTAGACACCTTCAATAAAAACACCCTTGTGAAGAAACAAAAAATTCTTAATAAAGACAAAAATACTTATATACAAGGGAAGGCTTTTCATTGGACAAATAATCAACACTATATTCGTCCACTTAATAGGGACCCCAATGCCCCAGTACCTAAACCTAAACTTAATACCAAGTTACCACCCCCTGTGAAGAATCACAAGACACCAATGGAACGTACTAAACGTCCCTATGCCTTCGGCCTAGACCCTATATCTAAAAAGTCTAACACCCAACCCCAACACAAGGAGGCTTTATCTCTTTTTCCTACAACATCAATACCTCCACTGTCCAATATCCCTCTCTCACAACAAACACCACCCCCTATCAATGTATCTAATTTACCTACACATCACTCTTCCATCACTCACTTAGACGACCAAACTTTTTTAGATGTGGTCCACCAACGAGCTTCACAACTCACACTTGCACTCCCATCACCTCTCCCCCTCACTTAACTTCCCACACTGCAACCCCCCCTTTCCCCACTAATCTGGCACAAGACAATGTGGACTTTTCTATTATTAATTTGTCTAGCTACAAATTATCTGAAACTGAAGCATCCATATTACAGAAAGGCCTTAACTTCTGCCCCACGAATAACATCAACAAATTTGATTTTGTCAAGGATCTCCATCTATTTGCCCGCAAATTAAATTTCAAATACATTTATCACAAAGACAAACAAAAACCACATGAACAGGACCCTATTTTAGATACTTTAATTACTCTTCTCGAAGAAAACGAGGATCTTATTGATCGTGTGGACCTCCCCTCTCTACTCGCTGGTATCCCGCCTGAAACCAAAGAACAAAAGATAGTAGGCACTGATTTTCGCAAAAAATCCGACGCCTACCCTCCCATTCAGAATGCGAATATCAACGCCTTCTTAAAAATAGTGTCTAAGGAAGTTGAAAAACTTAATATACGTCCGCTATCCCAACCTAACATCTCTCAAGCCCAAAGAGAGGCAATTAACAAATTGGCAACTAATAAATCTATTACTATCAAGCAGGCTGATAAAGGAGGGAATATTGTGATAATGGACAACCCTCAATACATCAAAATGTGCACCAACATCTTAAATAACGCTGACTGGTACAGGCGTATCACATCTGATATAGTTACCAAGTATAACTTGGAATTTTATCAGTTGATAGACACTGCTTACCTCAATAATGTTTTTTCTAAAGACATCTGGAATTTTATCCGTACTAAATTTCCTGTCACCCCCACATTTTACGGCCTCCCAAAGGTACATAAAAGTACCACAGACCCTCCCGGTAGACCGATTATTTCGGGATGCGGATCTATTACAGACAACGCAAGTAAATTAGTTGATGCCTATCTTCAACCTCTTGTTCATAAGCTACCTTCCTTTACTAAGGACACTATTCATTTTATCAATAAAATTAAGGACCTTTGGATACCCTCTACCGCGATTCTAGTCACCATCGATGTGGAGGCTCTTTACAGCTCGATCCCCCACTCCAGGGGTATCGCAGCTGTAAAGCATATTATATCTGGTCAGGACACAGTGGATGCCTATGGCGAGTTTATATTAGATTTATTGTTGTTTATCTTAACACATAATGTGTTTACATTTAACGGTTCCCACTACCTCCAGGTACAGGGGGTAGCAATGGGCACTTGTTGTGCCCCATCATATGCCAACCTGTACCTGGGGGAGTGGGAACAATTTCTTCTGGATGATGACGCCTTGTCGATGTACACTGGTCACATCCTTTTTTGGACCAGGTACATCGACGACGTGTTCCTCATCTGGGATGGTCCCACGGAATCCCTCCAAGCCTTCTTAGTTCACTTGAACAAGAACGACTTTAACCTTTCATTCACAATGAACATGGATCCCGATCGGATCACTTTCCTCGATGTCGAGATTATGCGCAGTGAAAATGATACCCTAAAGAGTAACCTCTACCGTAAACCCACCGCGGGAAATACAATATTGCACGGATCAAGCTTTCATCCCACCCCTCTACTTAGATCAATTCCCACCAGTCAATACTTGAGGCTGAGACGGAATTGTTCAGACCTCAAACTATTCCAAGCGGCCGCTGACGCCCTCCAAAAACGTTTACTACGTAGGGGCTATTCTAAGAAATCGCTCAAACAAGCTTACCAACGTGCCCTTAATAGCGACAGAGACACACTACTAGCCCCAAAAACATCAGTAGGCTCTAAAAAGGAAGATATCATAAGAATTATAACACCCTATAATCAGCAACACCAAAAAATTAGACGCATTGTCTCCAAACACTGGCACTTGCTGGCCTCGGACCCTATTTTGGGCCAACATGTGTCAGATACACCTAATTTTACCTATAAAAGGGCCCCAGCTTTACGAGACAAAATAGTCCGTAGTGAGTTCCGCGATACTGTCACGTCCACTTGTTGCAAATACAGAGGGACATACATCTGCGGCAGTTGCAAATATTGTGGCTATATGCTCACACAAAAATCCCCCATATTACCGAATGGAGATGTCCATCGACCTAAGCATTTTGCCAACTGTCGTACGATAGGCGTGGTTTATCTCCTGCTTTGTTCTTGCCAGTGCTTTTACATTGGTAAGACCAAGCAGGAGTTTTGGCAACGCGCATACCGCCATCTTCTAAGTATGAGGAAAGCAGACCCTGAGCTTCCCTTAGGTAGACATGTGGCTACTGTACATGCCGGCAAAATGCCTAAGGTTAAATTTTTGATTCTCGACCGAGTCCACCCAGCCCCCAGAGGAGGGGACTGGAATAAGTCCCTCCTCCAACTTGAACTAAAATGGATATATTGTCTTAGGGCCACTGAGCCCCCAGGACTTAATGGATCTCTATCATTCAAGCCCTTTCTCGAGGGTTTTAACTCTGGAGGAATGGAGATTTAATTCCCCCTACCTAAACCAGACGGCCATTCACCTCTAATTATATTTTAGGGCCTCCTATAACATCATACTAGTCCCAATATCCATATATTTATATGCTTTACTGCTCTGGCCTTAATATGTTTTGTATTGTACGATATTATGTTAACATGCTAATTTTCTTTGTATAATAATTATATAACAAAAATAATTTCTTCTATTATAATTATGTTTAAATATATGTACATGTTTCGATACTTGTTGTACTGTCATTGACATAAGTTGTGTATATATGTTCCTCTTCCCTGTATGTTGATTTTGTCATTTTGTATTCCAGTGTCTGTAACCTGTTTACATCTGTGGGTCGTGTCCTTGCTGATATTTATATTCAAGAACTACAACCTTCAATCATGTTCTATCGATATAGTAATGCATTCCTTTTGTACAATTGTTTCTAATTAATTTGGCTTTTAGATCTCTCCCAGCAATTTATGTTGACTCCGGGCGTTGCCCCTTCGTTAATGTGCGTCCCGGCACGGGGAGACATATACCGCGTTATCGCGGTAGTCTGGTCCTATCTTCCATCCTCTGTGCCCTTTGCGGTTCAGCTCGGACCAATCGGCAGCCTCAGTGCATCTGCACTTCCGGCTCTGACCCCCGTGTCGGTGGAGCGCAGACGCCGATCCCGCCCACGTCGCGTCAGGGGTGACGCATGGTTCTGTGGGCGGGCTCGGCACCGGCGTTCCGGGAAGCCCTTCCCTTGAGGCCAGCTGTGTCACGTCTTGCACTAATTAACTAGCACTTTTATAGTGCACCTCTCGCAACACACAGCCAGCGCATTTACTTGCTGGCTGTGGTGCTGAGAGGACGCTGTTTGCCTTACTACCATCTACATTCAGGTATCAATTTTATACATGTTAATTAGTTTCCCAAAAAATCTTTATACTTCTTTCTGATCGGCTTCGCTGTTCTAGCTATATTCTATTGCAATATAATTTTATTGCCCATTTTATATTGGGCTACCTTTTTGGTATATATTTTTATGTCATTATGCTTTTTATATACTTACCATATTACTCATAGATATACAGCTATCTTATATGCCGACATTTATCAGCCTCTCCCTTGCTTATTTTGCTACATATATCAATGTACTTAGCCCTGTTCTGTCCATTTTTCAGACCGGTGCTACCTACACCTTTACCACTCACCTACGCCCTAAAGGCTACCTCTGGCCTCTCCCAATTAAGGACTTCAGACGTCCATTGATTGGGGGCTGCACACCTGATGTCAACAGCGGCTGGTTCATTGGCTAGAATAACCACTTACCATCTTACTTATTGCATTTTTGACTGCAAGGACATTCGCACCCACCAGATGTTTTTAACCGTGCAGGCTACCTGAGTACAGTTATTTTCTCAACCCTAGTACCGTTTGAACCCCTCCCCTGAAGAAGAAGCAAAATCTTCCCTTTGGCTTCGAAACATGTTGGGTTTTAGTTCAGACTACTACGGTTGATATATCTGTCTCTCCTTTGCCTGTACTGTTTTTAATCATTATTTGTGTTTACAATAAAATTTATATTTTTCAATACTCTTTTCATATAATTTTCTACACAGTATATATTTTATGTGCCTTTAAAGTCCCACAAGGGGAACCCCATTTTCTTTGTAGAAATTACATATGTGGAATAATAACAATAAAAATATGTAAAATAAAGCTTATTTCATAAGTCAATGTGAGGATACCTGACTCACTATGGATTACTGCCTATACTGCCAAATTATATTTTGCTTGATAGTTAATAAATCCTACTTCAAGAGAATCCTTCTACTTTCTAACACAGAAATTTTCCCCTAAAGGAGAATATATAAAAAATATATGTCACAAAATGTATGCTGTTCCTTGAAGTAATTTAAATTGCTGACATTTGAACATTTTGGATTTAGATATAGATTTGGCTTGATCTCAGCAATGGTGGAAAGCTTAGCAAAACTGGTCAGACGTGTTACAATCTGATTGTACAGTCTACTGAATTAAAGTGATACTAAAGTCTCCTTTTTTTTTTTGTTTAGTTAACCACTTTAGCCCCAAGCCTATTTTTGACACTTTTTGTTTACAAGATAAATCAGTATTTTTTGAAACCCCCAAACATTATATATATATTTTTTGCAAAGACTCTGGAGAATAAAATGGCGGTCATTGCAATATTTTTTGTCATGCGGTATTTCTTACGAAAATCACTTTTCACTGCATTAAAAAAAAACTAACCAGTAGCCCATTGTTTTGTACATTGTGAAAGATGATGTCACGCTGAGTAAATATATACCCAACATGTTACGGTTTAAAATTGCACACACTCCGGGTCGATCCCATATACGTATTGCATTGTTACGTTATTTGAATGTTATATGCTGCAGTTTTGTATTTCAAAGCGCCTTGTTTTATCACGGCATATACCTAATATTTTCACTGCATGTTGCTGTACCATGTTTCTTTTGCCTTCAATAAAAACCG
Organism: Pelophylax lessonae; assembly: GCF_965119305.1. Classification (NCBI taxonomy): domain Eukaryota; kingdom Metazoa; phylum Chordata; class Amphibia; order Anura; family Ranidae; genus Pelophylax; species Pelophylax lessonae. The sequence goes on along the minus strand of NC_138768.1, from coordinate 623,401,983 downwards.
TTTAAAAGAAAAAGAAAATTGCACACACCCGCGGAATGGCGACAAACTACGGTCAATAAAAATCTCCATAGGCAACGCTTTAAAAATTTTTAACGGTTACCAGTTTCGAGTTAGAGCATAGATCTTTTTTAAAAATTATTGCTCACGCTCTGGTGATCGTGGCGATACCTCACATGTGTTGTTTGAACAGCGATTTAATTTGCAGCCTGACTTCAGTATACGTTTTCTTTCGTGCGCGAGCTAACGGTGACGGGGGCTGCTAACGTGTTTTTTTTTTTCTTATTTTTTTTTTTTTTTTTTAAATTTTAACACAGGTTAAAAAAAATTTGGTCATTTTTATTGCTGTCACAAGCAATGTAAACATCCCTTGTGACAGCAATAGGCAGTGACAAGTACTCTTTATGGAGGGATCGAGACCCCTCCACTACACTTCCATGTATTCATTCATGTATTCGAAAACTGCATTTTTTAATACATTCACTTTTTAAAACTGCCGCCTTTAGCAGCGGAGTAACCCGGATGTGACGTCATGGACGCCGCCTCCGGGTTACGTCATCGGAGACCCGATCTAAGCCACTTCCGGCTTTGATCAGGACTCCATCCAGCGGTGGGGCGGGAGACCCGGGCAAATCCGCAGAAGGCGGCGGGAGGGGGGGACGTCCCCTCCCGCTCGCCGGGGTAAGGATCAAGCGGCTCCCGAGCCGTATTGGTCATTACCGCCGGAAAGCCGACCGCCGGCTCTAAAAAACGGAACCGGGATGATGCCTCTAGCTAAAGGCATCACCCCGGTACAACCACGCAAAGTCAGCCGACGTAGGTCTACGTGGCTGGTCATAAAGTGGTTAAAAATAATAAAAAGGTTATACTTACCTGCTCTGTGCAGTTGGTTTTGCACAGAGCAGCCCAGAACCCTTCTCTTTTCGGGGTCCCTCTTCGCTGGTCCTGGCCCCTCCCTCCGGTTGAGTGCCCCCACAGCAATGCTATGGGGGCACCCAAGCCGAGCCACAGCTCCCTGTGTTCATTTAGACATGGAGCCGCAGCCTCCTCTCTCTCTTCATTGGCTGACAGATTTTGATTGACAGCAGTGGAAGCCAATAGCACCACACTGCTGTCTCAGCAAATGAGGAGGTGAGTCCCCGGCAGCCGAGACACAACTGCAACATCGCTGGATCTAGATGGACCTCAGGTGAGTATTGAGGGGGGCTGCTGCGGACAAAAGGCTTTTTATCTTAATGCATTAAGATTAAAAAAAAAAAAACCTTCTGCATTACAACCACTTTAAGATATAATCATATGGAAAGCTTAAAGTGTATTTCCACTTCTGTAGCCAAATTGCAATAACACCTACTTTATGTTTGTTATATGCTCCAATGAAAGTAGCTTAACTAAAATCAAAAGTTCTGGTTACCTTTTTAAGATTTTAGTTTTTAAGGGCCTCATGAACACTTGAGCCCCCATGCATTTCAAGATTTAAAGTTTTTTTAGGCCTCATGCACACTTGAGCTCAAAAATGCTTGTTTTACAGGCGTTTGACTTTTTTTATTTCTTCTCTAAATTCTCCACTATGTTAGTCTATGTGTTCATGCACACATAGGCATTTACAGTAGTTTGGGGTAACATAATTAACCCTGTCTGTACTGTGCTTGCAGTTACTCATTATCAGTTGTAAACTAGATTTGAACACTGTTTGTCCTACTCCTCCTTTTTCTTTTTTAGGTATGTTGTGAGAATGGGAACACATACCAAACATATAGTGGAGTTTAGACTGGAAAAGAGGAAATATTCTTTAAAGCCTAACTCTAGCTTTCTGTCACTTTAAAATAGTTTGCTTGGATCAAGCTGGTCCAAACATACTATTACCTTCACTAACAGATGTGCCTGCTGTTGAGGGCTGTATAAACTGTATGTAGCTGATGCCATACACAGCGTACACACTGTGGTTCAGCAACAGGACAATGACTTCTTTCCCACTGCCATAACAAAATCAAGTAGGGCTGATCGCTGCCCAGCCTTTCACAGGAAGTACTGTATTTACTGTATTTATCTAATTAGTAAAAAGCTTCCTCTGGTTGGCTGAGGTGTAGACGATGACATCATCTGCCAACATTACCACCTTAGTTGATCAAAGGAAACCTTGTAATCATTCAGGAAACACAAAGCTTCCTATGAAAGGCTGGGCAGTGCTCAGCCCTAATCAATTTTTTTTAAGCAACAGGATGGGAAGTCCCATCCTGCTGCTGAAACACAGCACTGTATGTAGCTGATGCTACATACAGTACAGGTTATAGAGCAATCCCAATGGGCCCAAAGGTAATAATTTCTTTGGTCCAGCTTGGTCCAAACAAACTATTATAAACAGTCAACGACCGCCCTATTGTAGCTTTACTGCGCAGAATCACGTATATATAAGTGATTCTTCTCTTCTGGGTAGTGGGCACACACTCGCACCGACGGCACGCCGCTTTGATATAAAAAAATAAATAAAAATTCCAGTATATATACACCATAGTTTGTAAACACTATAACTTTTGCGCAAACCAATCAATATACTCTTATTGGGATTTTTTTACTATATATATGTAGCAGAATACATAATGGAGTAAATTTATGAAGAAATTAGATTTTTTTTTTTTAACTGTATATGTTTTATAGTGAAAGTAAAACATATTGTTTTTTTTTTTTCAAAAATTCTCTTTTTTTTTGTTTATAGAGCAATAAATAAAAACCCCAGTAGTGATCAAAATACAACTAAAAGAAAGCTTTATTTGTGGGGAAACAAATTACGTAAATTGAATTTATGTACAGCGTTGCATGACTGGGCAGTTGTCAGTTAAATTAATGCAGTGCTGTAAAAATGGCCTGATCATGAAGGGGGGGGGGGGGTAATTCTTTCAGGGTCAAGGGGTTTAAAGTGACAAAAAGTTGGAGTTAAAGGAGCCTATGGCACACAGGATTGCAGTTCATTCTACACTCCTGTAAACCATTTTCAGCCGACTGGGCTAAAGCTGACATACAGTCGGGATCCATCTAGATGCCTGGACTGGCAGCTGGCTCAGCCTCTCAGCTGCACCACTGGGAGATTGAGCCAGCTGCTCTCTCTTCCCTCCACAGCCCAACGTTCCAGTGAGCACTGGAGGGGAAGAACAGAGAGCCGGTGACTAAACATCACAGCTCTTTGCTCAGAGCAGAGGGGAGACCTGAGCATTCAGTTTGATCACTCAGTTCTCAGTGCAGAGGCGATGGGAGACATTGGTTCGATGCTGCATCCACCTAGGTAAGTATAAGATTTTTTTTGTTAATTATCCCAAACTTATCTTTTAACTTCAAATTTCTATGCTCACATAAAATACTATAGAATTTTAAATATGAAGTATGAGGTACTGCATATAATACTGAGATACAGGACCTCCTGATGTGTAATAGAGAGGTAACATACATAACTGCATGTAATATTGAATTATTAGGAGAGATCTAAGACACTGCACATAAAAGAGTGGTACAAAGAACTGCATATATAATTGTTAGGCATTCCTTAAAAAAAAAAAAAAAAAGACATAAGGCAAAAAGCATGATCCACTTTTTATAATAGAGGAGCGAGAAGCACCATGTGCGATGTCTGTTACAGAGAAAAATTATATAAACAGGGTGGTTTCCACGCAAAGGTAAAAGAAACGGCTGCAGCCTCCCTAAAATAAAGCCCAAAGGCTATATCAATAACTGAAAATGGTGCTGCTGGTAGAAGGATAAAAAAGAGGCAGACTAGGTGATATCTGAATAAAGTGGTACTGCGTTCAAATAGATAAAGTGCTAAACCTGGGCAGTGTAAATATAAACTTGTGAACAATTTATGACAAATACAAATAAATATTTATAAATGATACCAAATATGTAATATAAAGTGACAAATAAAGTGCGGTGGTCTGGGCCAGACCTGTGTGTGTGCCCAGAAATACTAGTGTCTAAGTGTTAGAGATTGCACAACCTAACAAAATGCACATACGGTGAAAAAGGGTAAAAAGCCCCAGATGAATTGTATATGTATTAAGTGTTAAGTGAATAAACCATGCACTCACAAATAAACAAGTTATAAATATATATAAGTGACTGTATGTGACACCAAATATAGTTGACAGTAGAGTCTGACGTGATTCTATAAATAATAGGTATAGTGAATCCAATCAAATGGATAAATATTGCATAAAGAGTACACGTCCAAAAATGGGTAGTAGGGACTAAGTGAAAATTGAAGGAATGGTGAATAGTGAATTAATTCACAATACAAAGTCCATTTATTCATGCATATCCGGTGGCGGGATCAGTACTAGTACTCCAAGGGTATAAATGGGGGTGATGTGAAAGTTGAATGCTCCTGATCCCTCTAGTAATTGATGCACTCACCAGACAGACCCACCCACACAGGGGTAATGGGCTAAGATGTAATCTAAGGGTCCTCTAGGAAAATACCCGGTCCTGGATAGTATTCCTGGATTCTCAGGTCCTGGGTGGGGGTCTTCCATAACCCGGCTATTCCTCCGTTCCAGCTATCCTCAAGTATTGGGGTGGGGTATAGCATGGTTCTGCAGATCCACTCAGCCACATCACACTTCCAGAGGAGTCGCTGCCATGACATCACCTCCGCCCCCTATGTGCGGTGGGAGGGTCCTCTTCTTCTGCAGCACTTCCTGGTGCCGCCGCCTAGGCGATTACGTCACCAGGCGAATTGAAAAGGCTCCTGGGATAGTGGCGTCATGTATCTCAGGAGTCCTTGCAAATCGCCTAGTGACCAAATCTCATGTTATTTCAGGACTGGAAATGACACGAATGGGAGGATCGGGATGCTGTGATTTCACAGGTTGCTATAGCAATGGGGAGGGAACTTCTGCCGACACCGCCATTATTATGGCAACCTGTCGGGAAGACAGAGAGCCGCTTAGTGCGCAGGTGCGAGTTCGGAGGTGCATGCTGGGTAGCCAGCTGCACGGAATCCCGGAAATCAAGAGAAGAGGGCTTCAGATGCCCACAGATGACATGGAACCTGCCTCCTTCCAAGATCGGGTTTTCTTCAAATACTTTAACACAAAGTGCAGGGACTACACATAGGACACGTTTTTAATGTTGCTAGATATGTATAAAAAAGTACAGAGGAGTGTTAAAAAAAAAAAAAAGTATTTGGGGACTGAAACTGCGCTTTAAGATCACATGTATTGATGTTATTTTTAGAATTTTTTCTGATATGCAGGGGATACATTTATTTATAAAGTATGTTCTAATTTCAGTTCAAGACAGCCACATGATTACTAGATATTTGAAGTTTTATCAAAGAGTTGCAATATTTCCAACAGACTGGCAGTCAAGGTGTCTCTTGAGAGGTAGCAATGCTGGCTTAGACCCTTATATGGTTTGAACGTAATGCAAACACAAAGTATATTCATTTAAAATACAGGCAGGGCTGCCTCCATTAGAAACAAAACTCTGTATGTGTAGAAAGGAACACAGGGTAGTAGTGTGGTTTATTTCCACATTTTTTCTTACTATACATCATAGTTGTTTATAGTAACTGGGCACCATAAACCCCTTTCTACTGTATACCAAAGAAGCAATCTTACAGAATTCTTGATGGAAACAATTAGCCTACAAAGAAAAGCCAACACCTGTGACTTTGTAGACTTCTTAAACAAAAGATCTACATTTGCCTCAGAATTCTGGCCTCCAGTGATAAAATAACATGCCAGCGATAATCCTGAAATGAGGTTTTGGAACCTGGCCTTGACGAAATCTCCTTGTAAATTGCCTGTCATTGCAACATTTTGAATCACATAAACAGTTATTACTGAGTCATGCAAAGGTGATATATATTCAAGTTATGAGCCAGTATGAATGGAGTTCCTTTAAGGTTAAAACAAAAGCTATTGTTGTATCTACAACTGTATGCAACCCATGTCAAGAAACTATTTGAAACATGTTTTAAGGATTTACCTTTTTTATTTTTTTTTGACCGGAGCCTATTGATGCCTATATGCCCAAGCCAAACTTAGTACCAGTATATCTCATGTTTTCTTGAGTATAAGGCCTCATGCACATTGGACGGTTTTACAGCTGCTCCTAGGGGCATCTGGCATTCATTTTTACAGCTTAAAAATGCCTATTCATGTTATTCTATGTGTCCATACACACATAGGCTTTTTGGAGCTGTAAGTGGCATAGGTGTTTTCAAGCTGCAAAAAACCCAGGGCCAGCGCGTTCTGGAGCAGCAGTGTTACAGCTGTAAAAATGGCTGACGCGGCTAAACGAGTGTTAACGCTGCAGCATTAAGTCATGTGAAGCATTTTTAGGCTGTAGTAATTGGTTTTTGGGAGTGAAAAATAGAAGAGGGCAGAGAAACACAGCTAAATGCCAAGACGGCTAAACGCACATTAACGCCAATGCAAAATGCCTCTAAAAACGCGTTTCTACTGGCTTTGCAGCTCGTTTTTTTAAATGCCCTGTGTGCATGAGGCCTAAGTCTATGACCAATTTACCTACCTAATCAATATGTGGTTTTTAAGGACATATCAAGTACTAATTTGGTGCACTGTGTTAATTAATATTCTGCTCAGACCTTTTATTTTAAGCTGATAAATAGACAAAAATGTGAAAAATGTAAATTTACACTTAAAGCTGGTTTCTGGGGAAAACAAAAATCATTCTTTGCAGAGGACTGGATCTGTCCCCGCACTGTTAAATTTTCATTTTGGTCAAAGGTACAGGAACAAGCACTTTTACTTACCTGATCCCAGCTCCTTTGACAGCTAGCACTCTTTTCTTTTCCCTATGCTCAGTACTGTCCTTTGGTGTCTTTACAATGAGCATTTTACCCTTGCAAGGAAGGACTTTTGTTTTCCCCTGAGTGCAGCTATAACAGTTGAATTAAATCAATTTTATTATTTTACACAAAAAAAATGTTGTGTTTCTGTTGCAGAGTTTCTTCTATTTGCTGTCTAGTGAAACTGCTGTCACTGGTACAATAAATGAGGAGTAATTTCTCTAACGTGAACCATGAATAGCAGTAAAAACCTGTGAAGTCCATAACTAACTTCTGAAGAAGCTAAATCATAGCGAAACATGTAGATTAAAATTAATTAACTGCATAGTCCATGTAAAACTATTCTTTTTATATATATATTTCAAAACTTTGTACAATTAAAATAACTTTTAATGTTATTTTGAAGTCCTTTTCTTGTATTGAAACCTTAAAAACCCCATACTACCTTTATTGCCAATTGTTCACAATTTCTGGGGGTGTGGTGCCTATGACTAGCAGATACTCAGCCATTTGCTCCAATATGTTGTATATCTAGGGTGGAAGTCACCTATTTTTGCTGATAATCCAAGAGTCATTATTAATTATTATGATAAATTAATATGTAAAATATAATTTTCTTTGAAAAATTGACTTGTTTTGATTGATGTTGAAATATTTTTATTTGCACTGTTATATTAGTTATATCAGTTATATTATATTAACCGCTGGCAAGGCAGTGGTCATCTTTAATGCACCTGCTCCCCATTTACACCTGAGACCTTGTAACACTAATGAGTCACATGACACCGGGGAGGGAAAATGGCTAATTGGGCCCAATTTGGACATTTTTACTTAGGGATGTACTCACTTTTGTTGCCAGCGGTTAGACATTAATGGCTAATTGTTGAGTTATTTTGAGGGGACAGCAAATTTACACTGTTATACAAGCTGTACACTCACTACTTTACATTGTAGCAAAGTGTAATTTCTTCAGTGCTGTCACATGAAAAGATATAATAAAATATTTACAAAAATGTGAGGGTGTACTCAATTCTGTGAGATACTGTGTATGTATTAAGCCTGGGTCTGACCTTCTGTCCAACTCAAAACACAGATAGTTTTGAAATAATTAAGGATGTGCACCTGTTTGCTATGTGGCTAATGTATCATGTAGCTAAGGTCATTCATGACAGAGAATACCAAACCTTCAGATTTCAATCCCCTAACCATGATCTCTGGAAGGACTTTACATTAAACAATATTAAAGCTCTACGTGATCTTATGGAACTTTGAGAGGAGAGCAAGCTTCTTGAGAAGCTCCAGACTGACTCTACTGGCAGGGACTCCTCTGAATCTTCCCCTTCCGGTACCATTCCTCCAGTTGGATGTTCCCCCCCCCCCCCCAACCACACTATTCAAACCCAAATTTGAAGTGATTCTAGTTCTACAAGCCAATCCCCACATTTGGGCTTTTACCAAACAAGTCACCAAAGAAATCACTCAGATAAATTGGAATCATAGACCCATGTCCAACTCAACCCCTGCTCAAAAACAGGCCCTATCAGAACTTAAGAGCCATGATGAGATTTAGTAGTAATGGACAAAACAAAATACAAAGCTATGGTCATGGATATCCTAAATAACCCCCTTTGGTACAGGATTGTCCCGGGAGGTTACTTGGATTGGGTAATGACCAACTACAAAAGCCTCATTGGGAATGCCTTCCAGTAAAGGGGTGATAGACTCAAAAACGTTTGAGTTCTTAACAGTTAAAACTCCCAAAACACCCACGCTATATGCCCTTCCCAAGATACAAAAAATATGGATCACCCTCCGGGACAACCCATCGTCTCAGGAAATGGTTGCTTAACCGAACCAGCCGGCCAACTGGTGGATGACTACTTATGTCCGCATGTGAGATCCTCAAGCTCGTATATTAAGGACACTATGGACCTGTTGTGAGCCCTGAACGGTGTCTTCTTCCCAGAAGGGGTTTGACTGGTCGTCATTGACATGGAGTCCCTCTACAACTCGATCCCCCACCACCCTGGAGTTCAGGTTGTCAAGAACTTCATCTCCGAAAGAGGCTTGGCAGCAGGTCCCTATAACAAATTTGTTCTGGAGTTGTTGAAATGTTTCTTAACTAATAACATCTTTAGGTATGATCGCTCCCACTACATTCAGGTACAGGGTGTTGCAATGGGGACTTGTTGCGCCCCCTCCTATGCAAACCTGTACCTGGGGGGGTGGGAGTGGGATTTATTCTCATGTGATGATCTACAGGTATACACCAGTAAGGTGTTAATCTGGCATAGATTTATAGATAATGTATTTATTATTTGGACTGGGTCTAAGAATGAGTTGGTTGCCTTTTTGAAATTTCTAGAGGTCAATTAATTTAATTTAAAATTAACTATATCTTGTCACCAACAAGTTTCTTGGATATTCAGATCTTCATAAATCCTGATGGAAGCATCGGTTCTTCCCAGTTCAGAAATTACAATCCTTCATGCTGCTAGTTCTAATCTGACTCCCCCAGTAACGAGTATACCCTATAGTCAATACTTATGACGAAAAAGGAATTGCAGATGCCAACAGGATTTTGAAATGGAAGCCAAGGCTCTGCAGAGCCGGCCTCTGGATCGAGAATATAGTCAATCCTGCCTCAAAAAACCCACAGAGCTAATAATCGAAATAGAGACACGTTGCTGCATACCACGGGATCTACAAATTTAGAAGGAAATGTAAAATTGATCGCCAGATACTTTGGCCATCATAAACAGATAAGACAAGCCTTGGACAAGTGCTGGCATCCTTTGGTTACTGATGAAACCGTCTCAAAGTATGCCAATGCACGGCCCCAGATTACTTTTAAAAGATCAGCTAGTCAAAAGTCACTGTTCAAACAACAAAAAAATACCTCTAGTTACCAAAATTACTGGAACCAAACCATGCAGAAAATTGAATTTCTGCAGCTTTGTAATGAACACCCATGAGGTAACTTTACCCAATGTTTATGTGTACAGGCTCAATTTTTGAGCAGATTGCCAAGCTACCAGTGTTGTTTATTATATTACTTGTGAATGTGGCATTTTCTATATTGGAAGAGCCAAGAAGCCTTTCTTTCAAAAGAAACATGGAAACCCCAATTAGCAGACACATTGGCCTCTATCATAATTTTGATAAATCTAAGATGAGATTTTTTGTTCTTGTACACATACCTAAACATGAAAGGGGGGGCATTGATAAACTTCTACTGCAGCGCAAATCCAAACCGATATATATTTTAGCCGCCACAAAATTTTCCCGGATTGAACTAGTCCATCAGTTTCAAACCTTTTTTTATTACAATCTACCATCTTGATGTAATTGCATAAACTGACAGTTTGTTTGATAATGTGTTCTTGATACTCTATATAAAACAGTACCGTTGTTATTTATGTTCTGCCTTTTACCACTCTCCAATGGTGCTTGCTCTCTTTGTAAAGGTCCTCCGTTGGGATAATTGGCCAAATGTTATGCGTGTTGTTTTAGTACTTTAGTTTGCCTAAATGGCCGCTAGATGCCACTTTGCTTGTAATTTCAAGGTGTAAATGGGATTGATGGGCTATCACAAGGAGGCCCAGGGCGTCGGCGGGCAGGCAGAGTCATGTCAATGTTTGCCTGCTTGTCTGACCGATGTCCTATGTTGGCCCTGCTGCTATACCTGTTTATCTAGCTGCCTTGTTCCTGGGACAGTCATGGGGACTTTGTTACCCTTTGCCTGTCTTCCTGGAACTTTCAAGATGGCACCAACGGACTTACGGTGCATGCGCTTGACATCAGATCCAGCGCCATCCTGCGCATGCACAGAGGGTCATGTTTGGCGTCCGCACCTTCACAGACACCATTGGATGCCTGGAAGGTGGAGGGAGGTATAAACAGAGCCAGGCAGGGATGCTAATTAGCGTTGCAGTGCTCTGGGATGAGGATGTCCATTATAATGTTGCTATTGAGACACTAGGTATCACCAGCATACATTATGATTATTATCTGTCCTTTCATTTTCTTTCGTCACAAATCTGACTCTCCTGCTCCTTTTCCCATAGACTCTTGAGGGTTCATGTAGCCAATGTTTGCCCAAGTACCATCTGTCTGGAGGACTTTATTGTTTCATAATGTTATAAACCTATTACTAGGATTATTGAGAGTTTTACAACCATTCTTTCATTTCAATCCAAAATCTTCCCAGTTTATGGGTATGTACTATATCTGTTTTAGACATGCATTTATTTGTTAAACAAAAAACCCTTTCTCTATAATAAATTCAATGATTTATGCGTCCCCTCCCAGGTGATACCATCCTTGGCTTATCTCTCCCTATGGTATGCTGATATCTTCCCCAAAAGATCTCGGGTCAATCTTCTAGTGTCTCAAGTATTCCTGCTGGTTAACCCATTGTATACTACTTGTCTGGGTATGTTTGTAGGACTCTAACTCCCTCCTGAGATGAATTGGATGAATACTGTCAGTGAAAGCATTGCTAGATATGTGGTTTGAAAACTGAGATTCAAATGTTATATGTTCTTATGTAATTGTCAAATTTATTGTTTTTTTTCTTGATTAATGAAATATAAAAAAATATTTTTTCTTGTAGTGTTTTCATGTGCAGTCCATAGCTAAACCATAGCGAAACATGTAGAGTGAAATGAATTAACTGCATAGTACATGTAAAACAATTATTTTTATATATATATTTTAAAACTTTGTACAAATAACATTTTTTTAAACCACTTCCATACCGTGTGATTTCTGGCACTCCGCTACTACATGTAAAAATCGTCATTTTTTTGCTAGAAAATTACTTGGAACCCCCAAACATTATATATTTTTTTAGCAGAGACCCTAGGGAATAAAATGGCGATCATTACAAATTTTTATGTCACACGGTATTTGCGCAGAAATTTTTCAAACGTGTTTTTTTGGGAAAAAAACAGTTTTATGAATTAAAAAAAAAACCCACTAAATTTAGTCCAACTTTTTTGTATAATGTGAAAGATGTTGTTATGCCAAGTAAATAGATACCTAAAATGTCACGCTTTAAAATTGCGCACGCTCGTGGAACGACGCCAAACTTCAGTACTCTATAGGCAACGAGTTAAACATTTTTTACATGTTACCAGTTTAGAGTTACAGTAGAGGTCTTGGGGCTAGAATTGTTGCTCTCGCTCTAAGTTTTGCGGCGATACTTCACATGTATGGATTGAACGCGGGGGGCACTTTAAACTTTTTTTTTTATTGTTTATTTTTTTTTTTACACTTCCCCTTAATTTTTTTTTTTAATCACTTTTATTCCTATTACAAGGAATGTAAACATCCCTTGTAATAGGAATAGTGAATGACGTGTCCTCTTTATGGGGGGATCTGGTGTCAATAAAACTTCAGATTTTTCCTACAGGCTAGAATGCCTGAAATAAAGAAAAAAAAAAAAACGATCTCAGCTATTTAGCCGAGATCAGTGCAGTATTGAAAACTGCCAGGCCGGGCCTCCGAGAGTCATAGAGACTTGCGTGGACCATCTGGTCCTCGGAGTCTCTATGGTGACACTTCCGCCAGTGTCCGATTCCTTCTCTAGCTCGCCGATCACATGGGCGAGCAGGTAGAAGCATCGGAGGGTGGCGGGAGGGGGGGGGAATGTCCCCTCCTGCCGCCTGTAAGAAGGATCAAGCATAACAGCCACTATGATTGTTCTTATGGTGAATGGAATGCAGGCATCATTCAGATATCCCCACTTAAAGCCCTGGACGTCATATGACATCCAGCGGAAAGGAAGTGATTAATGTAATAATGAAATTATTTTCTTGTGTATTGGCCCCTTAAAAACCCCATACTAACTTTATTGCCTATTTTTTACAATTTCTAGGGGTGTGGTGCCTATGACTATCAGATACTCAGCCATTTGCTCTATTATGATCTAATAATAAATCTTTAATAGTATTTAAAGGCAAAAGATTTCCTATCATGGGCTCACAACATACTACTTGAAAACAGCCGCTGCCAATTTCAGTTAATGGTTAGCTAAAGAAAAGATGCACAGGGTTAGGACATTACGCTAAAAAAAATTAAAAATCCTCCAACACACTCACCAGTTAGCCAGCACAGAAAGTCTATTCAAACTGTTTCAGCATCTTAAGATAAAAAACAAAGTTTTTGTTGCATACATTTGAAAAGTAGTAGAGTATGTACTGTGGCCTACAGCACATAGTGAATAAGCCACAAACTCAAAGAGAGTTATGACCGGGCTGACCAAAACCTGAAACGTGACACCAGTGGCAGAACTACCAGGGTCATAGCAGTCGCACTTGCCACCGGGCCCTGGCTTTCCGCCACTGTTGGGGGGAGGGGGTCCTAAGGCTGAATGAAGACTTTACACAGGCATCCCCGCACTCTGCAGAGCTCACTGAACTTTTTGCAGTGGAGTAATTTTAGAGTTCTGACAGCTTGCATCCCGCGGGAATCAGCTGCTTCACACAGGCAACCCTGCATCTGAGAGAATTTCAAGCGGCACTCTGGATCATCTAATAATATCCCTGGTGGGGTGAAGACATGAAGGGCTCTGCACAGGTCAGCATTTGCAGAGCTCACTGCGCTCGTGTGTCGGCTCCCTGTCTAGCTGCACACACTGATCTGCATTGGATGCACACACATCAGTAGCATCAGCTGTATCAGGTTACAGCGCATTTCAAGTCAACACGTCCCGAAAGGGGTAAAAATCGGGTGAGTCTTCTGGTCATTGTTTATGGAAGAATTGCAGTCTAGCCATCCATCCAGCTTAGAGCACTTACATCGAGCCTTGTAGCCATACACCTACAGGAGGGCAGTTGAGAGATTTTCCTACACACTGTGAGCTTACCTGCTGCACATCACTCACAGAGTGCAGCTGAGCCATCCATCCAGCTTGATCCCCCAATAACCTACATTGGCTCCCTGGCCATAGCAAGAGGTTCATTGGCACAATCAAAGTTCCTGGTTGACTGGACCAGCTGCATGTAGCCTAACACCACTTTTTTTTTTGGTGATTTATCACACTTTGCATTTGCAATATATTAAAGATTGGCCATAGTTATGTGGATAGCAGTCCATCCACCAGAGGATATCTCTTTGGCATAGCATTTTTACACTACGTGGACCAGTCAACTTATATTTTTAATTGGGACTTATATATAGTTGCTCCAGTTGCTTTTCTGACAGAGGTATTAGTGCATTGCCTTTATGTATTGTTTTACTGGGTATTTTCTATGCAGGCTGGTTTAGCAGGAACTGTGGTGGTGGGTTGGTGGGTCAATGGGTGTCTCTTTGGGAGGGGGGGGGGTGAGAGGGAGCTGGAAGGGTTCTTTTGGGTCTTCTTTTTTGGGTTTTCTTTTTTTGATCATTTCTATTATTGTTGGGTATATTTATGGGTATTTGATAATAAACTTTTTTACATTTCTTATACAGAGTAGCCTGGGTTCGTGTCTCCTTGGCTGTATTTTCTTCTCTTTTGTTGATTACCGTAATAAAGGGCCCCACGGTGGGAGTAAAAGGCCCTAGGACCAATGCAAAGGACTCCGGGACGGGGTCAGGGGGGGCCCTTCATGGTTTGTTGCACTGGGCCGCTGAAGGTTCTAGCTAAACCTCTGCGTGACACACTTTATGTTTCTCCTATAAGTCTTATTAGTGTGTGGTGATGTGTGTTTTGGAACAATTAAAAAGAATGGCGGAAAATGCAAATTACCCGCAGGCATATTTTGTAGCTCTGATTTACATCTGCACTTGATTTGTAACAAATCAAGCCTAATACTAGATAGCATGACAAGACTTCGTCTAGGTCTCTAGTACTAAAATTACCTTCTGCTTCCAGCTGCAATTAAGGGTAAATTAACGTCACTCATACATTATGAGCAAATACAAGGTGAAAAACATCGAAATGGACACGGAACATTAAAATTTCTTTTCTTGGAAGTTTCCTGTGTTCTACAACCTTGAACTTGACTTGTCACCCCCTCAAGGAGACCAGAAACTATATAGATCTGTGATGGGAAGGGAAAAGAGCTACATAAAAAAAGTTGTCTGTGAGTATGTCTGACAGATTATGTATTCTGCTTAAAGCTGACTTCTAGGCAGAATCTAAAAGCATCATTTATTTAAGTTTTATTGTACTAAATATTTAATTTAGTTATATTGTCCTCAATTTGGGCTCAAATAAAAAAAGCATTACATTTATCTTTAAATACAGCTGGTATAAGAACCCAAATCTGTGAAAATATCAGTTACCTGTAACCCCCTGCTCAACAGGACTTGGAATAAGAACCTAAATATATATATATATATATTAGCCATCTGTAGCCCCTTGCCCAGTAGGACTGGGCAAAATAAGCTAAATCTGTCTACATATCAGCTACCTGTAACCCCATGCTCAGTATATAAACCTGATAATGTCTACATATCAGCCAGCTGAAACATCATGCTCAGCAGGTCTGAGCATAAGAAACTAATTCTGTCTACCGTATATACAATGTATTGTCAAAAGTATTGGAACATGCACTGGTGATGTCTGATTGACAAAACCTGTATGAGTAGGGGCGAACGGTTCTCTTGGCTCCCCAAGTCCATACACGGATAGCATCAAGGACAGACTGACCAGTCAGGCACTTCAGCCGTGGTCCAAGGGCCCGACCGTGGAAGGGGGCTCCATGGCGCCACCTGCTGGAACTCTCAGAGCTGGTCTGGGGTCCAGGCAGAAAAAGACTTGCAGCCACGGGCCCGCACCGATCATCTTTTCCGGGCCCAGGCTGCCTTGAAGGGGAAGGGGGGGAGGGAGAGCACCGCCAGATCACACAGAGCGGGGATCTCCCACTGTGACACCTGGCGACTGCTGTCATACAAAGTCCCGCCTCCTGGACTGGCTCCTTTGATAGACATCACACTGGTCCAATGCCAGGACGTGTGACGTCTATCAAAAGAGCCAGTCCAGGAGGCGGGACTTTGCATGACAGCGACCGTCAGGTAATTAATTTCAAATCCATGCTGTGTCACAGCTCTCTCTAATCCACATACACTGATGAAGCTGCATTGGGCACTGATCAGGCTGCATGGATGGGCACTGATCAGGCTGCACTGATGGGCACTGGTGAGGTTGCATTGATGGGCACTGATGAGGCTACACTGGTAGGCAATCTTTGCTTGGCTGCCCTGAGCTTGTTGCTAATTAGCATTGTGCAGGTGTTAATATTAGCCTGATACCTAGCCAGTTAGCCTGCTTAATAAGAGATTGTGTCACCATCACAAAAATACAATATATGTTCTTTCTGTTGCAACGCCTACAAAAAGAGCATGATTCCTGCTATCTATGAGTGAATCAACCATGTTCTCTCCATTTGATTTGACTATTATAGTGACAAAACAACTATTCGCTAGGTATAGCAAATAACTAGGATGCTCTCAGTGGAAGTCCTTACGACGAAACGCATCAGGGCGTGTGTGCGCGGTCGCCTGAATATTGTTACCACGCCGGGCCACGCTACAGGCATCTTAAGAATATGAGATCGGTGCAGTGGGGGCCATTAAGCGTGTTCATTGTACTGAATGCCTTCATTCCTCTGTCTTCCTGTAAGTAGACATCTTGAGGGGAGAGGGGCTTGTGTGCTTTTTGGTTTTATTTTCCATTAAAGTTTACGGAATTACACTATTTGCCCCCACTCTGTTCATTTACATGGTTTCTTGAATGGAGTGCTATATGAAGGATAGTTATTGACACATGGAACCTCGATCCTACAAGTCCGTAATCGCATTCTGGTTGATTGGTTGATCCTTTGAGGGAGATATTTGACCGATCGTCTGGTGAGTTTCCAGAGAAAGGGGGGAGCACCGGTGTTTGGTGGAAGTTTGGTGGATGAGTAAAGATCCTTCACAACCTTTCCCTATAACATGGACTGTCACTCATTGGAACTTGCTGGCATATGAATTTCAGACTTTATTATATTGGTTTTGACATAAGAGTGACCTTCAAACTGTCATCAGTAGCATATGTGCAATAGCGCTGCTAGTGTTGTAGATTCATCTATTCAAATTTAGACCTTCTATTACACCTCCTTTTAAATAACTAGGTCTGTTTTGCTAAATGACAATTATTTGTGAAGGGCCTTGAAACGCATTGCCCTCACTACAGAAATGCATCTTCTCTCCATGTGTCTCCACAAGCTGCTGCTGATGCTGCATTCACTGACAGCTAAGCCTGTCCAGCGTGCCAGTACCGGATTTATGGTTGACAGGTTGCAGAATATAGAGAAACCCTGGGACTTCTTAGCACCTCTGACTCATGGAGATTCTGCATCCCCTAAGATGCTTATCTTAACGTAAATGGATATTGTTTTTAATCATTAATCGCACCATTTTTTACCACTTTCCTGTGCCCAGTTTGCGTTTACATTTTCAGCAGCTATTTATGAATCATATCAAAATAAGGCCTTGTTTGCATGTGAGTACTTGTGTTTGTACTACGTGTTTGTCTGCACAGGGAAACACAAGTATTCCATGCATTTCTGTACAGGCAGTTTCATTAGTGTCAATTGGGATGCATTAGTTGTACAGTCCACAGCCGTTGCTCCCAATTTGACTGCCATGTTAATAAATAAATTCTGATAAATTCTGTGGACAAGCTCAGGATTATGCAAAATTGAATATATAACACCAACATCCCATTGGATTGAATTCTTGGAACAAAGAGAAGAGATGCGGGACTTGATAAACAGAAAATTATACCAAAATTACTTATACAGTAATGTTTATTAAATCACAAAAGTAAGGTTAAAAAATTATTACACCCATGTATCTTCAACTATTAAAAAAAGATGACAAAGTCTTTTGGTTATATTGTTATTTCCACGCTTTTTGTTTCAACATGTTTGGCCATACAGGCTTCTTCAGGAAAAACCACTGCACAGAGGAGGTAAGCATAATATGTGTATTATTGTAATAGAATAAAAACCCCAAGACTTTACAATTTCTTTAGGAGCAGCATGGTTGGACCTCTTCTGTGTACCATCTTCCCCTCTTTTACTAGTAATCAATCCCAGAAGCAGAGGTACTCTTTAACATGTACCAGTTAGGTTAGTTTACAAGGATTTGTACAGGTGACATTAAACTTGAGGATTCTTTTTTTTTTTTTTTAATCTAATTTGCTAAACATGTTTAACAGGATCCAGAAATTTAATTTCTGATTCTGGCCACAGATTTTATTGCATTTGTGACATTTGACAGCTCGCTATATCAGTAGCAGTGACTGTTGTCACCAGAACAAAGATTCCAATTGGGAGAGTTCCTTTAGAATTTTTTTTTTGATGAACTGCCCAAAAAAAAGAAGGCAAAGAGCAAAGGACTAGTCACCAGTATTTACAGTGGTAAAAAGCTGACCTTTCCCATTACTGGCTTTTCATGCATTGTTCTGTATTGTGTCTGTATGTGGAGGAGGCCATCTTGGTAGAAGCAAGGTTATGCTTCCTCACATCAGAGCCTCCAACAATAAGCGCAGTGAACAGCACCTTAGCAATATTACTAAATCTCACTTCATGTCTCCTGACTCCTGAGACTAACAATCAGAGCCAGTGCCTTAAACCCATCCCGCCAACATTATACATATATGTAGCTGGGCTTTTTTTCTGTGGGGCCGCATATATGCGTGCCTCCCTTTGTGCTATGAGCGCACCTCAAAGCTCACTCCAACTACAGTGACCAGGCTCTCATCGAGAGCCCTGCGTCTCATACTAACGATTGGGACACGGGACTCCCACTTCTGAGTCACCTGATCACTGTGATAGCCTCTGATTGGCTATCACAGTGATCAGTCACTGATGTCCCTGTGTTTACTTCCTCGTCTTGCAGGAGAGGAAGCTCTAAACAACCCAGTGTGTATAAAAATAATAGTTAGATTAGGGTTAGCTCTAAGTCAGTGCCAGTGTTAGGGTCAAAGCAAGAGTCAAAGATCAAGGGTGTGGTCAAAGGTCAGGGTCAGTATGTTTTTAGAAGGATTTAAAAATTGGAAAAAAAAACAAGTAAAATGTGCATCATTGTTTGTGGGCCATACTACGGGTACAAAAAACAATCAACATACACATACAGTGTCTCTCAAAAGTGAGTACACCCCTCACATTTTTGTAAATATTTTATTATATCTTTTCATGTGACAACACTGAAGAAATTACACTTTGCTACAATGTAAAGTAGTGAGTGTACAGCTTGTATAACAGTGTAAATTTGCTGTGCCCTCAAAATAACTCAACGTACAGCCATTAATGTCTAAACTGCTGGCAACAAAAGTGAGTACACCCCTAAGTGAAAATGTCCAAATTGGGCCCAATTAGCCATTTTCCCTCACCGGTGTCATGTGACTCGTTAGTGTTACAAGGTCTCAGGTGTGAATGGGGAGCAGGTGCATTATAGACAACCACTGCCTTGCCAGCGGTTTAGACATTAATGGCTGTGTGTTGAATTATTTTGAGGGGACAGCAAATTTACACTGTTATAGAAGCTGGTGTGTGGCCACCATTATTTTCCAGCACTGCCTTAACCCTCTTGGGCATGGAGTTCACCAGAGCTTCACAGGTTGCCACTCGAGTCCTCTTCCACTCCTCCATGACAACATCACCGAGCTGGTGGATTTTAGAGACCTTGCGCTCCTCCACCTTCCATTTGAGGATGCCCCACAGATGCTCAAAAGGGTTTAGGTCTGGAGACATGCTTGGCCAGTCCATCACCTTTACTCTCAGATTCTTTAGCAAGGCAGTGGTCATCTTGGAGGTATGTTTGGAGTTGTTATCATGTTAGAATACTGCCCAACAAAGGGAGGGGATCATGCTCTTCTTCAGTATGTCGCAGCACATGTTGGCATTCATGGTTCCCTAAATGAACTGTAGCTCCCCAGTGCTGGCAGCACTCATGCAGCCCCAGACCATGACACTCCCACCACCATGCTTGACTGTAGGCAAGACACACTTTGTACTCCTCACCTGGTTGCCCCCACACACTCTTGACACCATCTGAACCAAATAAGTTTATCTTGGTCTCATCAGACCACAGGACATGGTTCTAATAATCCATATCCTTAGTCTGCTTGTCTTCAGCAAAACTGTTTGTGGGCTTTCTTGTGCATCATCTTTAGAAGAGACTTTCTTCTGGGACGACAGCCATGTAGACCAATTTGATGCAGTGTGCGGCGTATGGTAGGAGCACTGACAGGCTGACCCCCACCCCTTTAACCTCTGCAGCAATGCTGGCAGCACTAATACGTCTATTTTCCAAAGACAACCTCTGGATATGATGCTGATCACGTGCACTCAACTTTTTTGGTCGACCATGGTGAGGCCTGTTCTTAGAGGAACCTGTCCTGTTAAACCGCTGTATGGTCTTGGCCACCGTTCTGCAGCTCAGTTTCAGAGTCTTTGCAATTTTCTTATAACCTAGGCCATCTTTATGTATGTATTGTATTTATATATGTTTTTTTTTTTCAGATCCTCAGGGAGTTCTTTGCCACGAGGTACCATGTTGAACTTCCAGTGACCAGTATGAGAGAGTGAGAGCGATAACACAAAATTTAACACACCTGCTCCCTATTCACACCCGAGACCTTGTAACACCAATGAGTCACATGACACCGGGGACGGAAAATGGCTAATTGGGCCCAATTTGGACATTTTCGCTTAGGGGTGTACTCACTTTTGTTGCCAGCGGTTTAGACATTAATGGCTGTGTGTTGAGTTATTTTGAGGAGACAGCTAATTTACACTGTTATACAAGCTGTACACTCACTACTTTACATTGTAGCAAAGTGTAATTTATTTTTGTCACATGAAAAGAAATAATAAATTATTTATAAAAATGTGAGGGGTGTACTCACTTTTGTGAGATACTGAATGTGGCATCGCTGCGTTCGTCTGAAGCATGAGAATTTATTTTGGGTTATTCTTTTGGAAGTAAATTATGGTAAGAGCAATAAATATCCAGCTAAGTTTAAAAAAAATGTTTTTTTTTTTTTTATTTTACTCTTTTGGACCAGTTTTTCTTTGATAATAAAAAAAAATTTCAGGAGATATCGTTTGCCATTTACCGCCAAAACAAAACCCAATCTGTCCTGAAAAAAGTATAATCCACCTGGATACACAAGTAGTTGTGATGAGATGTACAGATTTACTAACAGATGTCAAAGTTGCAAAATTGTGTTCAGGCATTAAATTTGTTTGACCCTCAGCCAGTATAAAGCTGTAAACATACTCACACTCACATACCAGGAAATGCATTGCTTTTGTCAGAAATTGAAGACAAAATGCAATTTTCACAGCGGAGCTCGGGCACATTTAATCATTTAACTTTTTTTTAAAGTTCCAAATAACATAGCATATCTTCCTTTTTTTTAAGTTTAGGCCTACTTTTAAAAAATGTGTTTTTTCAAACAATTTACACTTTTTTTGTGGCTAATACTGTAAGGCCTCTTGCACACTGCAGCTTCAAAAAGCTCAGAACAGCTTTGCATGTGCATTTTTGGTCAGTAATTTATACCTCATGCACACAAATATGGGCAAATGTGCATAAACGTGCACCAATGATTATTTCCATATTGTGCAAAGAACTGTACAAGAACGCGAGAATAAATTGGCATGCAAAAGAGCAAAAATGCGTGCACGAGAAAATACGTGCAAATACATACAAAAAAATCGCCTGAAATTGCATCTGAAAAGGTAGATGCTCAAACAGGAGTATCATGTGCAAGAGGCCTAATAGTAAATATATGGAAAATGTTGCACTGATGAATGATGTATGAAAACAATGTTACAGTAAATGACAAGGATTCTGACTCATGATAATGGTATATGGAAAAATGAATAGAGGTGAGGGTTATATTAGAGCCAGGTGGTTGTTACAGTAATCACAATGAATAATGATGGAGTGGAGAGAATGTAATCAAGTGATGTGTGTTGAGAAATACGCGCAATGATGATGTTAGGTCAAAGAACTTGTGAAGTAAATTGATATGAGAAGTCTGGAATATAAGACTAACTAACGTGACTAACAGACAGCGATCAATAAAGATTGAAATCATTTCTTAGTATTCTAAATGCAGAAATACATCACCATTATTGTATTTTTTATGTCATAAATACATGTACATGAAGAGAATACCCTTTACGTTTCTAATACATATCTAAAATAGAAAGATCATCCTGGAAAAGACTACAAATGAAGAACATCTGAAACAGTAACTCCATGCACAGACTTTATTAAAGTCTGTATAGTTAAATCGTTATGTATTTTTTTTTTCTTCAGAAGGAGGGGCAGCTGCCTTGGGTGCAGTGTTTATATGTGATGAGGGGGGCACATGGAGAGCTGTGTACTCCCTGGAAAACCCTATAAGAAAATGTTTTACCAATATCGGGGGGAAGTTTAATGGTACTACCACTGACACGAATGCTTGAGGTTATTTTTCTGGTCACAGACAACAATGTGGGGTTTTTTTGTTGCAGTCTCTGA
The DNA here is from genome assembly GCF_965119305.1 of Pelophylax lessonae. NCBI lineage: Eukaryota > Metazoa > Chordata > Amphibia > Anura > Ranidae > Pelophylax > Pelophylax lessonae. The sequence continues at coordinate 623,379,665 of NC_138768.1, read as the reverse complement.
TACCAATACTTGCATTTATTATTGTGCCCACTAATATAAATAAAATATAAACGTTGGGTTGTTATTGCTACCACTAACAGCAGAGCTGGGTGTTATGGCAGCCACTGACACCAACATTATATATATATATATATATATATATATATATATATATATATATATATATACACACACACACAGTATCTCACACAAGTGAGTACAACACCCCTCACATTTTTGTAAATATTTAATTATATATTTATATATATTCTTTTCATGTGACAACACTGAAGAAATTACACTTTGCTACAATGTAACAATGCAGCTCAGTTTCAGAGTCTTGGCAATGTTGTTATAGCCTAGGTCATCTTTATGTAGAGCAACAATTCTTTTTTTCAGACTCTCAGAGAGTTCTTTGCCATGAGGTGCCATGTTAAACTTCCAGTGACCAGTGTGAGAGAGTGAGAGAAAATGGCTAATTGGGCATTTTCACTTAGGGGTGTACTCACATTTGTTGCCAGCAGTTTAGACATTAATGACTATGTGTTGAGTTATTTTGAGGGGACAACAAACTTCCACTGTTATACAAGCTGTACACTCACTACTTTACATTGTAGCAAAGTGTCATTTTGTCAGTGTTGTCACATGAAAAAATATAATAAAATATTCAAAATATTTACAAAAATGTGAGGGGTGTACTCACTTTTGTGAGATACTGTGTATGTATGTATATATATATATATATATATATATATATATATATACTGTATGTATATATATATATATATATATATATATATATCTCATCACAATGGACTTTTGATTTTATATATGTTATATTTTAGTTGGTGCACAATGCAGTGTTTCATAAAAACATTTTTTGGGGTAAACAGGGGAGTGCCTTACTTTTTTGTTTTATTTATTGTGTAGTGTTTTTTGCACTATAAAAGGGGCAGCAGCCTTATTTCACTAAGAGTAATATATAGGAGTTTGAGGTTGGCGCCCTTCATACTGATTGCACATTATGTTTTTTTTTGGGGGGGGGGGGGCAATCAGGATTTTTTTTTTCACAGTGATTGCTTATTATCGCGATGATCACTGTTATAAGCATACCTTTACACTGTGTAACGGCACCTATTCAAATTGCCATTGCTTACTATTGTGAGCTCTGTGATTGATCACAGTGATCATACAGGGTCACTGTGATTTGCCCTGTACTATGTGATCGAAGTGACCAATCACAGAAATCACAGTAGTAAGCAATGACATTATGAATAGATACTATTATTTACTACTTTAAATGTGATTGCTGTGATTGGTCACCGCAATCACATGGTACCAGTACACTGATCCAAACACAGCGGGTCACAGATCGTGCCGCTGTGCAGCCCAGAGGCACAATTGCTAAAAGCAAAAGAATGCATCGGTGCATCCAGTCAGAACGATGCTGCTCCCGCCTGGCTGCATCTAATGCATTGGCTGAATGGGAGGCGGTTAATGCTGAGATTACACATTTATTACTTCCCAAAGCTAAATTGGGCTTCCGTTTTAATTTGAGACATTTATCAATTCTGTTTCCCAGCAAGGAAATGCGAAACAGTTTTCAAACTGTGCAAAATATTCAATACAAGCTTACAGTTTGGGCCCTAAATTCCTCCTTTGGCTGCTCTAAAGTAGTACTGCAATAGAATAAAACTGAACTTGACCTCTTCCTAATTATGCATCTGTTTAGAATGAAAATCTGTCTCATATTCAGTAATAAATCTATCGTAGACCTTGCAAATCTGTGCTGATAGCTGCTTAGAAATTTAGACTAATGGGCTGCAAATTCACTGGAAACCTGTTGCAGACTTTGCTAAGTGAGAGGCAGCCTAATTTGTGTCTAAGTGTGTCACTAAGTTGCTTGATAAATGTCCTCTGGTGTATTTTTACTTTCTAAAGAGAGGCGGTGTCAGATATTGCCATAATACGTTAACTGATTTTTTAATGTCCACATATTTTTACAATCTTCTATAACTGTACCAACAACTGTAATGTAATGGACCAGGTAATTGGAAATAAATTGTAGAGATCACTTACAGTAGCAAGAAAAGTAGGTAAACCCATTGGAAAAATGATGTGAACCCATTGAAATTAACTATTTTCTGCAGTATTTTGCCACAAATTGTGATCTGATCCTCATCTAAGTCACAACAAACACAATGAGTTGAACCACTTGCCTACAGTGCACTTTCACCCCCTTCCTGCCCAGGCCAATTTTAAGCTTTCGGCGCTCTCACATTTTGAATGACATTTGCGCGGTCATGATACACTGTACCAATATGAAATTTGTATCATTTTACACAAATAGAGCTTTTGGTGGTATTTAATCACCTCTGGGTTTTTTATTTCTTACAAAAAAAAAAAGAAAAAACACAGAAAATTTTGAAAAAAAAAAGCTTTCTCCTTCACTGATGTGCGCTGATGTGGCGACACTGATGGGCACTGATAGGCTGCACTGATTGGCACTGATAGGTGGCACTGATAGGTGGCACTGATGAGCACTGATAGGTGGCACTGATGAGCACTGACAGGCGGCACTGATGGGCACTGAGAGGTCGCATTGATGGGCACTGAGAGGTGGCACTGATGGGCACTGAGAGGTGGCATTGACGGGCGGCACTGATGGGCACTGACAGGCAGCACTGATGGACACTGATGGGTGGCACTGATGGGCACTGACGGGTGGCACTGATGAGCACTGATGGGTGGCACTGATGGACACTGATGGGCAGCACCATCAGTGCCCACAATCAGGGCCCATAGTGCTGCCAGTCAGTGCCCATCAGTGCCTAGATGAGCAGGCACTGATGGACAATGACTGGCAGCACTATGGGCACTGATTGTGGGCACTGATGGCGGGCACTGTGGGCACTGATAGTGGGCAGTATTTGGCACTTTATTTACATTTTGTGTAATCAGGGCACTGATGATCAGTGTCCTGATTACTTGTTCTTGTCTCCCCTATGAGGAGGAGCCGCTGATCGGCTCTCCTCACCTCACATTCTGACAGTGTGAGGTGAGGAGAGCCGAATAACGGCACTTCCTCATTTACATGTGACCGGCTGTGATTGGACACAGCTGATCACATGGGTAAAGAGTCATGTCATATATATATATATATATATATATATATATATATATATATATGTAGCACCACCCCCGCAGGAGCTGCTGATTAGATTATTGGGTCTACGTCCTGCCTTCCAACCCCTGAAATTGGCTCGAACCCTCCCTAGGCACAACTGACACGAAATGGGACTATAATACCAAATGGCTACAGGAGAACACAGTTCAGGATATATCACCCCAATAAGTAATAATAACTTGTTACCTTTCTCCAGCCGCAGTCCCTCTGGGTGACACAAGGTGCAACACACAGACTTTTGCTTAACCAAAGTAGCTTTACTGAGAGTTAAAGTACAAGTTGACTCCAAAAGACATCACAAGAGTCAACTAAGAAAGATAAAGTTATTGACACAATAATAAACAATATGATTAAGATAGCTATTTTTGTATACTTATGCAACTAAAAGATAACTCATAGGCTTTCTTTTACCCAATTCAGGCTATACTTTACACACGTCTAGTCTCTTGTATCAGGTAGGCAGAACCTATTTGAATCCCATACACAGTTCCTTCCTTTTGGTTTGGAATCTTCGCTAGCAATCGTTGGTGCACAAGCTATTTGTAATCCAAAAGTAAGGATATATAGTCAAAAGGGGTGAGAAAAAAAAGGTTACAATCACCCGCAATGTTACTGCGTAATTGGGCGTATTAATCTTCTTAGTGGTGCATATATAGGCCCCTGACACCTTATGTACTTGTGTTTAAATGCTTAGTCTCCTGGAAGGTGCACTAGGCCGCTGAGTGTACTGCGTACTATCTGAAGTGTAGTTAGCACCGGCTAAAGTTACTTTCTTCCAAGCGAGAAACAGATTTGGGCATGTGCCCTGCTCACCAAACGGCCTCTTTCTTCCCGAGCTCTCCACCTCCGATTTCTGTCACCAGCCGCGCTTGTGGTTAGATGTGGGCAACACCAGTCTCTGCAGAGCATCAATGGGTTCTCTGGGAAGGCTCCTTTACTGCAGATGAAATGCTTCCACTCCGTCACTTCAGGCTCAGGCTTCAGGCCTAGTCCGCAGCATCAGCCCACAGCACTTGCTTCCTTCTAGCTGTTGTGTCAGGAGACAAGAGAGAGAGCCTGGCTCCTCCCTTCCTTTATAAAGCTTCCCCCAAAAGGCTGTGCGGTGAAGCAATGCACCCTGGTGTTCCCACTGAATTGTGGGTATCGTAGTATCTGGTGAACATCACCAAGCTGCAGTGTGGCAGTTTGGCCACTAGAAACTTCTGATGAAAACCACCAAGCTGCAGTGTGGCAGTTTGGCCACTAGATGGAGCCGAGTTCCTTCAAAATGTTATACAGTCTACTAATGAACAATTGTAAATGGGAGGATGCCCGCTACACACTCCCCCCACTTTAGAAACTTTGGTCCCCAAAGATAACGACAGCATGTATCCTGTCACATACGTTGGAAAAAAACAATTAACTCATGCACAACGGTAAACCATGTCCCTTATCAGAAGCAGAGTTCAAACCCAACAACTGCACATTAACCGCCTTAGCGGTAATCCCGAGCGTGACTCGGGGTTGATTTTTCATTGCAGGAACGGTAACCCCGAGTCACGCTCGGGGTGGATTGCAGAGAGCGCAGCGGAGCTTCTCTTACCTTATCCTGGCGATCCAGCGATGATCTCTCATTGCTGCGACCGCCAGCCGAGAGTCCCGCCGCTCCTCCGTCCCTCCGTCGGTACGATCACTTCCTAGTTCCGTTCCCTGCAGCAGCAATGCTGCATGGGAGCGGAACTAGGGAGGGAAATTCAAAAAAAAAAAAAAAAACGTTACACAAAACACACTTTATATTATATTATATATATATATGCATATATATATATATATATATATATATATATATATATATATATATATATATATATATATATATGCATATATATATATATATATATATATATATATATATATATATATATATGCATGCATGCATATATATATATATATATATATATATATATATATATATAATATGCACACACACACACACACATATATATATATATATATATATATATATATATATATATATATATATATATAAAAAATTATATTATTGATTCAATTATAATTCATGCGTTATATATTATATATATATATGTGTGTGTATATATATATATATATATATATATACACACACACATATCTGTATATAATATATAATGCATGAATTATAATCTAATCAATAATATAATTTTATTATATATATTATATATTAAATAATAAAATAATATTATTGATTTGATTATAATTCATGCGTTTGTGTTTCAAATTTATCACATCTGGGATGTCTACTAGAGTCTTGTTTTGGTCAGGTTTAAGTCAGTAATTACTAAGAATTGTAGGCCTATAATACATAACGCCAAATTTCCATGAAAAGAATTGTACCGCTTTTGGTATGTAATTCCAGACATAATCATACCGCCAGGGAGGTTAAAACACAGGGCCGACAGCGGAACCTCCCACCAATTTTTGGGGGAGAGAAGGTGGTTCTGTTCACAAACCCCCGACACTTGAGTGGCTTGTACAGATGTGCCTGGGGGTGAGCTAGGATTGTCCTCCACTAAATCTGCAGTGGAAGAACTAGGCTGATCAAGAGTTCTCTTAGAAGTAAGGACAGCTTCTTCCGAGCATTTCCCCAATTGGTCGTAAGTTAGTCTTTTGGGTGGGTGAATGACTCTTCTTTCCCTCTGTTCTTTGGGAGTCACAATCTTAGAAGTGCTGGAACCAGCCGCTCTTGGGGATTCTTCAAGAGCTTCCTCCTCTAGTCCCAACGCATTGGACTCTGGGGTTTCAGAAGCAGTTAATTCTTCTTCAGAGAAAGGTGCAACCTCCTCCTCAGGATCTTCACCATCAGCTACTTCTTCTGTAAGCATGTGGAAAGGCACAAATTCAGGAGCTTCTGCCCGAAGGGTTCCTCTTTCAACCAGTTCGGATGAAGACAGGTACTCAGTCATGGGTTCTGATAACTGAGATGACCACATCCAATCAGGTACCTCCTCTTCATCTTCCAGATCTTCAATTGGAGAATCTCCATCCCTCACATCTGGAAATGCTGTTTGAGATCTGGTAACTGGCCTGTGCCCTTGAGACGTTGAAGGGACTTCATGTGAGACTGGGTCAGGAGGTAGGCGAACTGCTTCTGAGAGAGGTAATAGGTGGTTCCTATGCCAAGTCTTCAGTGGGCCCACTCTCCCTTCCGGCCTAATCTGATACACAGGAAGGTTTGGCAGCTGCTTACAGATGACATAGGGCTGGGATTTCCAACGGTCAGCCAACTTGTGTTTCCCAGGGATACCCAAGTTCCTCAACAACACTTTATCCCCTGGCTGCAAATCCTGGATCCTAACTTTCAGGTCAAAGTTTCTTTTATTTCTCAGCCCCCGTTGATCAGATGAGACTTGGGCTTTTTCGTAGGCCGTTTTTAGGCTCTTCCTCAACCGGTCCACATACCCCTTGTGAGATGCTGCTGAGGTGTGATCAGGTGATATGCCGAAAGCCAAGTCCACTGGCAGCCGAGCCTCCCGCCCGAACATTAATCGGTATGGGGAGTATCCTGTAACATCACTGACAGTACTATTGTAGGCATGTACGATGGCAGCTACATGTTTACTCCAGTGCTGTTTCTTTTCTGAGCTCAGGGTCCCCAACATGTTCAAAAGAGTCCGGTTAAACCGTTCAGGCTGAGCATCCCCTTGTGGGTGGTAGGGAGTAGTCCTAGTCTTTTGGATGCCTAACAAGTCTAGCAACTTCTTAATCAGCCGGCTTTCAAAGTCTCTTCCCTGATCTGAATGGAGGCGTTGCGGTAAACCATAGTGCACAAAGAACTTTTCCACTAATACTTTGGCCACTGTTGTGGCTTTCTGGTCTTTTGTTGGAAACGCCTGGGCGTATCTGGTGAAATGATCTGTTACCACAAGGACATTCCCTTGACCACTCAAGTCAGGCTCCAGGCAAAGGAAATCAATGCACACCAGTTCCATAGGCCCCTGACTTTGCAGATGGCCCATTGGGGCTGCTTGACGTGGCAAAGTTTTCCTCTGGATGCAGCGAGCACAAGAACGACAGTATCCTTCAACTTCACCCCGCATACAGGGCCAGTAAAACCTGTCTCTCACAAGTTGGAAAGTCCTTTCAGGCCCCAGATGACCATGATTGTCATGGAGAGCAGCCAAGACTCCTTCCCTGAATTTAGCTGGTAGGAACAGTTGCCACTTCTCTTCCAGATCATCAGAGGGGCCCCTTCGGTAGACCACCCCTTGGCGTATCTGTAGCCGGTCCCATTCTTTATGCAACAATCGGGCTTCCCGAGGGGAGTCTGTTAGAAGCAGCTCAGGGCGCTGAGTCTCTATGGCCTTCAGCAAAAGTTTCCCCAAAGGGTCTTTTAACTGCTCCTTCCTCAAGTCCCCTTTCGATAGCCTAGGCAAACCTTCTTCAACCTGGGTCACCCTGCAATAACACCTGGGTACTCCAGCAGCTGAGACCCCAATCTCTTCGGCTCTTGCTCCTCCACTGGGTCGAAATTCCGTTCCCTGACATAGGGCGCGCACTCCCTCTGAGGTCAAGTGAGCCCATTCTTCAGTAGGATCGTTGGGGGCATGAGACCTTCTGGAGAGGGCGTCTGCATCCCTATTCCCAACACCTGGTCGGTATTTTAAACTGAACATAAAGCTAGAGAGAGCGGCTAACCACCTATGTCCTGTAGCGTCCAGTTTGGCAGTGGTCAGCAGGTAGGTAAGTGGATTATTATCCGTTTTGACTATGAATTCTGCTCCATATAAGTAATCTTTCAGTTTGTCTACTACAGCCCACTTCAAGGCCAGGAATTCCAGCTTGTGTGTGGGGTAATTCCTCTCGGAAGGTATCAGACTTCTGCTCACATAAGCAACGGGCCGCAGGTGACCGTCATGCTCCTGGTACAACACCCCACCTAGCCCATCTCTGCTGGCATCGACATGTAGTTCGTAGGGTTTTGAGGGGTCTGCGTAGGCCAACACAGGGGCAGTGGTCAGGCTCTTCTTCAACTGAATGAAGGCTTCCTCACATTTCGAGGTCCACTGATCCTGAATAGATTCCTTGGGCTTTCTAGGCCCCATGGCGGGTTTCACTGGTTTGACTAGTTCTGGAACATCATCTTCCCCTTCGGTTCTGAGTAATTCATTGAGGGGTCGGGCAATTTTGGCAAACCCTTCCACAAATCTCCTGTAATAGGAGCAGAAACCCAGGAATGATCGGAGCTCAGTCACATTTGTGGGCCTCGGCCAGGAAGTAACAGCATCCAGCTTCTCTGGGTCGGTGGACACTCCTTCTGCAGACACAATGTGACCCAGGTAATGGACCGAGGACTGGTAAAACTGGCACTTCTCCGGAGAAAGTTTCAGGCCTTCTTCATATAACCTCTTTAGGACCTTTTCCAACCTCTCTTCATGCTCTTCTAGGGTTCTGCCGAACACAATAATATCATCCAAGTATACCAGTACCTCTATCAGGTTCATATCTCCAACAGTTCTCTCCATCAGTCTTTGGAAGGTGGCTGGGGCTCCTGACAACCCTTGAGGCATGCGGTTAAACTCAAAGAAGCCCACGGGGGTGATGAAGGCTGTCTTCTCCCTATCCTCAGGGTTCATGGGGATCTGGTAGTATCCGCTCTTCAAGTCCATCACACTGAACCACTTGGCCCCTGACAAACTTTGTAAAGCGTCTTCAATCCGGGGGGTGGTATACTGGTCTGGAATAGTCCTTCTGTTCAGTGTTCGGTAGTCGATACAGAGCCTCAGGGACGCAGTTTTATTCCGGACTACCACTATTGGAGAAGCGTACGGGCTCCTGGATTCTCGAATAATCCCTGTTCTCTTGAGTTCCCCCAACTGCTCCCGTAGATCTTCTAAGTCACCCAAGGGAACCCGTCGGACTCTCTCCCGAAAGGGTTTATCTTCATGTAGACGGATATTATGGGTGGCACTCTTTGCACACCCCACATCGAATTCATCTCTAGAGAATATTTCTTTCCATCGAATCAGTTGGGCCCTGGCTCTCTTCTTCCATTCCGGTGGGAGGGCCGTATTTCCAGAGCAGAGCTCCTCTATGGTGATTTCGCCCCCGTCTTCCCTCTTCAAATCTGATGGGGCAACTGGGGTGGCCGGGTTCACCTGGCCCAACAGCACCCTGGCCGGCACCTTCACCGGAGTAGTAGCAGTATTTCTGACACTCACCAAAACCTTCCCATGACTTTTCTGTAATGCCTTCAATGGGATCACTTCGGGGATCACTTCTATCCCTTTCTGTGCCTCCGATGGGCCTGATTCAAGAACCATGAAAGGGCCTGGCTGCTTCCAAGTGAGCTTGACAGAAGCCCTCAAGCAGGTCACCTCTCCCGGCTGCAACACCTTCTCTGTTTTATCCAGCTTCCAGATCTTTCCAACTCCTTCGGCAGGGGCCTTCTGTTCCAGACCTAGACGTTCATAGGCCTGCCTTAACATGGGATGAACTTTCAGAGTTGAGGCATCCTGTCCCTGGACTAGTTGTGTCAGCAATCGCCTGACTAGGTCAGTGTTGGTTCCTATAATGAGGGAACTCTTATTGGCCCCTGGTGGGCGAGGGCATACCACTGCTAAAGTATCGAAGGTTTCAGCTTTGCCGGCCAAGGAGGGGTCAAAAGTTAATTTGATTGGCAAATACCCGTCATAGGGAAAACTTTGTGTTCCAATACCCCATATCTCCAGGTCTTCCAGCCTCTGCAGGGGCAGATGTTTGAGGTGTCTATCGTAGAAATCCCTATACAGGAGAGTCACCTGGGCTCCTGTGTCCAGTAAAGCCTTTGTATAAATTCCTTCCACTTGGATTGAGACTACAGGGGAAGGCCCCACTAGCTTGACAGGAAATTCTTTTGGAGTAGCCCTTCTGCCGGGCTCAGCTACCTGCACCCGTACTCCTTTCCTTTTTGAGTTTCTACCGGGCCTCATCTCCTCCTGGGCCTGGTGTGCATTGATTTCCCGCCTCTTATCGGCCCAAGTCGTGGAATGAGAGGCATTTAAAGAGGGCCTTACTCCCTGACTGTGGCTCTTAAATTTAAGGGATCTCTTGGAGTCCATTAAAACTGTTGGGCGCCCGGTTGACTCCTTCACCGGAGCCCTCTGAAGTTTTCCGCCGGCTTGCGGTGTTTGAAGGCAGCCTCCTCTGGACTGGGACATACTCCTCTGACATGCCCTACCCCTCCACAATTGAAACAGGTTATCGGCCTCCTAGGTTTCTGTTCTGGTTCAACACTGGAACTAGGGTGTTTAGCAGGCTTCTCTTCTGTGTTTCTATTAGATAGAGCAGATGCCTGACTGTTCAGGATGGATACCATTTCTATTAGCTGTGACACCTGAGTCTTTAAGAGCTCAACTTGTGAGTCGCCTTCTTCCGCACTTATCACTCTAAGTCGGGCGGTTGTTTCCCGTTCTTGGCTCTTCCTTTTGTTATCCAACATGACCTCTTCTTCCCGGACCATCCTGATCAGATCAGGGTACTCCAGGATGCCACCGTCCTGGCGAGTTCGCAACAGTATAGCAATAGGGTCTAGAGGTTGAGCTCCCCTCAGCACCTGTTGTGCTCGAGTCTCATCCACCTTCCGGGGATCCAATCCTTTTTTTAACAGAATCTGATGTATGATCCTATCCAGACGCCCGATGAATTCAGACAGTTTTTCTCCTTCCTTCTGGTAACAGTGCTCCAGTTGGTAAAGAAGTTCAGTAACCTTTTCTGTCCGGCCAAACACATCTTGTAGAATATCCAGATAGTCTTGTGCAGTACAATCCTTCTTGCTTAGCTTGAGGTTGCGTACGGCCTCCAATGCAGGCCCCTTCAAACTCTCTGTGATTCGCTGCTTCTTATGCTGTTCTGGTATCTCCCACTCCTCCAAGGCCTGAGTAGCGTTATCTAGCCACTCCTCGAATCCATCTTCCACTGAGGGTACAGGTTGCTTCCCAGAAAAAGTCCTGAGCTTCCTGTATCCAGCCATCAGATAGTTTGGAGGATCCTTGTTACATTTGGCTACTATTTCCCCCAGGACAGCGCATAGTTCTGAGCTAAGGGTAGTCAAAGGTGGTGCACTGAATCCCTCCTTTTTGGCACTTTCTTCTGTGCTCAGTCCCCCTGTAGTAGTGGGTATAGGGTCTTCCTCTTCACCTTCTGGATGTATCAGGAATAACTCTACTTGATCTATAGTTTTTATGCTGGTGCCCTTGAAGTGATCTGGGACCCCCTTCTTCCATTCACACAATGCGTAGGTGTGTTGATTGGTGGTATCTGTCCTCATGTCCATCACCCAAAGTTTCCTGTCCTTGGAATATGTTCTCAGAACTGAGAGTAGTTGTTCCTCTGTCCAGTTCTCTCCCTTGATTCCAATCACCAGACCATGGCCGATAAGGACATTTTCTTCTCTGCACCACCGGGCTGCAGCGGCAGGGTCCATTTCTGTGCGAACAGCGATTTTGTCACTGAGAGGGAACTGTTGCAGGACCGTAGATATCCCGGACGAGCCCCCACGTGTAGCACCACCCCCGCAGGAGCTGCTGATTAGATTATTGGGTCTACGTCCTGCCTTCCAACCCCTGAAATTGGCTCGAACCCTCCCTAGGCACAACTGACACGAAATGGGACTATAATACCAAATGGCTACAGGAGAACACAGTTCAGGATATATCACCCCAATAAGTAATAATAACTTGTTACCTTTCTCCAGCCGCAGTCCCTCTGGGTGACACAAGGTGCAACACACAGACTTTTGCTTAACCAAAGTAGCTTTACTGAGAGTTAAAGTACAAGTTGACTCCAAAAGACATCACAAGAGTCAACTAAGAAAGATAAAGTTATTGACACAATAATAAACAATATGATTAAGATAGCTATTTTTGTATACTTATGCAACTAAAAGATAACTCATAGGCTTTCTTTTACCCAATTCAGGCTATACTTTACACACGTCTAGTCTCTTGTATCAGGTAGGCAGAACCTATTTGAATCCCATACACAGTTCCTTCCTTTTGGTTTGGAATCTTCGCTAGCAATCGTTGGTGCACAAGCTATTTGTAATCCAAAAGTAAGGATATATAGTCAAAAGGGGTGAGAAAAAAAAGGTTACAATCACCCGCAATGTTACTGCGTAATTGGGCGTATTAATCTTCTTAGTGGTGCATATATAGGCCCCTGACACCTTATGTACTTGTGTTTAAATGCTTAGTCTCCTGGAAGGTGCACTAGGCCGCTGAGTGTACTGCGTACTATCTGAAGTGTAGTTAGCACCGGCTAAAGTTACTTTCTTCCAAGCGAGAAACAGATTTGGGCATGTGCCCTGCTCACCAAACGGCCTCTTTCTTCCCGAGCTCTCCACCTCCGATTTCTGTCACCAGCCGCGCTTGTGGTTAGATGTGGGCAACACCAGTCTCTGCAGAGCATCAATGGGTTCTCTGGGAAGGCTCCTTTACTGCAGATGAAATGCTTCCACTCCGTCACTTCAGGCTCAGGCTTCAGGCCTAGTCCGCAGCATCAGCCCACAGCACTTGCTTCCTTCTAGCTGTTGTGTCAGGAGACAAGAGAGAGAGCCTGGCTCCTCCCTTCCTTTATAAAGCTTCCCCCAAAAGGCTGTGCGGTGAAGCAATGCACCCTGGTGTTCCCACTGAATTGTGGGTATCGTAGTATCTGGTGAACATCACCAAGCTGCAGTGTGGCAGTTTGGCCACTAGAAACTTCTGATGAAAACCACCAAGCTGCAGTGTGGCAGTTTGGCCACTAGATGGAGCCGAGTTCCTTCAAAATGTTATACAGTCTACTAATGAACAATTGTAAATGGGAGGATGCCCGCTACATATATATATATATATATAATGTTTGGGGGTTCTGAGTAATTTTCTACCAAAAAAAATTATGATTTTTACATGTAGGAGAGAAGTGTCAGAATTGGCCTGGGTGACAAGGGGTTAATTACCATAAGTCGGCAATATACAAACAATTATTATATATTGTTTTTAAGGTAATTTGCTATATTTTCAAAAACTGTACTCAAACAGGTGGCTTAATGGACAAATTACTGAAGTTTGAAGTTAAAACTTTAAACCAGTAATTTCACAGTAAACAGATAAATAATAAATTATTATGTTATAACATAAAGCATAATAATATATTATTTTGCTTAATTAAAAAAGTACCTTTTTAGCAGCAGCAGTAGATTCTCCCTCTTAACTGTGTGAGAAAAACATGAGGGTAAACGTTATGTTCATAAACCCATGTTTTTTCCTTGTAGTTAAGAGGTCTGGGCTGGAAGGGAGCATTTGTTTTTTTAGAGTTTAGACACATGCCCCATTCTAAGACACTGCAGTGAGAGGAGAGCCTCCACTGCAGCATTTTTATTGGACAACTTGGACCAATGGTGCTTTACCATTGGTCCAAGGCTCCAAGCTGTCCATTGAGCTCAGTGCCTCTGACAAGATGTCAGAGGCACTGTGAGCTCATCATCTCAGTCTGCTGCAAACAGCATGTGCCAGCTTTTATTAAAAATGGCCACGCTGTATGTAGGTTCTGACAGGCTGCGTAAGAAGCCCTATATCTCCAGAATCTTAGGTGCCTGGAGCCCAAAATTTTGACCAGTGGTGGGGTAGACTTTGGCTACCTACCCCCCAAATTTGGGGTCTCTGTGACCCCCAGGTCACCGTGCTACGACCCTTACAGCTTGATATTTTTTTTTATGTTCATGGCAGGTGACGCTCTGTCTCACCTGCCTCCCCTGACTGCATGTCCCTGCGCCACTCCATAGGGGAGACTGGAGGGTCCAATCCAGTCCGCCTGAAAAACTGACAGTCCACGTGGAAGGGTCCTAAGGTAAAAAAAAAACCTTTTGACTTTAGAACCACTTTAAATTGAAGCCTACAATCAAAAGAGTTGGGAAATTCTTTATGATCTTTCAATCAAATTGTTCCATGGGATTGCTTTCAAAAGGCCAATCAGTAGTTACTAAGATGTAGAAAAAAGATCATCTATTTTAGTCACCTTACAATAGATTTATAAAGTGTAAAGTGAGGTGACATCCAGTGAAGTAAAATTGAGCTTGCCTCAAACATCCAATTATTTAAAGGAGAATAAAAAAAAACAGACCACTTTGCATGAGTGGATGCTTGTGTTCCCTTCTCTGTACTTCGTCTGTTGACACTTTGGTAAATCAGGTCCTGGAATTGGTATGTTACTATTGAGCACTATTGTGTATGTTTTATCTGTACAGTGTCCTTTTAAAAGCATATGCTGTATGTGTGGTTTAACTACCCCAGCTGAGAAAAGTAATTTATAGCCATCTACAAAAGGAACAAAATGAATGCGGAGTTTAAATTAGTGATGTGGTAGACTAACAAAGTCACACGGCCCCAGGCCTTGGCAGCCATAAAAGGGCATATCTCAGAGCAAGGATACATATTACTGCTCTTTCAATGCTTGTAATGCAAAGCTTGGCAGATCTCAGAAGTCCAAGTAAATGAGATAAAAATATTATGTATACCTTGCCAATGATGTTAGGAGGTGCTTTACCACCCAAGTTCAAAGGTCTCCTAAACAAATAGGGATACAACTAATACAAATGAGAAGAAAGAATAAAAAGATAAAAAACATGAAAACCACTGCATTGCAAGCAATACAAAACTAATAAGAAAATTAGAAAAACTAAATTGGCAGAGCAATAAGAAAGTCAAAATCTGAGTAAAGGATAAGGAATTTACTTTATGACTAGCAAAAGCATGCCTGTTTGCTGAATGTGGTTAAATTTGGATGTCTCAGCAGTACAAATAATTTATTGGTACTGTAATGATTAGCAGTATGGAGTAGATGGCATGCACAGTGCACTGAGTTCAGAATGGAATGATGTAGGGTATGAAACAAACTGCAGTTTTTAAAGTATGGTGCAGACCAGTCTGGACTATATCACGTACAGTAATGTGTATAGAGTGCACACTCCACCACTCACCCCAATTCACACAGCACACCCAGCCATGCACCCCTTCTGCACTTAGTATATACACCCATCACATCTCAGTGCTTCCATCAGTAAATAAGTAGGCTGACACTTGCCGACTGAGTTTTATACCATGCCTAGTAACTTTTAGGTTCCCCAAGGCTTATATGTAACATGATGCTTCACCCGCTTCTTGCACATCACTACCCTGCCTCTCCAAATCCCGGCCTTGTTTACTCTGTCCTGAGGGGGTGATCAGGGCCTTTTTTTCCAATGGGCACGCCCAGCGGTTGCCCGGGGGCCCCACTTGCCAAGGGTGGCAATTTACACTGCCCCCCCAGGCCAGATTAGTTTACCTGGTGGTCTAGGGTCCCCCCCCCCTTGTCCGCCGGGGGAGTCTCTGCTGCACTGGTTGCTAGGAAGGCCAGCCGACTGGCATCTAGCAACCAGTGATGTTCTGAGGAGGACCCATCATGCACAGCGGAGAAGGATCCTCCTCGTCGGCTTGTCCTCCTCGCCTAGAAGAATGACTCCACCCACCTCCTCCCTTCATGTGCTGTGCAGCCGTTGTGGAAGGTAATCAGACTGATGCAGGCTGCTTGATTTCTTTTTTCTCTCTCTCTCTCCATCGACTGCCTGTGCCATTCTTTTCCTGCCATATACATCCTCTGTGTGCCATCCTCTGTGTGTGTGCCATCCTCTGTGTGTGTGCCATCCTTGGTGTGCCATTCTCTGTGTGTGTGCCATCCTCTGTGTGTGTGCCATCCTCTGTGTGCCATCCTCTGTGTGTGTGTCATCCTCTGTGTGCCACCCTCTGTGTGTGTGCCATCCTCTATATGCCAACATCTGTGTGTGCGCCTTCCTCTGTGTGCCATCCTATGTGTGTGTGCCACCCTCTGTGTGCCATGTACCTCATCCTCTGTGTGCCACCCTCTGTGTGCCATGTACATCCTCTGTGTGCCATCCTCTGTGTGCCATGTACATCTTCTGTGTGCCATCCTCTGTGTGCCATGTACATCCTCTGTGTGCCATCCTCTGTGTGCTATGTACATCCTATGTGTGCCATCCTCTGTGTTCCATCCTATACTTGCCATGTACATCCTCTGTCTGTGCCATCCTATACTTGCCATGTACATCCTCTGTCTGTGCCATCCTTTACCTGCCATGTACATCCCCTGTGTGCCATCCTCTGTGTGCCATCCTATACTTGCCATGTACATCCTCTGTTTGTGCCATCCTATACCTGCCATGTACATTCTCTGTCTTTGCCATCTTTTACCTGCCATGTACATCCTCTGTGTGCCATCCTCTGTGTGCAACCCTATACTTGCCATGTACATCCTCTGTCTGTGCCATCCTATACCTGCCATGTACATCCTCTGTCTGTGCCATCCTTTACCTGCCATGTACATCCTCTTTCTGTGCCATCCTTTACCTGCAATGTACATCCTCTGTCTGTGCCATCCTTTACCTGCCATGTACATACTCTGCCTGTGCCATCCTTTACATGCCATGTGCATTCTCTTTGTGCCACCCTGTGTGCCATCCTATATCTGTCCTGTACATCCTATGTGTGCCATCCTCTGTATGCCATCCTATACCTGTCATGTACATCCTCTTGTGTGCCATCCTATATCTGCCATGTACATTCTGTGCCATATGCCCTCCTGTACCTGTCCTGTAAGTCATCTCACTGTGCCATCCTATATCTGTTATGTACATTCTCTGTATGCCATCCTATACCTGTCATGTGCATCCTCTGTGTGCCATCCTATACCTGTCATGTACATCCGCTGTCTCTGCCATCCTATACCTGCCATGTACATCCTCTGTGTGCCATCCTATATCTGCCATGTACATCCTCTGTGTGCTTCTCTCTCTCTCTCGTTGTGTTAATGTTTAAACACTGATTTGTTGGAGGTACCAATAAATATCGCCTTATCGATAATTTGCATTTTTATTCTCGTGGGTGATTGTGTAGGCGGGGCCCCAGTGCACTGCATTGCCCGGGGACCTACAAGGCTCTTAATATGGCACTGGGGATGATGGGGCTACCTCTCACTTACTGGGTGTCTTTAATATAAATATTAGGTTTACAAAGTAAAAGAAAGGGGACCTAAAGTCTGGAAGTTAGGTCTGCCATACAAACAAGGGTCTACTGGCCCTGTTCCAGAGGATCCTGTAGTGGGCCCCCCTGTAGGTAGGTCAAAAATGCCCTAAAATTGATGTGTGAGGGCTGTGGGTGAGCTTGTCACCATAAAGTCAATTGTAAAAGAAGCCTCAATTTCAAAAGAATAACATGTATATTTATTAATTTTCAGACAGCCTCTTCAAAAGTCACAGCTTTGCTGCGCCAAAACCCAGTGGCGGCTGGTGCTCAAAATTTTTGGGGGGGGGGGGGGCGCAAAAAGAAAAATGTAATAGGTATTGCTTCGCGCCAAAAAACGCAGTAAAAAAATTGCGTGACTTTGAAGCTGTGCCCCCTTCAATGCAATGAACACTGTGCTGTGCCCCCTTCAATGCAATGAACACTGTGCTGTGCCCCCTTCAATGCAATGAACACTGTGCTGTGCCCCCTTCAATGCAATGAACACTGTGCTGTGCCCCCACAATGCAGAGTTCAGCGTGCATGCCCCTTTCAATTCAGAGCGCCACAGCATTGTCCCCAATCACTGCAGAGCGCCACAGCATTGTCCCCAATGATTGCAGAGTGCCCACATCATTGTACCCCAATAAATGTAGAGTGCCCACAGCATTGTACCCCAATGATTGCAGAGTGCCCACAGCATTGTACCCCAATGATTGCAGAGTGCCACAGAATTGTACCCCAATGATTACAGAGTGCCACAGCATTGTACCCAATGATTGCAAAGTGCCACAGCATTGTACCCCAATGATTGCAGAGTGCCACAGAATTGTACCCCAATGATTGCAGAGTGCCACAGCATTGTACCCCAATGATTGCAGAGTGCCCAAAGCATTGTACCCCAATAAATGCAGAGTGCCCACAGCATTGTACCCCAATGATTGCAGAGTGCCCACAGCATTGTACCCCAATAAATGCAGAGTGCCCACAGCATTGTACCCCAATAAATGCAGAGCGCCACAGCATTGTACCCCAATAAATGCAGAGCGCCACAGCATTGTACCCCGATAAATGCAGAGCGCCACAGAATTGTACCCCAATGATTGCAGAGTGCCACAGAATTGTACCCCAATGATTGCAGAGTGCCACAGAATTGTACCCCAATGATTGCAGAGGGCCACAGAATTGTACCCCAATGATTGCAGAGTGCCACAGCATTGTACCCCAATGATTGCAGAGCGCCACAGCATTGTACCCCAATAAATGCAGAGTGCCCACAGCATTGTACCCCAATAAATGCAGAGCGCCACAGCATTGTACCCCAATAAATACAGAGCGCCTCAGCATTGTACCCCAATAAATGCAGAGCGCCACAGAATTGTACCCCAATGATTGCAGAGTGCCACAGAATTGTACCCCAATGATTGCAGAGTGCCACAGAATTGTACCCCAATGATTGCAGAGTGCCTCAGCATTGTACCCCAATAAATGCAGAGCGCCACAGAATTGTACCCCAATGATTGCAGAGTGCCACAGAATTGTACCCCAATGATTGCAGAGTGCCACAGAATTGTACCCCAATGATTGCAGAGTGCCACAGAATTGTACCCCAATGATTGCAGAGTGCCACAGCATTGTACCCCAATGATTGCAGAGCGCCACAGCATTGTACCCCAATAAATGCAGAGTGCCCACAGCATTGTACCCCAATGATTGCAGAGTGCCACAGCATTGTATCCCAATAAATGCAGAGCGCCACAGCATTGTACCCCAATAAATGCAGAGTGCCCACAGCATTGTACCCCAATAAATGCAGAGTGCCCACAGCATTGTCCCCCAATAAATGCAGAGTGCCCACAGCATTTTCCCCCAATCAATGCAGAGTGCCCACAGCATTGTACCCCAATAAATGCAGAGTGCCCACAGCATTGTCCCCCAATAAATGCAGAGTGCCCACAGCATTGTCCCCCAATCAATGCAGAGTGCCCACAGCATTGTACCCCAATAAATGCAGAGTGCCACAGCAATGTACCCCAATAAATGCAGAGTGCCCACAGCATTGTACCCCAATAAATGCAGAGTGCCACAGCATTGTCCCCCAATCAATGCAGAGTGCAGCGTGCGTGCTCCCTTCAATTTAATGCACTTACCTGGCGTGGGCGGGTTCTTCCCTCCTCGATCCAGTCCGTCTTCTCTGCGGCGGCGGCGACGGGAAGGAGAGCGGCTTCTCCCTCGTCCTCCGAGCGGCGGTGACGGTGAGTGACTGACTCACGCACCGGCACCGCCCCCATTGTGACGTCAGGGATCGGATGTCCTGGATGATGATTGGTCCAGGCTGGAGACTGGACCAATCACAGCCAGGATATCCGAAAGTGGGGGTGTCCAATCGCAAGGACTTGCGATCGGGTTACGCCCCCAGAAGGCTGCCGATCGGCGCTTCTTCTGGGACGTAACCCCACCCCCCCCCACCCCCTAGCCACCACTTCCATTACAAAGGCCGGCGAACCCAATTTTTTTTTTGTAAAACTTTATTTGTCATTTTTTTTTCTTTTTTTTTTCTTTTTTTCAGGGGTAGGGGGGCGGCGCCCTGGCGCCCGCTATGCACGGGCCGCCACTGCCGAAACCACTACAGATGTTTCCGTACTTCTGGATGTCTTGTATATCTGCTCTTCTGTCCACATGGGCAGGGGGAACCATAGCTTAGAGCACGAGGGACAGTTACTCCACATTCTTGGGAGTGTGGAATACCTGCAGCAGCTGGGGAGCTAAGAAACAGTGACATTTGAAGATACAGGCCACAGAAAAGGTAACTATGCATACTATTCTTTTACACCTTCGAGTTTCTGGTTTAGTCAGTACAATACTAATTTTTGTCCTCAGACATTTTTCTGTTTTTGTCTGTAAAGAACTATTGTTGTCTTTTTTCATATGCTTATGGTTGCGTCCGTTGTGTTCATCTGTAATTACAGAGTATTTTGTGGGTACAAGAACAGTCTCAAACGCGTGCAGCATGTACTGTGCTACTGTGTATACAGTACAAAGCATATAAAACAAGGTCACAAAAATAAACCACCACCCTTCACCAACATTAGAAAAAAAAAAGTCAAGACATCATCAAAAGTTAGGAAAGTATTCCGTAGCTATCTCAGTTAACTAACCACCTGGATCCTAATTTGGTTGTAGTAACCAATTGCCCCTATATTTCTCCAGGGGTATAAATCTCCAATGATTTATACTTGTAGAGCCAAATTGAACTCCATCATTTTGGCCACAATGTCAATTGGATTATAGTATTTATCCCCTATTGCCACCTTATCTCTCCAAACGATTTATAGATAGGTTTAGCATCTATATGGCGGGGGGGGGGGGTGACTACATAAGCCCTGGTGGAGGAGGGCATCAGTCCACTAGGCTGGGAGAGCAGCCTTTTGAAGGGTTCCTTGGAGGCTTTTTTACCAGCCGGTCAGGTATGGAGTTTGTTTCTCAGATTTTTTTTGGTCAATAAATGAGATTTATTTTATTTTTGAGTTCTTTGTTATTTCTTCATTTTGCATGTGTTGATGTGCTTGACAACCTAATTTTTTGGATAAAAAAAATCTCTTTTGTATACACATTAAAACCACACTGGTGGATTGCCGACTTCTGTTTCCTGGAGAGAAATTACCCTTAGATGGGAGCCAGTATAGATGATCACATTGTATGGCTAGCAATAACTGAAAAGCACTTCATCAAAACAATAGCATATTTTACATATACATTTACATAAGACTTGCAAAATAGTGTTACCCAAACCACAAGTGGTGGTCAGATGAGCCAGGAATCTATTGGCGCTTTTCCACTGTGAGTACCGGTTCGGCTCCACTCGGCACTGCTTGGCCCAGCTCAGCTCGGTTTGCTTTTCCACTGCGTGGTACGAGTCAGCTCATTTCAGCACTGTATAGGCTCTACTTGGCTCGGTTTGCTTTTCCACTAAAGTAGTAAGTGGGTGGGATTACAATGATTCTCTGACCAATCAGTGGCTAGTAGTGACAAACAATCAAGGCTGCATGCGAAGGATTGTGGGATATGTTATAGGTACGGCCCGCTTGGAACCCCAACCGAGGTGGTACTGTTTAAGCGAGCCGTACCATGTAGTGCAAAAGCGCCGCTGTACCAAACCGTAACGAACTGTTCAAACACGTACCATGCGGTACCATGCAGTGGAAAAGCGCCAAAGCGTGCCATACCGAGCCGTACCATGCAGTGGAAAAGTGCCATCACCTAGTCCACTCCAGGCATGTCATTTTTGGTGAGATACTTTCAAAGGGAAATCTTGTTTAAAGGGATGCAGGCCCTGACACTTTCCTCATTAGAGCCCTGCAGGTGAAGCAGCTGATTGATAATTGTAAAACCACTCCTATACAGATTCACATTGCATATGGATACAGACAAACAAACAGCTATTTATTCAGAATACCAAAGGTAGGAATCTGCAACAAAGTTTGTTAAAATCCTTGAAATGCACATAGATCACCCAGAGGGGAATGTTTTTTTCCTCAACAAAAGGGGAGTTATTCTTTAACCGCCTCCCGCCTGCCGTATAGTAAAATGATGACTGAACAGGACGGCTCTCATTCTGGGCCGACATCACATGACACGGCGCAACCTCAATCTTGGCAAAGAGCTGTGGCGGTGCCTCTTTACCCATGTGATCAGCTGTGTCCAATCAAAGATGATCATAAGCAAACAAGGAGATGCCGTTTATCGGCTCTCTTCATCTCACACTGACAAAGTGTGAGGAGAGGAGAGCCGATCAGCAGCATCTCCTCACAGAGGAGACATGTATAGGTAATCATATAAGAAAAAACAGTTTCCCTAGGAGCGGGACTTTAAAGGCAACTACCCATCAAAAATTGTACTCAAGCAAGAGTATAAAAATGATTGAAGTTTATTATAACACGTAAATAATTACAAAACAACAATATATCAAAAGACATCAGTGTAAAAAACAAAATTCAATAAATGCGGCTAAAATACATCACTGAAAGGATGACAAAGTAGGAGCGCAGGAATTCCCAAAAGGAACTGACGATGTCCGGGCGTGGCCTTTCTCAAAAGTCAATTGGGATTCATCTCGCTCATGTTATTCAGAATATGTATGTGGCTGCATATAGAACAATGCTGCACTTCAAGAAGTGCAGCAGCAAAAAACGAGCGCTCAAGTCGGGGGGAAGAAATGGCAAGGTCTTCAAAGTGTAACAATGCGACTGCAGCAAATCATTTTGATACATATAGTATCGGAAATTAGAAATCACTGATTCTTTGCAGTTATTCCCGCAAGGATCCCGTGTAGCCCAAAATGTGTCTGGAATTTATGTATGGTTCCTTATTGGGGTACTCATGTGGTGCTCTGATTGAAGAGAAGTATCTTCATAGCGGGTACGAGAGTATATGTATCTCTCAGTGATCCCTGCTGTGTAGAGTAATGGTCTTGTTTCCCCCGGCTCGGCGAGGATCATCAGTGCCCTGATTACAGTGCAGCCCCAAAAGTGTCCATCAGTGATGCCACTATATGCCTATCTGTGATGCCAAACTGTACCCATTAGTGACACCAGTCATTGCCCATCAGTGATCCCAAGTTGTGCCCATCAGTGTGGGCAATCTGTGCCCATCAGTGCCGTCTCTCCGTGCCACCTATCATTGTCCATCAGTGCCACCTATTAGTGCTACCTATTAGTGTCACCTATCAGCGCCCATCAGTGCCGCCTATCAGTTCCCATCAGTGGCGCCTATCAGTGCTCATCAGTGCTGCATATCAGTGCCAGCTATCAGCAGAGATGTATAGTAACTAAGTAGAACTACTTCACTACTATACTTAAGTACCGAAAAGGCGGTATCTGTACTTTCCTAGAGTAGAATTTATTTCTCCTACTTCCACTTTTACTTCACTAAATTTTTTCAATGATTGGCAGGTTTCATGAAGCTCAAAACATGTGTGTTGCATTTATCAGCGAATACGAAAATAAATGCAATTGTATGTATAAATAAAAGCTGCATTTGAAATAATAAAAAACAATATGATGTTCAAACTTTTGACTTCTTTCTTTAATAACTACATAACACAGTACTTGTACTTTTACTTTCAGTACTTGAGTAGCAATTTTTTTTTCAAAACTACTGGTACTTTTACTTTCAGTACTTGAGTAGCAAAATTAAAAAAAAAACTACTTGCAATACTTAAGTACAAAAAATGTTGAATACTTTAGTACTTCTACTCAAGTCACTTTTTGATCGAGCACTTCCACTTCTACTCAAGTCACTTTTTGATCGAGCACTTCCACTCTTACTCAAGTCACTTTTTGATCGAGCACTTTTACTTTTACTCAAGTATGGGTTTCGAGTACTTTATACAACTCTGGCTATCAGTGCCCATCAGTGCTGCATATTATTGCCTCCTCATCAGTGCCACCCCATCAGTGCTCTTAAGGGCAGCCTCATCAGTGCCCATCAGTGCAACCTTTCAGTGCCTACCAGTGCAGCCTCACCAGCGCACATCAATGAAGGAGAAAAATGACATATTTACAACATTTTCTGACAGATATTAGGAAAAAAATTTCTTTTAAACTCTTTGGTCTTTTTATGTTTTTTTTAGCAAAAAATAAAATAAAAAATCCAGCGGTGAATACATAACACCAAAAGAAAGCTCTATTTGTGGGAAGAAAATGATAAAACATGAATTTGGGTACAGTGTTTTCATTTAAAGTGTGACAGCGCTGAAAATTGGCCTGGGTAGGAAGGTGGTGAAAGTGCCCAGAATTGAGGTAGTTAAAAACACTGCTTCTAGAGGAGTTTAGCATTTTGCCTGTAGTTCATTAGCCCATTGTAAGCTCAGTGTTTAGAGGTAGAAAAAAAACCCTTTTGGTTTGTGTTTTTTAGAGCAGTTTTCTGTCAGAAAAAAAAAATGCTAAACGCTTCTAAACACCCCTAAATGCCAGTACAAAAATGTCAGTACAAAAAAAAATGTTTCTGCCAAAAGGATTGGCATTTTTTAAGGCCAGTGTGCATGGCCCCTAAACCTAAACGAGCCAGTAAACCTACAGTAGCAGTACAGGCACAGCCCCACTGCAAGGAGGAGTTTTCAAGTTTCCCAGAGTTGGACTTTAAGCTCCCGAGTGATGGATAATGTGTGTTTAATGTTATTACTGCAGTTTTGAAAGAATAGAGTGGCAATAAGGCATAAATACAATAAACCAGTTGACATTGTGGGCATAAAAATTGAGTTATATGTGGCTCTACAGCTATAAATCATTTATACATTTTAGTTTATAACCTGTGATCCCCTGGAAATGATCCCCTGGAGAAATATACAGGTTATTGGTTAATACAACTGAATTAGGATCCAGGTGGACAGTTTATTGAGCTCGGGAGCTGCAGTAGTTTGGTGTTAATCTATCTTTTAGAATTGGGGACAACATCCCAACTGTAGAGTCGATATTTTTAACCTTTTCTGGGGGTGGGGGGGGACTCACAGTGTGGATTTTATATTTCAATTCTCTTCCAGCAACTTTGTAAGACGTAGAAGAAAGTGTACAGGACAGGAAATGACTTTTCAGGACAAAGGAGTGTTTAACAGATTAAGTTCTGGTTCACACTACCGCGGCACGACTTCGGGGGCGACCTGCGAAGTCGCGTGCACTGCGACTTCGGCACGACTTGCACTGACTTCATAAAATTAGTCGCTCCGATGTTGCCCCAAAGTAGTACAGGAACTACTTTCTAAGTCGGAGCGACTTGAGTCGCTCCTATTAGAACGGTTCCCTTAGCAGTGCATGGACCGCGACTTGTCAGGCTGACTAGTTGCCTGACAAGTCGCGGTAGTGTGCATTGGCACTTAATCCTAGCAACCTTATTGTGTAAGGAGCTGGGCTTTGAAATACAACTGAAGGCATTTTTAATATCTTGGATAAAGAAAGGGAGGGTTATAACCCCGTCAGGTTTTTTTACAATCTTTGTCTCTTTGAAGAGTCTTCCCTGTCCCATAGTCACAGCACGAAGTGAGAGGAAATCCCTCCAAAATGAAGGCAATCCCCCTCCTAATGTCCCCATTGGAAGATTTCCCCCTTACTCCTGTTCTGGTGATCACTTAAAAGTTGAGATTTTCTTTCGCTTTCTGTGATAATATTTTCAAGAACAAATAGAAAAAAAAGAAGAGATGAATCTCCCTAATGGCAACACAAAAAGCCATAAAGACCTGCTAGGGTTTCTAACCTTTGTCTAGCCAAAACTAAAATAAAAAAAAGTGATAATAAAGGCAAGATAAAAAACAAAACAAAAAACAAACAAACATGTCATACTTGTCATACAGTGATTTTGTACAGAGCAGCTCCATTTCCGGGTCCTCCTCCTGCGCTCCTGGCCCCTCCCTCCTGTCCAGTGCCCCATAACAAGCAGCTTGCAATGGGGGTACTCAAGCAGGTGTGCTCCTGAGCCGCTGCTCTGCCTATCCATTCAGACACGGAGCTGTGGCTTGGCCCCGCACCCTATATTCTCATCAGAGATGTATAGTAACTAAGTAGAACTACTTCACTACTGTACTTAAGTACCGAAAGGCGGTATCTGTACTTTCCTAGAGTAGAATTTTTTTCTCCTACTTCTACTTTTACTTCACTACATTTTTTCAATGAATTCAATACTTCTACTCTGCATAGTTACTCGTTACTATTATAAAAATTACCACTGCCAGAACAGTAGATGGCAGGTTTCATGAAGCTCAAAACATGTGTATGTATAAATAAAAGCTGCATTTGAAATAATAAAAAACAATATGATGTTCAAACTTTTGACTTCTTTCTTTAATAACTACATAACACAGTACTTGTACTTTTACTTTCAGTACTTGAGTAGCAATTTTTTTTCAAAACTACTGGTACTTTTACTTTTAGTACTTGAGTAGCAAATTTTTTTAAAAAACAACTTGCAATACTTAAGTACAAAAAATGTTGAATACTTTAGTTCTTCTACTCAAGTCACTTTTTGATCGAGCACTTCCACTTCTACTCAAGTCACTTTTTGATCGAGCACTTGTACTTTTACTCAAGTATGGGTTTTGAATACTTTATACAACTCTGATTCTCATTGGCCAATAGGCTCCCGCTGCTGTCTTAGCCAATGAGAAGGGAGAGTCCCCAGGGTACTGAGCCTCTCCTGCACATCGCTGGATCGAGAGGGAGCTCAGGTAAGAATTAGGGGGGCTGGGGGGAGGGGGTTGTTGCATACAGGTTTTCTACCTTCATGCATAGAATGCATGAAGGTAAAAAGCTTCAGCCTTTAGAACCACTTTAATGAGTAACAATTCATTTTGTACATCCTGTAGATTAATGAACTGTACACTTTTCTACCTTTACAAGAATGCAATTAGCCAGTTAAAAAAATTTCTAGCTACTAGCCAAAACACATAAAAGGACCCCAAATAACTACTTCTATTATATAAAGTGAAGCAACATTCATTTCTAGAGGAAACAATGGGGGTGAATTTACTATAACGTTGCATAGTAAGCAACCAGCTTCTATCTTCCGCTTGTTTAGTAAAGCTTTGAAAATGAAAGCTAGAATCTGATTATTGCCATGTACAACTGCTCCAGAATCTGGCTTCTCCAGTCTTATGGCCCGTACACACTACTAGTTTTTTTCCATTCAACACATAAAACTGACAGCTCAGGTTGGAGCCACTGTACTAACTATCTGATGTTAATGCAGTGACTTCCCCTGCTGCACTATTGTATTCTGAGAGGGGGGACACCCCCCTCCCCCACCAGAACACTCCGGCCTGAGCTCTCAGTTATTGGCCAAAAGCGCTGATCGGGAGCCGTTTGGCACACCTTTTTTGGTCATGACCCTACAACCGGCTTCTGTTGGACTGGCTGCCTTACACACGGCTGAATGTCAGCCGGCTTCTATTGAACCGGACAATTCTGCCCGACATTTGGCCCATGTATACTAGGCAATAGTTAATACCCTTCAATGTGATGACCATACAGCAGTCCCAATTTCAAACCTCTCAACTTCAGATTATTTTGTTAATAATTGTGTTATATAATAAGTAATCATCTCTTTCATTGGTATTCCAACATCTTTATTATGTTAATTGTGTGCTGCATGGATTGCTTTCAATGCCATGCTTGTTCCTCCACTGCAATCACAATGCAGTGGAAGAACAATCCAGGTCTGGTACAGTTACTTGGCTTGCCACATGTAACAGAAGAGACGGGACAAATGTGTTTTCTATTTAGACTTTTAGCAGATCCAGCAGATACTTTTTATATATCGTCGCTGCTGTACTTATTTCTAAAACTAACAACAAAAGAGCCATTTCCTAATTAGGAGACAAGCACAGGATAAACAGATTATGCAACGTGCCAGTCTGCTAATAAAGAACATTCATATTAACATAGCTTTGTGAACAAATCCAACTATTTCAGTAACAATAAATGTTTATGTATATTTTTCTAGAACTAAAGAAAAAATAGGATCAAAAAGATTTAAAAAGTATGGCTTATTTGTAAGGACCCTATTGCCACTGTTTTTCTGTTTTAAAGCCCAACTCTGGGAAATACAGTGCCTTGCGAAAGTATTCAGCCCCCTTGAACTTTTCGAACTTTTGCCACATTTCAGGCTTCAAACATAAAGATATAAAACTGTAATTTTTTTGTGAAGAATCAACAAGTGGGACACAATCATGAAGTGGAATGAAATTTATTGGATATTTCAAACTTTTTTACCAAATAAAAAACTGAAAATTTGGGCGTGCAAAGTTATTCAGCCTCCTTAAGTTAATACTTTGTAGTGCCACCTTTTGCTGCGATTACAGCTGTAAGTCGCTTGGGGTATGTCTCTATCAGTTTTGCACATCGAGAGACTGAAATTTTTGCCCATTCATCCTTGTAAAACAGCTCGATCTCAGTGAGGTTGGATGGAGAGTGTTTGTGAACAGCAGTTTTCAGTTCTTTCCACAGATTCTCCATTGAATTCAGGTTTGGACTTTGACTTGGCCATTCTAACACTTGGATATGTTTATTTGTGGACCATTCCATTGTAGATTTTGCTTTATGTTTTGGATCATTGTCTTGTTGGAAGACAAATCTCCGTCCCAGTCTCAGGTCTTTTGCAGACTCCATCAGGTTTTCTTCCAGCATGGTCTGAAGACTCCTGCTGAAGAAAAGCAGGCCCAAACCATGATGCTGCCACCACCATGTTTTACAGTGGGGATGGTGTGTTCAGGGTGATAAGCTGTGTTGCTTTTACACCAAACAAAACGTTTTGCATTGTTGCCAAAAAGTTTGATTTTGGTTTCATCTGACCAGAGCACCTTCTTCCACATGTTTGATGTGTCTCCCAGGTGGCTTGTGGCAAACTTTAAACAACACTTTTTATGGATATCTTTAAGAAATGGCTTTCTTCTTGCCACTCTTCCATAAAGGCCAGATTTGTGCAGTATATGACTGAATGTTGTCCTATGGACAGAGTCTCCCACCTCAGCTGTAGATCTCTGCAGTTCATCCAGAGTGATCATGGGCCTCTTGGCTGCATCTCTGATCAGTCTTCTCCTTGTATGAGCTGAAAGTTTAGAGGGACGGCCAGGTCTTCGTAGATTTGCAATGGTCTGATACTCCTTCCATTTCAATATTATCGCTTGCACAGTGCTCCTTGGGAACAGTATCTCGGACCTGCTTGGTGTGTTCCTTGTTCTTCATGATGCTCTCTGAGCTTTAAACGGACCTCTGAGACTATCACAGTGCAGGTGCATTTATACGGAGACTTGATTACACACAGGTGGGTTCTATTTATCATCATTAGTCATTTAGGTCAACGTTGGATCATTCAGAGATCCTCACTGAACTTCTGGAGAGAGTTTGCTGCACTAAAAGTAAAGGGGCTGAATAATTTTGCACGCCCAATTTTTCAGTTTTTTATTTGTTAAAAAACTTTGAAATGTCCAATAAATTTCGTTCCACTTCACGATTGTGTCCCACTTGTTGTTGATTCTTCACAAAAATTTACAGTTTTATATCTTTATGTTTGAAGCCTGAAATGTGGCAAAAGGTCGAAAAGTTCAAGGGGGCCGAATACTTTCGCAAGGCACTGTATGAAGCCTGAACTACAAGGTTTAATTTCTTGTTTAGGTCTAGGGGACATAGAAAAGAAGATTTACTTAGTTGATCCTCAATGCTGCTAGACCATTCCCTGCAGTGTCTACTCTTCTCCACCATGCTCAATGGGTCTAATGTTCTAAAGCAGGGGTCTTCAAACTATGGCCCTCTAGTTGTTCAGGAACTATAATTCCCATCATGCCTTGTCATGTCTGTGAATGTCAGAGTTTTACAATGCCTCATGGGACTTGTAGTTCTGCAACAGCTGGAGGGTCGTAGTTTGAAGATCCATGTTTTAAAGTCATCAAGACCATAGAAAGGCCCACGGCCCTGAATTTGAGGTGATGAATGCAATGGACAGTCCATTGCTGGGGTGTATGGGAGCGCTATCTGCCAAAAGAGTGGAGGATCAGTAAGTTAAAGTGCTTTTACTCTTCCCTAGAATAAATGAGTAGTGTAGGTGCAACCCCAGTGCAAGGGAGGATTTTCAAGGTTTCCAGAGTTGGGCTTTAAAGGATAACTTCCAAAAGTTTAGAACCACAAAGTTCAAGAGTGTACTTCAAGCATGTAATGAGAGCCCTATGTCCCACCGAAATGTAAATCTTCTTTTCACACTGCCCTATACTGTATGTCAGTCGGAGGTTGGAGTCAAAGCAGTATAAAACCCAAAACCAAAAATGTTCTATATCACAGCTTACCAATCATTAAATGTGGTGGCTGCATCTGTTTTCTTTTTTTTTTAGGCTTTTCCCATCTGTTTTTACCTGGTGACCTGACCAGTAACACACCTCCTGTATTAGTGAGACACACTAAGCGCAGGAGTCACAACAGACAGCAGTATTGTCAGTCTGGGGGGGGGTTGTTAGATGGACTAGGAGATTTGAATACACTAACAAATTGAAGCCAAACTCCTGCTAATACTTTAAAAGCAGTTACAGCAAACAGTTTTTTTCCTTTTAGGGTAGAGGTTTATAAATACAACCATTGTAAGCACACCTGCTAGTGTTAACTGGTTTGTTTCATCTCTGTAACTGATACATTCTGCTGAACAGTTTGTTCTTTTGAAAAACAACAGAAGTACTGGCCAGATCACCAGGGGAAAATAGAAGAAAGAAAGGTCTAAAAAGAAAAATGAATGCAGCCATCACATTTAGGAAATGGTAATTCGCAATATAATAAATGTTTGCTTTTGGATTTAATACCACTTTAATAGAGTACTTTTACCTTTTTTTTTACAAAACTGTCACTAGAGAGGTAGTGGGAATTCCTCTTAATAGGGACACAGACAACAACAAAAACCTTATTAGGGCTCTAACCCTACCTTTCTCATCTAAACAAAATAAAAAGTTTTGACCGTAATTGGGCCGTAGACAAACAGGGTAATAAAACATGAATTCACAGTTCAGCAACTATACAAATGGATGGCTGGACAATCTTTGTGCATCGAACACACCTAAATAGTATAATGACAACAAAAGGATATATATATATATCCTTTACACACACACACACACACACACACACTTTTTTGTCAAAAGTAATGGAGCACCTGCCTTTACACACACATGAACATCCCAGTCTTCGTCCGTAGGGTTCAATATTGAGTTTGCCCATCCATTTACCGCTATAGCAGCTTCAACTCTTCTGGGAAGTCTGTCCACAAGGTTTAGGAGTGTGACTATGGGAATGTTTGACCATTTTTCCAGAAGCGCATTTGTAAGGTCAGACACTGATATTGGACAAGAAGGCCTGGCTCAAAGTCTCCGCTCTAATTCATCCCAAAGCTGTTCTTTAGGGGTTGAGGTCAGGACTCTGTGCAGGCTAGTCAAGTTCCTCCACCCCAAACGGGAGACTTTGAGCCAGGCCTTCTTGTCCAATATCAGTGTCTGACCTTACAAATGCGCTTCTGGGAGAATGTTCAAACATTCCCATAGTCACACTCCTAAACCTTGTGGACAGACTTCCCAGAAGAGTTGAAGCTGCTATAGCTGTAAAGGGTGGGCCAACTCAATATTGAATCCTACGGACGAAGACTGGGGGTCCTGACCTCAACCCTATAGAACACCTTTGGGATGAATCAAAGCAGAGACTGCGAGCTAGGCCTTTTTGTCCAACATCAGGGCCTGACCTCACAAATGCACCTCTCGAAGAATAGTCAAACATTCCTATAGAAACACTCCGAAACCTTGTGGACAGCCTTCCCAGAATAGTTGAAACTGTTATAGCTCCAAAGGGTGGGCCAGCTCAATATTGAACCCTATGGGTTACGTACATACTTACGTGCGTGTAAAGGCAGGCGTTCCAATAATTTTGAAAATATAGTGTGTGTGTGTGTGTGTGTGTATATATATATATATATATATATATATATATATATATATATATATATATATATACACACACACACACAGTATGGAAAATATTTATTTGATCTCCTGCAGCTTTTGTAAGTTTGCCCACTTACAAAGAAATTAAGGGTCTATAATATCAACCAAATATCCAGTGAAAAACACATGGCACAAATGTTATAAATTAGGTTGCAGTTCAGTGAGTAAAATAAGTATTTGATCCCCAAGCAAAACATGACATAGTACTTGGTGGAGAAACCCTTGTTAGCAAGTACAGAGGTAACACATTTCTTGTAATTGGTTACCAGTTTTTCACACACCTCAGGAGGGATTTTGGTCCACTCTTCTTTACAGATATTCTCTAAATCCTTAAGGTCAGTTCCCTCCATAAATTTTCTATAGGATTGAGGTCTGAAAACTGGCTAGACAACTCCATGACCTTAATTTGCTTCTTCTTGAGCCACTCCTTTGTTGCCCTGGCTGTGTGTTTTGGGTTATTGTCATGCTGGAAGAGCCATCTATGACCCATCTTCACTGTTCTGGCTGAGGGAAGAAATTTCTCATCCAAGATTTTATAATACATGGCCCCATCCATTGGCCCCTCAATGTGGCAAAGTCAGCCTGTACCTTTAGCAGAGAAACGCCCCCAAAGCATTATGTTCCCACCTCTGTGCTTGACTGTAGGGATGGTGTTCTTAGGGTCATAGACTGCATTTTTCTTCCTCAAAAAACATTGAGTCAAGTTAATGCCAAAGAGCTCAAATTTGGTCTCATCTGACCACAGCACTTTCTCCCAATCCTTCTCTGAATCATTTAGATGTTCATTGGCAAACTTCAGACAGGCCTGTACATGTGTCTTCTTGAGGAGAGGGACCTTATTGGGGTGCAGGATTACAATCCATGATGGCGTATTGTGCTACCAATGGTTTGTTTGGTGACTGTGGTCCCAACTACCTTAAATAATTCACAAGCTCCTCCTGTGTAGTTCTGGGTTGACCCCTCACTTTTCTCATGATCATCCTTACCCCGTGAGGCACAATCTTGCATGGAGCTCCAGACCAAGGGTGATTGATGGTTATTTTGTATTTCTTCCATTTGCGAATAATCACTCCAACAGTTGTCTCCTTCTCACCAAGCTTCTTGCTGATGGTCTTGTAGCCCATTCCAGCCTTGTGCAGGTCTACAATCTTGTTCCTGACGTCCTTTGACAGCTCTTTGGATTTGCCCATGATGGTGAGGTTTGAATGGAAGAAAGAGATTCTGTGGACAGGTCTCTTTTATACACATAACGAGTTGTCGTTAGGGGCACCTTCTTAAATTGACAGGACTGACTGAACTGCAATTTCATTTATAACATTTATATCTTGTTTTTTTTTCTGTATTTTTTGGTTGATATTCTGTTAAAATACACCTATGATAAAAATTATAGACCCTTAATTTCTTTGTAAGCTGGCAAATTTATGAAATCTGCAGGGGATTAAATAATTATTCCCACTGTATGTAAATATATATATATATATATATATATATATATATATATATATATATATATATATATATAGTATAAACTGCTCACCTGGGTTTCATTATAGAGGAGCATTTACAGTCTTCCATTAATAATGTGCACTAACTTATTATTTAACATTCATCAAAATTACATATTTTTGTAATGATTACCTAGAAGAATATCCATCTGGCTGAAAATATGTTTGATCAGTAACTGTGTGAATACTATTTGGTACTACTATGTCATAATAGTGAACATCTGTAAAAAGCTTAAAGAGCTGTTTTACTGCAAAATACTCAAGGTTATACTCTGTATCCCCATTAGAGGTTTTAAAATATGGAAAAGTCATTATGACTGAATTGATTTATTAAATGTCAGGATATAGTGACCCTCACTCCATAACTGGATGACATAATAATAGGATAATCTTTACAGTAATTTGATGTTTTTACAATATGTTATTAAAAGCATAGTCTACTTTTTTCAACAATGTAATAAATGCACCCACAATAATAAAATAAAAAATGTGCATTTATTACATTTTTGCATTGAACCCTACAGAGCATTGCAACTATAATCAGTGCATCACATGTGCAATGCACAGGCTCCTGCATCATTTACTTCCCATAACAGATGGTCCCTACCTCTGTAATGACCTGGGGCTGGGATGTAAACAATTGATATTACTGCACTGGTGTTGGCACGATCTATAAATCCCAAAATTACAGATACAACGAATACAAAAATAAAAAATGCTCAAAGTGCAGTGCTCAAATCATATAAAGGAAAATGCAATTTATATCCCAAAAGTACATAAAGTTTAACAGTGAATCAACTACAAAAAAAAAAATCCAATATACAGTATATCCCAAAATAACAGGACACTTGGCTGTGAATCAACTTCATATATCTAAATATTTAAAAAAAAAAAAACTGTCCATTTATAAATCTGTAACAAAATGTACACCATTCACCATAGATTCCACTGTGAAAAAAGTCATTCAAAAATAATCATCCTTCGAGTAAAAAAATGTGTGAAGCAACAAGCTGGTTCTCTCACTCCTTCCTGTTATGATATGCTCACCATTGACCCCTATGCTATAGGAGGTAACCAATTATCTAACTCCAGATGGTTCCTTGAATACAACGGCATCTTCAAAATCCTCCCAAACTTTTCCAAATTAATTTCCAGGTCAAAGGAGTTCCCCAAAGGGGATCGCGTATCCCTCAGTTGAACACACACAAAAAAAACAAATCAAATGCTCTCTGCTGTATTTTAATTAAAAATAGAGATGCGTACAGATATACTCACACAAAAAAACTAAAACTGCGTATGTATAGTAAAAAGCTGCTGTAGACTAGGCTCCCAGCAGAACTTTTTAAACATTACAGGCTAACTTCACAAAGGGGTCGGGTTCAAGAACTGATGCATTGCTTTCCAGAATAGAACTTCTTCAGAGGTATGGGACTTGTAGTCTTCCCATTCAAAGATCTATACAGTAAATGGATGACACAGTTGTATATGGCTACACTCACAAAGCCATGCTAAATTCAAACAACAAAAGGGCGTTCCAGGGAGAAGAACACTGTAATTTAAGTATATGGGATGGGGTGTTTGAGGGTGGGGGTTGAAAATTGCAACCATGTTTCATGTTACAACCTCATTATATGTGCAAAATGAAACATAATCCCAAATATGAACAATGCTTTTAAACACCATTCTATAGGTGTGAAGTTAAATCAGTTGTGAGCAATATTCAAACATTGTTTTACAAATGTTACATTAACACAAAAAGTAATCAGTGACATCACTGGCAGTTTGATCAGCCAGAATAGCATTAGGGGTAGCTTTGGAACTCTTGTCATAAATATAAGCACAAGCCCATGTAGTGCCTTCAGATTTCTATATCCCTATCATTAAAAACCTTCATTGGGATGGACTACACTATCACCATCTATGAATCTCCATTTCTTCCACAGTTCATGAAGAAAAAAATCAAGTTGATATACTGTAGAAAGAATCACATACTGTACATAAGCCATTAAGAGTTTCTATACCCTTATCGAATGCCATCATCCCTAAATTCTGTTATACAGCAAAATAATAATTTAGATCAGGACTTTTGAGGCATTGCAAAAGTCAATAATAGTAGTAATGATCTATGGACTAACATCCCCCTGGACTGAGCATGCCATAGATTGCACCTGATCCTTATGTGCTACCTGAGTAGTGGACTGGTGTGAATGCACATACATATCATTTAAATGTTGGAGCATTTTGTTCCTGTATGTATTTACATCCTGTTTACCCCACCTACGTCCATTTTTGAGCAAGCGATTATTATTCCAATACCCTGAATTCCCATGAAGTTTGTTGTATGCTGATCCTGTCAAATGAGACAATTTTGGGCCTACCATGGGTTAACAGGATTTGGGCTTCCAGCCCAAATCCTCACTCCATCACATGTCAGTCACATGCCATTTTTAGGCAGCGCTTGCTTTGTCAGTAATATCAGTTTGTTGGAGTTACCTTTCACAGCTTTCTTTTCAGACATATTTTTCACAACGAACAGTTCTTGACTCTGTTGGTATAAGTTTTATTTTGTAGGTTAGAACGAGTAAATGGCTGTGTTCTTTGGTCATCTTTCCCATTTCAAATGCAGGGTCTTCCTCTGGTTCACCCACACTCAAGCTATAGGATTCTGTCAATGTTTATAGATTTTTATAGAAACTGCAGATTTTGTAAGTTTGCCCACTTACAAAGAAATGAAGGGTATATAATTTTTATCATAGGTATATTTTAAATGATAGAGACAGAATATCAACCAAAAATCCATAAAAAACACATAAAACAAATGCTATAAATTAAGTTGTAGTTCAGTGAGTAAAATAAGTATTTGATCTCCAAGCAAAACATGACTTAGTACTTGGGGGAGAAGCTATTGGCAAGCGCAGTGGTAAGGCGTTTCTTGTAGTTGGTGATCAGGTTTGTACACATCTCAGGAGGGATTTTGATCCACTCTTCTTTACAGATCTTCTCTAAATCCTTAAGGTTGCTTGGCTATCTCTTGGAAACTCAAACTTTCAGTTCCCTCCTCTGGCAAGTCGAGTTATTGCCAAAGAGCTCAGTTTTGGTCTCACCTGACCACAGCATTTTCTCCCAATCCTTCTCTGAATCATTTAGAAGTTCATTGGCATGACTGTACATGGGCCTTCTTGAGGTGGGGGACTTGCTGTGTTTTTAGGAAGACAAATACTGACTATGACCCTAAGAACACCATCCTTTCAGTCAAGCACAGAGGTGGAAACATTATGCTTTGGGGCTGTTTCTCCACTAAAGGTACAGACCAACTTTGCCGCATTAAGGCCAATAGATGGGGCCATGTATTGTAAAATCTTAGGTGAGAACCTTCTTCCCTCAGCGAAAACTCTGAAGATGGGTCATGGATGGGTCTTATACTATACATACTGCCAAGGCAACAAAGGATTGTCTCAAAAAGAAACACTTTAGGGTCATAGAGTGGCCCAGCCAATCTCCAGATCTTAATCCTATAGATAATTTATGGAGGGAACTGAAACTTCAAGTTGCCAAGTGACAGCCAAGAAACCTTAATCATTTAGAGATCTGTAAAGAAGAGTGGACCAAAATCCCTCCTGAGATGTGTGCAAACCTGGTCACTTACTACAAGAAATGTCTTACCTCTGTGCTGCTAACAAGGGTTCCTCCACCAAGTACTATGTCATATTTTGCTTGGGGATCAAATACTTATTTTACTCACTGAAATGCAACTCAATTTATACCATTTGTTTCATGTGTTTTTTCTGGATTTTTGGTTTATATTGTTTTTATCATTTAAAATACACTTATGATAAAAAAGTATAGAACCTTAATTTCTTTGTACGTGGGCAAACTTACAAAATCTGCAGGGGATCAAATAATTATTTTCCCCATTGTATTTACTTATTTGCATTACCTGCTCCAACCCATTAAATCCTATTTTTAATGGACTTGTCCATTATAGATAAGGACTCTCTAGGTTGGTGGAGTTGTTGAACAATTCAGGTGCAATAGCTGGTCATTTGTCCCAGACCTATTGTCCCAGACCTATTGTGCCAATAGCTGCACATTTTCACCACTCACATACTTGAGCATGGGGCAGCAATACTCCCAGGGTTTTAATTATCTACATTTTATAAAACATTTTGATAAGTTTCCCTCTATTCTCCACATATTTTTTTCATGAGATTTTTATTGGAGAAACAGTACAAAAATAAAAAATACAAACTTAACAAACAAACAAAACAAAACCCATGCTGAATACCCTCAAGACTATCAATGGCTGTCACAAGACAACTAAGTCCCAGCGTTATAGAGGGGTCCAAGCTATTACATATACCTTGTAATACTGTACAGAACCAAAATTACCCAATTAAATACAGGGTAATAACAGAGGCCACCTCAGGATCATAAAAGAAAAAAAACAATAGCATTTCCCACAGATTTTTATTAGACTGGTAAGTATTGTCTTTCCCAGGTACTGATGCATCCCCAAATGTTGTCTACATTCAATAGTTACACTTCTGTATTAGTCTTTTGCCACACTACTATGCGTAGAGCGTTGCTTTGCTTTGGTCTATTACAGGTTACTTTGCGTTATACGCAAGGAAGCTCAGACCTGTGTAGTGTATTATTGTGTTTTTACTAAACAAAAATGCTTTACATACAAAACAATTACAATTAAAGGAATACCTTACAAGACTGACAGATATACCTATAACAAGCAAAATGCCTAGCAAATAAGTAGAAACTATGGTCTGTAAAACAGTTGAAATACGCTTAAAAGTTACTTAACTCAGGTTAGAGTGGGTTCATGATCTCCTTAGGCAATGAGGACCCAGGCTTTTAAGCAGTTGCTGGAGATCAGGGGAAAGCATCTTCAGGTATAGTTTCTTGTGGCTGGCACAGACCTTCCTTGGTGTTAAGTTATTATGGATTCCTCTTGCCAGCTTATGCCTGACAACCTTTTATTTGGAAAGTATATTATCCATGTGGCCCCTTTCCCAAAACTGAGTTTCAATTAGAGAAACAGTCTCCAATTTGACCTCAAGTTGGCTATATGGTATCATACATGCCATAGGTCTCATATATATCAGGTTGTCAAGCTGTTTTTGGCCATGGTTACAGAACAATAGACGAATCCTACTTTCAACCGAAATACAACAATGGTATCTAAGTTCCCATTGTATCCAGCGGCATTTGTTTAAAAAGTATCCATTCAAACACTCAAAGGTAACCTGATTTCTGTTTATATGAAAAACTACCAAACAGATTGTTCCATGTACACTAAAGTCTGAGGATAAAATCATAAAACATGCATATATTTATATCAAATGCAACACATCTTTAGAATAGAATTATTCAATATATTTAGCTGGAATATATTAGTATTATCAGCTTTATAATTCATTTTTATGTTTTTATAGGGTATGATTTTTACTGAAGACAAATAATTAAATATTCATTTTTAAGATTGGAATTTGTGTATTTTTAACATCCCATTTATTAATAAATAAATACTTTTAGGCACAGGTCCTCAACCCCAATGAAATCTGTGAGGATCTTTAAATTGACTAAACTCTGGCCAACATTTAATATGTACATATAGTTAGATTGCAGCTTTAGTGGCTCAGTGGAAACTGTTGAGCTCAATTAAACAAAATTCAGTTAGAGAAAGGTAAGCATTAGAAGCTACCTTTCACCTCCCAGTCTACATTACTGGTTCCCTAGATTGATGAGTGAACTCAATGACCAATAGTAATTCATTAGAGGTAACAGATCAGATCTCGACTTTTTTTAGGCTCCGTTCACATCTAGGCGTTTTGGGGCGTTTTTGGGGCGTTTTTCTGCTCTAGGATCAGCTCTCAAAACGCCCAACAAGACAAATCCTATTCATTTCAATGGCCCCTGTTCACATCTGAGCGTTTTGACGCTGTATACAAAACGCCCAACGCTCAAAAAAGTACATGAGCTTCTTTTTGGGCAGATTACAGGCGTTTTCCATTGATCTCTATTCAATCTAAAAATGCCTGCACAAAAATCGCGGTAAAAATCGCGGTAAAATCGCGGTAAAAAACGCCGCAAAAATCGCGGTAAAATCGCGGTAAAAAACGCGCGAAAAACGCTACGCTCAGGTGTGAATGTAGCCTTAGTGAAATCAAGATTTATATATTAATATATCCCCCCTGTAAATGGGATTTCTGAGGTATTGAGCAGCCATTTTGTGGTACCTGAATTGCCTGTTTTCAATTACTGGCAAGACTTTATTGATCTGCCATGTTTATCTGTGTCTATTGTTATGTTTTTGTATAGATCTTCATAGTAAAGTGGCGTGTCAGTAATCAGTGGAAAAAAAGAAAAGGGCATTATAACAAATTACAATTCACAGAACACAAGTTTTATTAGATCCTTTTCTACAATCACTGCACAAGTGAGCTAAACTGGCTTTCCTGCATTTCATTCACATATGCTTTTCTTGCAGTTCTCTGTCCTGCAGTGACTCAGAAAAGAAATATCTTTATTTGCAGACACTGTTTCTTCAACAGAAAAGTGGAAAAAAGAAAGGTCTTCCTTATATGGAAGTCAGACACATGTTAATGATAAACTTATTTTATGCCTGTTTATCCAATTTATGCCCATTAACTAACACAGTTTACTGGTAAAGAATACATACTCTATGTGTGTTTTTGTAGGCTGTGTAATACATTAAGTTAATAACATGGAAGAAGGATTTAAAAACATAATGTCATTATATCCTTTTTTTTGGCACCGTTCACAATATTGCAATTTGTCTGCCCTTTTGCTGAAATCCATGACAATAGAAATCACATTGTTCTCTATAGTGCCTGTTCACATCAAAGCAATATGGTGCAGTGTTACTTTTAAAGAGGTGCATTTGCTTCTATTGGTGCTACACAGTGCATAGACTTCAATGGGGATATATGAAAAACACATGCACATGCTTTTTGGTGCGTTTTTAGTGCACTTTTATTCTTAATATTTAGTCTCTTCCTCCTAGCAACAATGATATCACAGCAGATATTGCTACCCATTGGTAAAAACACATGGGCATAATCATTTTAATGTACACTTAGGGGTCTATTTGTAAAGGTTTAACACAAGATTCACACAACTCTTACCTAGGATTCCAGTTAAATCCAATTAGAAAATTGCATAAATCTTGTGTGAACACCTTTTAAATAGATCCCTTGGTGCTTTTGTAAAGAATTAAAAAAAATAAGCAGGCTTATTAAGTAAAGCAATGACTAGGTAACATGCAGTAATTAAAACCAATCAGATATGTTGTCATTAGGAGTATAATAAATAAGGCTATAAGTCATGCATAAGAGAAAGGAGATAACTGCGCTTGATATACAGGAATAATGAAGGCTGCCCGTACACAGGTGATATCAAACCAAAAAATGCAACAAAATATATAGTACAGCGCTAAACATCTCTAAACATATGAATGCATCAGAGGAAAAAAGACTATATGAAGTCCTTAAAGTCCATGAAACCAGGTGCTATGTCAGAAATAGATGAAAGAAAATTCCAACACCACAGGATTAGACCACAGTCCTGAAGACCACCACGTGCTCATGTATGTTAATACCCTTACCGGAACTTAAGACCCCCCGTTAAGGCAGGTCGGAAAGGCATGAAACATGGAAATGGCCACCAAGATAGGGTCCACTCTGAAATCCGGCACCGGGTCCACCACGATACTTCATCAACAGCAATATAACCTCATGTGCTCATATTCCACGAATAAAGGGTAATGATGTCCCTCCAAAAATAGATGAGGCTCATATAGTGAAGTACGTACATAGCTGGGACCAGGATGGGATTGGGGGGGAGTGTCCGAAGTCAGTTCACCATTTTTATCATTTCCTATGCCTAGTAGTGTGCTCTTCCCACTCTCTGCCCACAGTGAGGGAGTACAGGTGTGTGGGCATAGAGTGGGAAGAGCACACTACTAGGCATAGGAAATGATAAAAATGGTGAACTGACTTCGGACACTCCCCCCCCCCCCAATTCCATCCTGGTCCCAGCTACAGTATGTACGTACTTCACTATATGAGCCTCATCTATTTTTGGAGGGACATCATTACCCTTTATTTGTGGAATATGAGCACATGAGGTTATATTGCGGTTGATGAAGTATCGTGGTGGACCCGGTGCCGGATTTCAGAGTGGACCCTATCTTGGTGGCCATTTCCATGTTTCATGCCTTTCCGACCTGCCTTAACAGGGGGTCTTAAGTTCCGGTAAGGGTATTAACATACATGAGCACGTGGTGGTCTTCAGGACTGTGGTCTAATCCTGTGGAGTTGGAATTTTCTTTCATCTATTTCTGACCTAGCACCTGGTTTCATGGACTTTAAGGACTTCATATAGTCTTTTTTCCTCTGATGCATTCATATGTTTAGAGATGTTTGGCGCTGTACTATATATTTTATAAGTCATGCATGCTGTACATTAAATAATCTATGTCTAAAAGCTCAATTATAGCTTAAAAAAATATATAAAAATATATAAAATATTTAAATATATATATATATTTTTTTTTAATTCAGTGTTGTCCCCCCAGACTCAATGCTATGAGGTCCCCTGACTGTTCTCCTCTGTATTGAACAATGCCCAACATTATTCAATCCCTTGTTTACACTGCATAGTTGTTGGTCTAAAAGATATTGTACAATCAGATTGTCATATGCATAACTGAGTTTTCTGAACGGGCCCAAGAGTTTTTCTTACTTCATTAGATGGTGTTGCCAACCATTGTGAGAAACAAAATTACACAAACTGACCATCACATGAGGACCCTCAGATCACTTCAGCAATTTGCACTATGTTAACCATTATCTGTCATGCATGGATTGGTTTATTTGTCCAATCCATGTGGTTTTTCTTGTTCTTTTTCATTTGTTTGTTTATGTACTTAAACAATAGATAAAAAAAGTTTGCAAAAATAAAAAACATAAAAATTACCCACACTGCATCTACTGTATTTAAAATATCTCTGTACATTTTGATAACATGGTAAAGTTAACTATACATCTGTGATTTAGCATAAGGTAATCCTGTGTAACACTTGTGGATATAGATAAGATGGGCAGAATATGTCTAGGAAAATTGTATAATTTTGCTGACAATAACATAAATGATCAAGATTGTTGCTGAAGATATTTTCATTTGTTTTGATAATGGAGTTATTGTCACAGGCCACAGCTAAGGCCCTGTATATAGGAATATTATTACAGTAGCATAGTAGGAATTCATGGCAGAGAACGAAGAGATGTCTGATAACGGAGGGTGCTTATGGGAATAGGTTAGGGATCAGAGTAAAAACAGAAAGTGGAGCTCAGTATAGGATCAAGTCAGACAAACATGAGTAAAATATGTTGCCAGTTGACTATAAATGGCTCCCACTGGTTTATAAGGGTCAGAAGCATTTGGTTTATACCCAGACCAATGAAGGCATAGATAAAATTTGTGTGGCAGGAGAACTCCCTGTATGCAAATTTTGGGAGGGTCCCACTGTGCTCTGACCCACACTGCACCCATGGATGATCTCTCCCTTGTTGGTACCTCCTGCAGCAGGTGCAATTTTACAGTCAGGGATAATCGGTGCGGTGGTGGGGGCAGTTACAGGCAGGGCCGCTGATAGAAATCATGGGGCCCCGTACAGCCTACCTGATGGGCCCCCCTTCAGCCCCACCCCTGGCCCTGCCCCAGACCCGGCCTGGAAAAGTGTTTGTCTTCAAGTAAAATGTATCTTTTTCCAGCCTGTTATAAATGATATAATTCAAAATGTGTATTGTTTTCAGATGAGAATAGACCTCTTTAATATCTATAGGCGGACCTGATCTGAACCTCTATTAATTTCTATAGAGCGATGGATTTAAACGGGCTTGTGTCCATTTATATCTGCCTACCTCCAATCCAATTCGCTAAACAAAACGGAAAAGGATCTGCTCCCCTCCATCTAGCAGATCGAATTGGAGGGCAATTGTGTGTAAATGGACAGCTGGTTTGTTTACATCAGCCACCCTTAGAGCAGAGTGGGCTGTGTCCATGTCCACTCTGCATAAGCTGAGTAGACATGGACCTGTCACCTGCCCATGCTGCATTGTGGCAGCACACAGGCAGGTGCTCTATCATGACTCTGTCACAGTGTGTCACATGACATGGCTGTTGGATGCTAACTTTGTTAGCTTATGACCAAAAAGTTAACAAAATCAGCACCCAACAGCCATGTCATGTGACACACTGTGATCAGAGCCAGCCGTGATGGAGCACCTGCCTGTGTATTATATTACCATAGTAATGTGGAGTATATCTTCATATTCACCCAGGCACCCCTGTGCTGCAGGCAGCTATGATGAAGTCTGGCTCCTTCTGCTCCCTGTCTGCTGCCGCCTGCTGCCCGCAAGCCTCACAAAACCTCTGACTCTCACCTCTTCCTCTCGGATACTGAATGTGGAGCTGAGTGGAGGAAGATCACTCCGGCAGGGAAGGCTATGGGCAGCCGGGACATGAGCAGAGCAGCTAACAATATGCAGAGAGGGTGTGGAATGCACATGCACCCAAAACTGAAAAAAAATCTTGACTGCTCATCATCAGAGAGGGGCCCAGGAAACAGTAGTAATACACCCCCTCCCCATAAGCTAGTAGGGGTAGACGAGTGAGGGTGAAATGTAGAGACCCCTCTTTTTTCTGCATTGAACTGTTTGTGATGCTGCCCCCCGTATGTGCTCCTCCAACCACAATAAAGTCGGGCTCCTTCTGCTCCCTGTCAGCTGCCTCTTCCTGGGGCTGCACTGCTACCCGCCTCTCTTGCTCTCGGCTGCTGAGCATGGAGCTGAGCGAGGGAGATCAATCCGCCAGGGAAGGCAATGGGCAGCCAGGACTTCAGCTGTCAGCAGAGCAGCAAGCAAAATGCAGAGCAGGTGCCGGGAACGGAATACAAATGTGCCCAAAATAGGAAAAAAAGTCCCTTGATGGCTCCTATTGCACCATCAGAGAGGAGCCTTGGAAATAGTATTATTACAACACCCCCTAAGCTAGTAGGAGCAACTGAGCGAGGGTGTAAATTAGCCACTTTTTTTTTTTGTCCAATGAACTGTCTGTGAAGCTGCCCAGGCCCCCTCTGCTGGTCGTACCCCCCATGGCTGGTTGTACTGGCTAATCAGCGGCCCTGGTTACAGGCACTAATCTCCCTGTATAGCTTTCAATGAAGCAACTGAAAGTCACTTCTCCTCTCCTTCCAAGGGCTTTCAGCTGCTTCATTGAAAGCCATACAGAGGGATCAGTGCCTGTAACTGCCCACACCACCGCACCGATCACCCTGATTATCCATCAAATTTCTCTTCCTGTCTGGGCACCCCTGTAGGCTCCTCTGCCCCCTCCCCCTCGTAATCCCCCTGCAGCGATGACAGCTTCCCTTCTCTCCTCTCCTGCCTGTTGCTGCGGGAGATGTTTCAGGATGGGCAGCTGAGGAAGGGGTGGTAAACATGTAATTTACTGGCCCCTTCTTTTCTGAATGAGCAGAGTCAGTGATCACTGACTCTGTTCATGCATAACTAAAGCAGAGTAAACTGAGTTTGTGATGCTTCAGTCTATGAATCAGCAGGAGCCTCTGTTTCCTGTTTATTCTTCTTTGGTGCAGCTGAGGCTGCAGAGAAAGGGACTGGAGAAT
The DNA here is from genome assembly GCF_965119305.1 of Pelophylax lessonae. Lineage (NCBI taxonomy): Eukaryota > Metazoa > Chordata > Amphibia > Anura > Ranidae > Pelophylax > Pelophylax lessonae. The sequence goes on along the minus strand of NC_138768.1, from coordinate 623,334,715 downwards.
ATCTGTCCTCTGTCCCTTTCTCTGTCTCAAAAGGGAGATGACAGGGGTCTGTTTAGACCCCTGATATCTCACCAAAGCCCCCCAACAGGGCTGATAAAAAAAAAGAATTGTAATAAATATAAAAAATAAATTGTAAAAAGAAAATAAAAAAAAACCTAAAAAATAATAAAAACAAAAAAAAAAACACTGACATCATCCACCCCCCCTTCCCCCCCTTAAAATCATTGTGAAAAAAGCTAGTAATAGAATACATAAATAAATAAAATAAAAAAAAGAATAAAACGATTAAAAATTGTAAAAATTATTTTTAAAAATGAAGTACTCTCCGCATTTCTCTACTGCATATACTACCCACCGCCCTACACTCTGCTCTGTACTTTCCCTATTTAACATTACCACATTCTGCACTATGTAAGTTCTCTCAGACTCTATTTAACCACCCCCCCCTTTAAACCACACCCAATATTTAGTGCCATTTAAACCACACCCACTTTTCAGCTTTTCTTTTTTTTTTTTTATCAGTGTCTAGGGCCTAGGGCCTACTTTTGATCTTGCACAATGGCCCATTCAATTCATGATCCACCCCTAAACCATGTGATAATTAAAGTTAAGGGGAGCTGGATGAATCCAAAACAAATAAAGGGGGCATTATCAGAATCTGGAGGAGCTGTGCATGACAACCAATATGTTTCTTACATTTTCAAAGCTTAACCAAACAAGCTGAAAATAGAAACTGATTAGTTGGCAAGTGCAGCTGCTCCAGATTCTATCTGTTCTGTTTTGATAAATTCCCCTTCACATTTACTTTAGAGTTCAAGAAGTATCCAGGTATTAATATTGCACAGCAAGCCTCCCCATGCCAATAATTATTTTCTAAAACATGTGATTCAAAGGTGGACAGTAGGCCAAATGGACCCAGATCCTGAGAACCAAGCTACAGTATGTGGTTCTAAAATAGGAAGTTGGTAGGTATGGAAGAGCCCTTGTTTTGTAAACTTTATTTTTAAGATTGCCCCAGAGCTCTTCAAAAGTAGTTGACTGAATCATATCCAGCAACTAAAACAACTGCTAATGCTGGCTGCAGAAATTATATAAAAATAAGATTAAAGTAAATCTAAACTACAGCATAGAGTGGTTTATTTCCCCCCTGCCAGGTTATTGTATTCTGGCAGAAAAATCCACCGGCTGTCAGAATACACAAACAGCGCTTGCATCTGATTGGATAGAGTTGTGCTGTTTTAATTTTCAGACTGCCTTCTTTGACAGAAAGTGAATTGAACAATCAACCTTTATTGAATGGAGCATTCTTGATCTCCTCTGGCCTCTTTCAGCCACTTATTGTCTACATGCCTTTGCACCAGTGTTGGCTGCATGTCATTGCTCTGGACTGGCTTTCGAATATTTACAGTCATGGACCCTGTCAGCACAATGAGGTATGGCTGCTTGTAGTCTTTACCTGGGTGATACTGGTCCCCCTGATGCCCGTATCCCATCAGTTCAACAGGGAGGCCCAAGCAGAAGCAGAAGGAAGAGGAACCTGGACAGGAGGGGCATCAGGGAATGGCATTTACTGGAACTGATCCCCTGTAGTTTCCCCCTGCAGCCACTGAAAGCCAGCTTCTCCTCCTCTTCCTCCTGCCACCTTCAGCTGTTGCAGGGGGTAACTACAAGGGATCGGTTCCAGTAAATGCCACTCCCTGCCAGCCCCCCTGTCCAGGTTCCCCTTCTTTCTGCTGGTACCGATTATTCACTGTGTTCATTGGTAACTGAAGCATAGTAAACTGAGTTCATTCATTCTGTGCAGTTGAGGCTACAGAAGTAGAGATTGAGGACTGTGTCCCCAATGTGTCTCGAAATTCAGACATTGGGGGTCTGTTTAAACGCTTGATATTTCACCAAAGCCCTCCAAGCAGGGCTGTTAAAATAAAAATGAAAAAAAAAATAATAAAAAAATAAAATTGTAAAAAAGAAAAAGAAAATAAAATTGTAAAACATGTAATTAAGGGCTCATTTACACAGAGTTCTCTGGTCCACTGGTGTGAATGAGCAGTTTGTTCATGCTGCTGGAGACACCTGTAACTCTATGGGGATGCAGCAGCTTTGTGAACACAGTCGAATGTCCCAATCATGGCACGTGTGTAGGTGTGGATGAGGGGCCTCAAATGTACACTGTCTTTGTTTGGAGCGGTACACCTGTACCCACACATTCACACTCTATAATGTAAAATAGGCTGTCTACACACAGCTCCAGCCACATAAAGAAAACAACGCTCATTCACACTGTACAGGCCACAGCGTCCATGTGAATAAGCCCCAAGGCCTCATTCATACTTAAAGCTTTATTTATTTACTCAATACAATTTTATCTTTTAGATTTAGCAGGAATGTTGTATGCTATGTTGAGTCTGTGTCCGCTAACAATGATTTTAGTGTATTTTTTGTGAAAATATTGTTTTGATATTTTTTCGGTGGGGGGGCTGTGATGTGATGTGTGATAGGCTGTACAGGACCCTGTGATTTCTAAAAGCAGCCCTGAAGGAATCCCTGGCAACCTCTGAAGGAACCTCAGGGTTCCATGGAACCTTGGTTGTGAATATCTGCTTGCTATTTACTGTTAGGTATTATCCAGACCTTTTCAATCAGTACGTAAGATGAAGTGACAGGATTATACTGTATGTGCACGAGCACCTAACAGATAGCTGGATTTACAAAATGAATACATCTAGGAAAATAACCACGGCCAATCCACCACATTATTCATTCTGAAGTGTTGACTAATGGAACACAGGCTGTGAAGACAAGAGCACCAGCATTTACAGTACAGACATCAACTCATATAAACAATTTGTTAAATGGTTCATAAATAAATTGTCCACAAAGTAACAACAGTTCTGAAACAGGCAACAGAACCACATAACAAATTCCTGAAGTCATTTAATGTGCAAAGACTTCTTTTAATTAATTGAATAATGCATATTTTTGTGTTTTTGATATAGTTTCTCTGTTGAGAATCGAATATAGTAATGTGTGGTATGGGGATAAAAGAAAACTTGTAAAAAGCCAACAGTCAACACATCCCAGCTGGTTTGCTCTTTGTTTTTGCTCTGTCTTACATAGACTTGTTTGGTTTTTTTGTTTCCCCATCTCTTAGTAAGAGCCAGATAGACAGTTCCCCATGTCTTAGTAAGAGCCAGATAGACAGTTCCCCATGTCTTAGTAGGAGCCAGATAGACAGTTCCCTGTGTCTTAGTAGGAGACAAATAGACAGTTCCCCATGTCTTAGTAAGAGCCAGATAGACAGTTCCCCATGTCTTAGTAGGAGACAGATAGACAGTTCCCCATGTCTTAGAAGGAGCCAGATAGACAGTTCCCTGTGTCTTAGTAAGAGCCAGATAGACAGCTTGGACAGCCACTATCAATACCGCACAATCATACAAGATGTGTTCTCCATATTGGAATGCAGCCTGTACAAGCAAACAACAACAAGCACATTTTACTTACCAAGATGGCTCATTTGTCTACATTACACAGATAGAATTGTTTAGTTTCATTTAGCAGCCAAGCTGCATCAAATAATTCCCAAATAAACATCCCTCTGGATCACATACGCTATAAATCATTTTAATTAAGCAACCACAAAATCTGGCTTTGTTAATAATATTATTACATTCTATGCCATATCTCTGTTCAGATTAAAACATACATTTCAGACTTTGGCTCAAATACAGCCAAATCTTGTATGAATTTGTATTCTATCATTTTCACATGGCCAGTTACATGTGGTCACTGGATTCCAGTGTCAAGAATCAGCGGAGTCTTGTAGCTGGAATGGCAGTGGGGCATGTGATTAACAGTGGCCGCTAAACCCTTTTAAACAAATGATGGTCTGACAGCTGCCACTGCTGTTCACATATACTGCTGACACAGAGCAGTTAGCTGGGGTTAAGGGCAGATGTCGGAGACTGAATGCAGCTGACTGCGTCCAGGTTCGGACATCCATCCTTAACCGCAGCTACATGTGAACAGCAGTGGCAGCTATTAGACCACTATTAGTTAAAAAAAGGCTTAGAGGCCGCTGCTAATCACATGCCCCACTGCCATTCCAGCTACAAGAGTCCGCTGATTCTTGCCACTGGAATCCAGGGGCCACATGTAACTGGCCATGTGAATGTGGCCTTAGGAGGTATTTCTGTTAAGTTTGAAGAGATTACCTCTCATTTTCAGTTGTATCTACAGGACAAAAAGTACATAGAAATCTCTCCAATGGGTAATATTGTAGATAGCTAAAAGCCTGACAGAGTTAGGGCTTGTTTACACTTGCTTCAAAACAGGTCTTCGGACATGCATTTTTAACCACTTAAGCCCCGGAAGATTTTACCCCCTTCCTGACCAGGGCCTATTTTGCGATTCGGCACTGCGTGAATTTAATGGACAATTGCGCGGTCGTGCAACGCTGTACCTAAACGAATTTGACGTCCTTTTTTTCCCACAAACAGAGCTTTCTTTTGGTGGTGTTTGATCACCTGTGCCATTTTTTGATCATGCGTTATAAACAAAAAAAGAGCGTAAATTTAGCAAAAATAACAATATTTTTCACATTTTTTATATGAAATTCCCCAAAAAAATGTAAAAATCAAATTTTTTTAAAATTTTCGGCCAATTTGTTTTATGCTACATATGTTTGGTAAAGAAAAATGGCAAAAAGCGTATTTTGATTGGTTTGCGCAAAAGTTATCGCGTTTACTAACAAAGGGAAAGATTTTTGTCATTTTTGGTGTTTTTTTTTTAACGAGTAATGGTGGCGATCTGCGATTTTTTTTGCGGGGCTGCGACATTGCAGCGGACAGATCGGACCCTTGACTGAAATTTTTGACACTTTTGGGGTAACCAGTGACATTACTGCAGTAATCAGTGCTATACACATGCACTGTTACTGTAAAAATGACACTGGCAGGGAAGGGGTTAACTGTATTGGAGAGGGAGGGGTTAAGTGTGTCCTAGGGGCATGCTTCTAACTGTGATGGGACATGGCTACTACTGTAAAAACAGAGATCAACGGTCCTACATAGTAGAACCGTCTGATCTCTATTGTTACACAGGGGAGAATGACAGGCGGCTTGTTTACATTAGCCGCCTGCCTTTCTCCCTCTCTACCGACGATCGCAGTGTTACCGGCGGGCATCGGGTCCGCCAGTCACACGCACGGACTCCTCAGTGAATGAGCCGGGGCGGGCGCGCGCCTCAGCGGGCGTGCGCTCGCCCGCTATTGGTTCACAAGCCGGTGACAGGCTAGTGACGTATATATACGTCACTTTGCCTGGCCGGGGCTGACCGCCGCAGTATATGTACTTGCGGTGGTCGGCAAGCGGTTAAAGTTCTCTAAACCACCAGTCAGTTCTCCTGTCAATAGAATGGTTAGCTTACAGTGCTGTTTACATCTTGTGTTTGCTTTGCTTTGGCTTTGCTTCAAAAATTATACCCCATGTGGCTTTAGTTGTGCTTCAAAGAGTCTTCAAAGCCTCCATAGAAGCCAATAACAAAGCTCGCTTCAAGCACCTGCAGCTTTTGAGAGGCTTTTATTCAACTTTTGCTTTGCCTTGTTCTGTAGAAATTGCAGGTATGAAATATCCACACACACACAAAGAGCATCTGCCAAGCTTCAACAAAGCTTCAAAAGAGCATCACGGAAGCATCACTGAAGCTTCACCAAAGCATCATCGAAGCGCCACCAAAGCTTCATTGAATCGCCACCAAAACATCAAAAACACATCATAAAAGTCTGTTGAAGCGGAAGGGGCTTTAAAGTGGAGTTCCACCCTATTTTTATACTTACCTCCATCTTCTCGCTCCGGGTCACCTGAAAAAGAAATGGATAATCGCATATTTTTTTTTTTTTTACTTACCTCGTAGCGAAGAAAAAATACTTACCTTACTTCCTTCTTCCTCCTTCCTCGGCCGCGGCCCGTCGTCACTTCCTGGCTCTGCAATGATTCCTGGGAGCTGGACGTCATAGCTCCCAGGAATCATTGCGCCTGCACCGGCCCCGACGTCAGTTCCGGGTCGCGCGCGTCATCCCCTTCTAAACAGCTTCTGGGCATGCCCAGAAGCTGTAGAGGGATGACGCGCGCGACCCGGAAGTGACGTCGGGGCCGGCGCAGAGCATCGTGGGACCAAAGAAGGCGGAAGAAGACGCCGAAGAGGATCTCGCTGGCTTCAAGCTGCTCACATCTGAGATGGCAGCGCTGGACAAGACGTTTGCAAGGTAAGTATTTGTCCTAACAGGTAAGTGCAACCCGGGACAGATCAGAGGCTAGCCATTGTGGAATGCACTAGCCCTGACTGTCCCGGGGGTATTAAAAAAAAAAAAAAAAAATCCAGGGTGGAACTCCGCTTTAATGTGTGCTGAAGCCGAAGCAAGTGTAAATGAGCCCTAAAAGTTTCCCAATCTGTACATAATGAAAAAGAAAATTTGGCTTTAGACATACTGTTAGGGCAAGCACTGTTGCAGATCACAATCAAAAAAAGCAACATAACCTCTTTTATTCACTTAATCAATGCAAATGACAAAAATGATATAGACAGTGCACTCGTGTATAGCAACCAACCCGATTTTGCATTATTGAACTCAAAACAACGAAAATGTGATTGTCAGTTTTTATTTCCTCTTTACCTGACTGATTTTCTAATATAAACGTACATTTTCTGATCATTTTTATCTTAATTTTCATCTCACTGTAATCCTCTTTTTATTTTTATTAAGTAATGCAATGGAGCTATGTTAATTCTCTGAAGAATCAGAAGATATTTTAACTGCTACAAAAAATCGACATATTCTATTGAACATAAGACATAAACAATTTTGATCAGACAAATCTGACAAAACATAAAATCACTAAGTTTCCATTACTGAACTTCAGATACCAGTGATGATAATTCCATCTGCTGTTCCAGTGTTAGCAGAATGTGTTGGTCCATATGGACTACTAAATACTTTGCTGTCTTGTATTTCACATTACCAGAACAACTAGTATACCCAAGATACCCAAGAGGAAGATAGCACAAATTCTGTAAAAGAGTCCAAACCTAACATAAAGAAAACAGGAAAATGTGTGTGGGTGGTGTGTGTCTATGTTTGTGTATTCGAAATGGGGAAAGCTCAACTGGTATTGGCAGTGTTAACGTTGCATAAGATAACCCAGGAACAGTCCAAGTACTGTAATTCAGCAACAAAGTAAACAATTACCACTCTAATACATAAGGGCTTTATACAGCAGGTCTATTACAAAAGACAAATAAAACATATAGTCGTCCAAGCCACTAACTAAACTTAAGTCCCTTCCTGACTTTTCATGGTGCCCCTAATGGGTTCCCTAAAACAAACAAGCAGCGCTGCTACCTTTTTTAGTGTTCTGTCAGCAGTCAGCCTTTTCATCCAGCAGGCTCTCAGAGCAGAGCAAGCAAGCAAGAAAGAGCCCTGAGCAGCACTGACATACCTGCCAACTGAGATGGGAATGAGGGACACCTATTAGCAAAAGTATGCAGGCATAGGACACACCCCTGCCATGCCCCCTTAAAGGAGAATTATGCAAAAAAAATGATTAGTTAACCACTTAAGGACCGGAAGGTTTTACCCCCTAATGACCGGCCCGTTTTTTGCAATTTGGCACTGCGTGACTTTAACTGGTAATTGCACAGTCATGCAATGCCGTGCCCAAACAAAATGTATGTCTTTTTTCCCACAAATAGAGCTTTCTTTTGGTGGTATTTGATCACCTCTGCATATTTTTGCGTAATTTACTAATGCAGCCATTTAGAAACTGGACGAAAGGTTTAGCACTGGGAAATACTTTTTGAAAGATAAATAGTGCATTTTATATAAAACTTTATAGATCAGACCAAAATGAGGGACAAATGAGGAGGAAAGAGGGACAGAGGGAGTTTGTTACAAATCAACAGAAACAATATATATCTGTGCTTAATCAGGGACAGTTGGGAGCTATGCACTCAGTTGACATATATAAAGGCCTATGCATAGCAGTGATTAATAATGAGGTTACTGGGTAGGATGTGGACCTAAAACTGGAGACTTGTCCCCCCCCCCCCCCCCCCAAAGCCTCTGGGCTCCAGAATCCAGACCAGCACTTATAAGATCTTAAAAAAACAGGTTTGATTTTCCATATCAGTCATCAGCCCTGGAGTCCCTCAGCATGTGTAGGTAAGAAACTTAGATGGCACTATTACATCATTCACAAGCCTGGCAGCCTATGCGTGACAATATATAGCGTGGCAATACATATTTTGGGCCTGTTCCATCACAACTAGTGGATAAGGATGAGCTAAACGTATCTGGGTTTGGTTTGAGGCAGGTTCAGTGAACATTACTGAAGGTCGGGTGCAGAGTCTGAATCCATTTAAGTCAATAGGAGCCAAATGGTAAAAATCACACCTGCATATTTTCTAGGCTACTAAGCAAGGGATTGACAAACAACTGGCAATTGGCCGGGTGGGGGGTTGAACTCGGTATATTGATGAGGACAGGGGCCTTTGCCCCATAACTCTGGCCCAGTAGTTATTGGGGTATGTGAATGAGTCAGAAGCTAAAAGTTACACTAACTTGTTTTAAAACAATTAAGCTCATCTAATGACTGCAAAAAAACATCTCTTAAGGGTGCCCAAGGAGGCGGAAAACAAAGAGATCGTGCATGTGGGAGATAATGCCTAGGACTGCCTGGAGGTGATTGCACAGTGTGTCTCTGTGAGCCATAAGAGTTTGTACTGCACCAACCCTTGAGAGATGCTTTCCTGCAGTCACTAGATGAGCCTAAATGTTTTAAAACATGTGAGTGTAACTTTTATCTGTATAATAAAGCTGTTGAATGTTATGGAGAACACTATGGTTTCCTTTTATCTTTTGTGTGTGAATCATCATGCTCGGAGATCTGTGTATTGAGTGAGCTGAATTTGTCTATGGAGTTAGCCCTTTCCTGGCCTGAAGAGGACATGTTTTGCATGACCTTTTGATACAAAGGTCTAAGAAGATGAGTGTATGTCAACTGGGGAAGGTGGAGGTCACAATCATTTCACACGTACCAGTGTATTTTTATGACTTCGCATATTGCATAAGGATATTAGAAGATGCAATTTATGGACACTGTCAGTTGTTTGCAATATTTTGCCTTCAAGTGTTTTATTTTCTATGTTCACATTTTGTGATTTGTTATTATATTTTTGATTGTTATACTACTGTGATACAAATCTTGCTGATTTATTTTATTTGTGTTGTACAGGTCATTAGATATTATTGCAATTGGGGTTATACAGTAGGTGCATGGGTATAAAGTATATGATTTGAAGCACTAGAGAGGATTTATTTATTTGCATTTAGCACAGCAAATTTTATAAACACACATTTTATTGGGTGATTTCGTTCACTTCAAGTATCAATTGTGTAGAGTTAGGTGAAGGTTGTAGCGGAAGACATTTTATAAGAAATAAAAGTTAATGCAAGTAAAGTCCCCTTTTATTCAGGATAATCCTAGATATGCCTTTCTTTACCGGGGTTCATTGAAACCCCAGGATTCCTCCAGAATGGTGAGGAGCAAAGAGCAGTTTCTGCCTTTTCGGATAAGTTACTACTGTAGCACTGTCCCGCAGGGCCTGCTGAATAGTGTCTTGACGGGCTGCCTTGATTACCAGCACACGGTTACCTTTTGATAAAGTCTCTGGATCCCTCCTTGCTCCCGATGGCTCATCACAAAAATGAACAGTCTTGGGGTGTTGTTTTTTTTGTTGTTGTTTATTTGGGATTGGGATAGGAGAAGGGAATAGTGGAATGCTCCAGCTGAACTATTCACAATGGCTGAGGACTCCTATGTAAATTGGAAGCAATTAGGCTGCTTGTCCCACACTGCCCCAAGTGTAGAAAAGGTTAACTCTCTTGCTCTTAGCTCTCTAAAAGGATGACTTGGTGGATAATAGCTAATCTTCAGAACACTCTCACTAGCATTCCCTTTCAACTGACATCCGCCTGCTGACTGCTCTAGGAGCAGGGGTGGGCCCCCCTCAGGTCAGGCTCCTTGACATGAGCTTCTGTACTCACTGTACTGCAGAGACAGATCCTCTCCTCGCAGTCAGCTTCTCTAGACCTTTGGGTTCAGTTCCTCACTTCTACACTTCAGGCCCTCAGGATGACCACCTGAGGCCACATGGCACCTCAACAGAGGAGGAGGCAGCCGCCCCCTCCCTCTGGGACTCTGCTATCCAGTCCAAAGACCTTGATCCTGAGCACAATGAGCAGACCTCACTAACAGATCCTGCTCTCTGGTAGGCAGAGAACAATATATATTTACCTACAACTCTTATGGTAAGCAGACAGAGCTCAAACTATACTTTCTCACTAGCACCTACCTAGGAGGGTGCTACACTACTGATGCTAATTATCTTTTTAAAATGATTGAAAGGGGGGCATATTTTCCAGTAATCACAGATGTAAATAGCAATCTTCTTACTGACCACCAGTGTAGGGAATATTCCTCTTAGTCATCTCCAATATAAGAAGCATTCTTCTCAATGACTACTTGGATAATGTAGCCCTTCTTTGCTAACCTGCCAAGAATGTTGCCATGCACCTGTAATGTATCTTTTGGGTTCAAGAGGTACAACAGTAAGGGCTCTTTCACACGGCCGCTCCGTGTGAAAGCTCCGCTGCGGTCCTTTTATTTTTTTTTTCTGTCATCCACTCCGTATGCCCGCATATCATCCCATCCGTTTGCGGATGATATGCGGACATAATGTAAGTCTATGGGGGTTTGCGGATGTCAGCGGATGACACCGCTGACATCCGATTTTCCTTCCTTTCCGTTTTTTGAACGGAACAAAAATAGGGTTCTGTTCAGTTCAAAAAAACGGAACAGAACTGACAGGAAGAAAATCGGATGTCAGCGGATGGTATTCCGCTGACATCCGCAATGCCATAGACTTACATTATGTCCGCAAATCATCCGCAAAAAAATAGGATGATTTGCGGACATACGGAGCGCCCGTGTGAAAGGGCCCTAACATTATTTGAATGTATACTATGCATCAAAAACTAGTATCACAGAATACACATTGAACATCAGTTTATGATCAAGTGGATGTGTTCAGTGATTTTGCTTGCTACGTGCATGAATGTAGACGCACGCAGGTCTGCCAACTAAGTGCAACCTATTAGTTTATCCCAACATTTTATTTTATTTTAGTAATCAGGTCTACAATTCTGGTGAAATCACAGCTGGGTCATAAAAAGTTATATACTGAGATTTGGAACCTGGACACAAAAAAATTATGTAACCATCGCTGTTATGACGGAGGTAAATGAAGGTAGATGTAAAAGCCCCAGTGGTCTTATTTACAAATCAGACAGACTGGGAAAGGAAATTGATCTGAATGACTTTCACTAAAGTGGGATGAAGTAGAATATAAACCAGAAAAATCAAAAAGATCTGACAGAATGCTTTTTAGTCTGTTAAGGAAAGATTTTCTTACAGCTCGTAGTAAAGTTGGCCCCCACAGCTATATTATACATTTATGCATAATGTTCCTTGTGAATATAATGATGAATTAAACATGTGTAACCGTGTTCTTAAAACTACATCCTCCCAAGAGAACACTGATGTTTAACATGGTACAGCAAGGAAAACATGAAGTCATGTTAGCGTTATAAGAAATCATCAAAAAGGATTCTACTGGGAATGTAAAATGTTTAGTCATTTAAATGTATTGTGCTGCCTCTTAGTTACACAAAAAAATGCTAATGTACATTTTGAGAAAATGAAGTGCTGGTCTCTAACTGTGTCTATCATTCATTACAGCTCTTTAAGCAGACCAGTGCGGCCCAACTCAGCACAAAAGTATTATACATACACTCCAGGCTTTGGGGAAGATGGCCATTTAAAATGGTAAACTAAAATGTATCTATATCTAATTTTCTTCTCGTTTTGGATAAAATGGTAAAGGTTAGAACCTCTGTCAGGTTTTATTGATATCCTGAGTTCTATTATAGTACTTTCTGTTATGTGGACATTTTTTTTTCTTTTTAACCACTTTAGGACCAGAGGATTTTCCTGCTTTACGTCCAGGCCACTTTTTGCAATTCGGCACTGTGCGACTTTAACTGACAATTGGTGGTATTTGATCACCTCTGCGCTTTTCATTTTTTGCGATATTAATAAAAAAATGCGACAATTTTGAAAAAATAACAATGACAGTTAAAAAATATCCAATATATTCAATTTTTGTCATATATTTAGGCCAAAATGTATTTAGCTACATGTCTTTGACAAAAAAATTCTCAATGAGCGAATTTTTACCCGCTTTAAGACCGGAAGATTTTACCCCATTTCTGACCAGGCCATATTTTGCGATTCGGCACTGCATTAATTTAACGGACAATTGCGTGGTCGTGCGATGCTGTATCCAAATTTATGTCCTTTTTCCCCCACAAATAGAGCTTTCTTTTGGTGGTATTTGATCACCTGTGCGATTTTTACTTTTTGCGCTATAAACAAAAAAAGAGCGACAATTTTGAAAAAATAACCATATTTTCACATTTTTTTATATGAAATTCCCCCAAAAAAATGTAAAATTCAAAATGTTTTAACATTTTAGGTCAATTTGTTTTCTGCTACATATGTTTGGTAAAAAAAATTGCAATAAGCGTATTTTGATTGGTTTGCGCAAAAGTTATCGCAGCTACTAACTACGGGAAATTTATGTAATTTTTATTGTTTTTTTTTAAACTAGTAATGGTGGCGATCTGTGATTTTTTTTTTTGCGGGACTGCGACATTGCGGCAGACAGATCGGACCCCTATCTGACATTTTTGACACTTTTGGGGGTACCAGTGACATTACTACAGTAATCAGTGCTTTAAATATGCACTGTTACTGTAAAAATGACACTGGCAGGGAAGGGGTTAACTTTTATTGGTTAACGTATGCCTGGTGCTTACTGACATGTGTGGGGGGAGGGGACTGTGTTACACAGGCACAGATTGCAGGTTCAGCTATGCTGAATCCTGTAATCTGTCCCTGCCTGTCACATAGGAGATCCGACCGCTTTGTTTACACAAGCGGGCGGATCTCCTCACTCGATCCCCGACAATCGGGGAAGAGCGGCGGTGATCACCACCTCTCCTCCCCTGGACTGACTCCTGCTGTGTCTGAATACAGCGGGAGCCGGCCTCAGGCAGCGCGCGCGACGCCCACAAGGGGAGGAGTCCAGCGACGTAGACCTACGTCGCTGGACGATAACGAGCCACTTTGCCGCAGTACGCTCCATGTGAGCGGTCGGCAAGTGGTTAAATAAATGAAAAAACACAATAAGAAGTTCAAGAATTCCTTTACTTAAAGTGGTTCTAAAGCCTAAACGTTTTTTTTTACCCTAATGCATTCCATGCATTAAGGTATAAAACCTTCTGTGTAACGTAATCCCCCCCCCCCCTCTTTTACTCACCTAAGCCCATTCCCGATCCAGCGCCATGCATGAGAGCCGAAACTCCCCCGGCTCTGTCCCTCCTCTCTTGGCAGATTGATAGCAGTAGGAGCCATTGGATGTCACTCAAATTCCGTGATGAGCAGCAGGGGGCGAGGCCGAGCCAGCTAATCTGTGTCAATGGACATAGAGAAGGCTGCTCAGAAACAAGCCCACATATGTGCCACCATGGGAAGCGGCTTCCTATAAGGGCACTCACCGAAGAAGATAAGCCTGGAGCGCCAACGGGGGAAATAAGGATCTGTGCAAAACAATTGCACAGAGCAGGTAAGTATGACATGTTTATTATTTTAAAATGATCAAGGAAAGTGCAGCGGCACTTAAATAAGTAAATAAATCTAAATTTCATAAATATTAAAACAATTCGTGCAAATTAAGTGAAATTCCTTAAAAAGGCCAATCTTATAAAAATGATCAAAATAAGTAAAAGTCCCATCCAAGATGAATAAATTAATAAATACATAAATATATAATGTGGCAGTCCCGCTAAAAATCTCCGACATTACTAGTAAGAAAAATAAATAAATGAAAATGACATAAATCTTTCCCCTAGTTTGTAGTCGCGATAACTTTTGTGCAAACCAATCAAAATACGCTTATTGGGATTTTTTTTTTTACTAAAAATATTTAGCAGAATACAAATTGGCCTAAAATTGTGAAAAAATTTGATTTGATTTTTACATTTTTTTTATTGGGAATGATATATAGCAGAATGTAAAAAAATATTGCTTTTTTTTTCCGAATTGGCCTTTTAAGGTTTATAGCACAAAAAAAAAAATCGCACAGGTGATCAAATACCGCCAAAAGAAAGCTCTATTTGTGGGGAAAAAAAGAACATCAATTTAATTTGTATACAATTTTGGTTGGTGGTGCGCTTCAGAAGTGGACATAAAGTAAAATAAAGTGAATGTATAAACTGACGTGGTAAAAAGTGTTCTAGTGATAAAAAGTGCTGTCGCTGGATAATACAAGGTGATCAAATTACTTCATATATAAATATCATATATAAATATCAATATAAGTAAACCATTCCAGTATATCTTCTATACAATAAAGTGCTGAGTGTTTAAACTTTCCTAAGAGATGTCAATAAATATGCCGTAGACAAGATAAAAATATAAATAAACTTCAAAAAAGATACAAAGTGCTATGTGCTATTTTTCTTCAATCAAAAATAAATAAATAAATTACAGTGAAACCTTGGATTGCGAGCATAATTCGTTCCGGAAGCATGCTTGTAATCCAAAGCACTCTTATATCAAAGCGAATTTCCCCATAAGAAATAATGGAAACTCAGATGATTCGTTCCACAACCATTTATTCATAAGTCCTTCAGTTTATAGTCCATATAAAAAGATTATAGCATTGCGATAGGTTATATAACCAATAAAATGTCCATCCACAAATAGCTGCTTCCACAAGGGGATTAGAAGCAAAATCCAGCAGGAGCTACAGAGTATCAAAGAGAAGAGAGGCGCCTCTAAGTGCAGCAATATGGTTCCATTTAATGAAGGTACAACATTTAGCAACTCACATGGTTGATAAATAAAACAGGCACATCTAAGTATGCAGGCATCCGGGGTAAAGCTGTCCACATAGACTATCCACCACACCGCCGGCTGCTAGTCTGTAATCCTGACCGGGAAGACCACCCTGCAGTAAAGCGATCTGAAAGCGAGGAGCAGCATGGAAGTGATGACGTAGATGGCGGTGCGGAGGATGGTCTATGTGGACAGCTTTAGCCTGGATGTCTGCATCCTTAGATGTGCCTGTTCCAATCATCAACCATGTGAGTTGCTAAATGTTGAACCTTCATTAAATTTAACCATATTGCTACACTTAGAGGCGCCTCTCTTCTCTTTTATACTCAGCTGTGACTTGAGGCTACTTGTATATCAAGACATCGCTTGTATATCAAGTCAAAATGTATTTGAAAATTTTGCTTGTCTTGCAAAGCGCTCTTAAACCAAGTTACTCTCAAACCAAGGTTTTACTGTAGGTGCTGTGTTTATAGTGTCCATATATACAAAAATCCAGAATCAGGTGTAATTCCCTTCGATATCATCAAATAAAACAAGGTGCTCTCATGCAAAATATGGGTGTTGTGACTTGTTGCCTCCACCAGGTGTCACATCTAGGTGCTCTATATTCTCACCTCAATAAGGTGTGTATTGCGCCTGTATACAAAACTTAGACTCCGAGTATCATATAGGCTTTTACTTATTCCGGTATATTGTTCCAACCTCCGAGTGTTTCCTGTCCTGTCCTGTTAGTATTTTGGGGTGCATAAACTTTACGTCCTTAACTCCTTATCGTGGCCTCGGGCTCAGTGAAAACAGAGGGCAATCATGGTGCAGTATGTCAAATCAGATTTATTATTAAAAACGTAGTTGCACTTACAATTTGTAGATCATTTGTTTGCAGATAAAATCTCAATACAACGTGGGGAGCGTTATCGCTCCGATCTCTAACGTCACTTCCGGTAGTCTGGCGGCTCCTCCTACGCGTTACGTCACATCACGTGACTTCCTCAGGGAAGAAATTTAATTTGGGTACAGCGTCCTACAACCACACAATTTGTCCGTTAAAGTAATCACAAAAAATGGCCTGGTTATTAAGGGGGTAAAACTTTCCATCACTGTAAGTGTTATTGCAGCTTGATTAACCAGGGCCATGATGTGGCTACCTTTTTGCAGTTTTTATAACAGTTTTAAGTTTACAGTATATACAATACTGCACATATTCAGAGTCCCTCGTTGTAGCCCATGATTCGCTTGGGCTCAGGTCAGTGCCAGGCCATCGCACGCCATGCCTACCTCCACTGACAGCACTCTTTTTACATTTCCATTTGTTAAATAAACAGTAAGGATGTCAGTTAACCATTCCCCTTGAGTAGCCAAAGAAAATATTACCAATCCTCCGCTAAGTACAACAAGAGAGTTGTTTATACGACTGATCTCTGCATCTGAAAATCTGAGCTAATAAAATCCATGTCTTTCTAGGTAGAGTGGCGAGGGGTTGATCTGTTCATAATAGCAAACATGAATAGAGCAGTCCCACAGGAAATACAGTACTTGGAAAATAGAATGGATGAATAATAACGAGTAATGACATCCTAGGTGATGGATAATGTAGAAGCTGATGAAGTGCAGTGCTTAAGCCGAGTGCCAGCTGAGCCATTGGTCATCATAAAAAATCACATTCTGCACTCTCTGTTTGTAATGTGAAAAGTGGTACACGAAAGACAAGTGACTCCTGTGGATTGCCGCTGACAGTTATTCTATGTACCGAATACTTAATTATTCTTTCTGTCAACTTCCCTTTGGTCAGCTCACAGCAATAAACAGGACAAACGTATTTTATTTGATTTACGTATTTTTTTTTCCCCCAAGAAATATAAAGTAAAATAAATCAACATTTTTTGATAGTTTGTTTCATTTACATTAGCCATTTAATATTCAGATGTTACAGTAGGGGTCCTTCTGTATAACATTCTTTCCTACATTGTACTAAAGTACTCCAAATATATCCAAATTATATATAATTTGGATGATCATAGAAGGTAATCTCTAAAGAGCAGTAGGAAACTTCTGTTTCCTATTATATCCTGTATTGCAATATTTTGTATGTTTATTATACACTAAATTACTGTAAAGCACAACTGAATATGGCAGTGATATAAATCAAAAGTAATGATAATCAAAATATTGGCTGAAAAAACTGTATCAATCAAAAAATATACAGGATAGTTTGTAAATACAGTATATAGAGGTAATAAAAGCATTGATATTACATTTTCCAATTGAAGTCTCACAACATTTATCTCTTCATAGTCTTGTACCCCTACATGATATGACTTTTCTCTTTTCTCTCATAAAATTCTGACTGTTGGACATCCTGCCATTTCCAACAACTTTCTGTTGCAGCTGACATCATCAAGATGGAGTGATTTTGTTTCCTGCAACCACGGGTGTGGATGGTTGAATCCCTCCTGCTGAGCTATTGAGTTCTCCTGGCGGGGATGAAGCCATCCCCCTGGGGAGGACACAGTAATTATTGCTAGCGGTTATAACAGCCGCTAGCAATAATCGCATGTAAAATACGCAAGCTGGTTGTACCTAAGGTGATCAGTCAATCAACTTGCATAAACTCAGTCTGCCCATACGTGGTTCAAATTTTGCCCTGTTGTTGCTGAACCGGCCGAGATTTAAACCATCTATGATTGGCCTAAAGAGGAGGTCCACTCTGTAGAAAAAAAAAAATAAAAGTCAACAGCTACAAATCCTGTAGCTACTGATTTTTAATTAAAGGACACCTATCTGTCCAGGGATCCTGTGCCGTCCTCACCCGGACTAGTTCTTCACTAGCCTTCAGGTTCCTGGCACCGGCTTCCTAACTGTGGGCAGCCAACTATGCAGTTTTTGGCTTTACAACCAGCTGGCCACTGCACATGCACAAGCTGTGCTGCACTTTGTGAATGACCCCAAAGTCTTCTGTGACATGTCCCAAAAGACTGCAGGGGGGGGGACTTCCACTCAGATCGTCTAGGTTTTCCGAGCGGAAGTGGGAGCAGGTACCTGTCAAAACTAGGTGCCCCCCCCCCAGGAAAAATGATATGCCAAGCACGGCAGGGGGGAGGAGAGGAAGACTTAAAGTGGAACTTCCCCTTTTGGGTGGAGTTCTGCTTTATGCCACTGTTTTGCAACTAGTAGCAGTTGTATCTTCTTCAACTGACCTTTGGGTTGTGTATCTAGACCATCAACTCCTTGTGGAGTGCACCTGTTTCTTTCCCCAGTCCAGGTAAACTACAAGTTTGCTTAAAGAACACCAGGGATAATGTATCAATGGTTTAGAGCTGTCAATCAGGGAGGTGTGAATTTGACTGGTAGCTGTAGGGAAACATACTGCTTCAGCAGCCACATTTTAATATATGAAACTAAATCTGCTTACTGATGTTCAGTAAAAACCATTTAAAAATCAGCCTACATTATCCATATTGCCACAAGCTTAATTTTCATAGACATGTGATACCACATACCTTTGTTTCCAATGTACTGTAAAAACAATTATGTTTGGTTTATTTCCACAATACAATATCCTCTAACATTCCCATGTAACTTATATTTGTGGCTGCAAAGAAAGGAGCTCTAAGCCCTCACGTCACACATATGTGTCCATGGACAGTCAAGGTTTCTGTGCTGAGAGCACAGTGACCAAGTTGTCATAGAGAGCTCTCAGTCTCTAGTAATAATCGGAAGCTGGCAGCCAATCACAGTGATCACAGTGTTTACGTGATCTGGTAGCTTCCTTGGCTGCAAATATTCTTCATGCACATTTGATTACATGAACATTCTGGCTTCTCCTTCATTGTCCAATAAGAGTCCAGGGTCAGGAAGGTGACCTAGCCATACAAGGTTACAGAAGGCTGACCATGAATGCCGTTGTGTCTTCATTAAGAACAAATAAAAAATAAAATAACTGGTGACCTAGCTGTTACTGCTTAAAGTGGTTGTTACCCTAAAAATAAAAAAATAGGTCCTGTTCCATTAAAGCATGAATAACAGCACAGTGCAATTTGGCTGTGTAGTTTGGCCCTTTCTATCATCTAAAATACCTGGCTTATCCTGCCTGGTGCTGCCCTCCTCTCTGTAAACTGGCCATGTTTATCATCGCTGCTGAGCCCTGGTACCATGGTCAGTTTACGTTCCTCCGTCATCCCACTGTCTCTCCTTGCTCCCCCTCTCCCCCTCCTCCCTAGGGGCCTGTCAGCTAGCATCAATGTCCGCCCCTCCCCTCCTGCTGCTATAATAACTTTGTTATTTTCCTACAATCCCCTGTGTTAGATAACATTATATGCCTGAGTGTATGTTCTTTATAAAAAATGTGCCGCTTTATACCTTACTTCAGAGCCCTGCTCTGAGCTCATATGACCACCCAAAGCTCTCCTCTCCTCCTGGCTAATGTCAATGTTGGATTCTCAGCCACTCCTGCTGTAGTTGTCAGATAAGAGGAGGAGAGCGGCGGGCAGTCACGTGAGCCCCGAGCGGCGATATGAATTAAGGTATAAAGCAGCATAGAACATACACTGATGCACATAATTTTATCAAACACAGGGGATTGTAGGAAATAACAAAGTGGCTTTACAACCACCTTAACTGCAGCATAGAAAAGTCAGATCAGGGAGGAGAGTGGCGGGCAGTCACGTGGGCGCCGAGCGGCGCTATGAATTAAGGTATAAAGCAGCATAGAACATACACTGATGCACATAATTTTATCAAACACAGGGGATTGTAGGAAATAACAAAGTGGCTTTACAACCACCTTAACTGCAGCATAGAAAAGTCAGATCAGGGAGGAGAGTGGCGGGCAGTCACGTGGGCGCCGAGCGGCGCTATGAATTAAGGTATAAAGCAGCATAGAACATACACTGATGCACATAATTTTATCAAACACAGGGGATTGTAGGAAATAACAAAGTGGCTTTACAACCACCTTAACTGCAGCATAGAAAAGTCAGATCAGGGAGGAGAGTGGCGGGCAGTCACGTGGGCGCCGAGCGGCGCTATGAATTAAGGTGTAAAGCAGCATAGAACATACACTGATGCACATAATTTTTATCAAACACAGGGGATTGTAGGAAATAACAAAGTGGCTTTACAACCACCTTAACTGCAGCAGAGAAAAGTCAGATCACAACCTGGCTGCACCATCTGGCAGGACTGTTTAGATCTCTGGACTGGAAGGAAAGAAAGACACATCTTTAGGCAGTTTAAACTGCTCCCATTATGTATTTCATCTGCATATTTAGCTGTTTGTCTAAAGTTCAGCTGTAAATTTGTTGAATAATGCAGGATTCAAGTGGTGAACAGGTAACTACAATGTATGCCAAATGCAGTGAAATGTATGCACTTATGAATTGCTCATATAGGTCAACATAAATGACCTATAAGATCATTGCTTAAACACGTAGTTTGGTATCCAGTGCTATACAGGAGGAGTGAGGTAATCCCTCATCAAACCCCATTGCCTGCTGAGGAGCATGTGAAATTGCAGATGTTGGGATGAAATATATTATAATAATAGTTCAGAAGCATGCTAAATTAGCTGTTAGACAACTGAGCAGGCATAAAGAAGCTTGGGTGTATTATACTTTAATGTATACCAGGTTCATACTTCAACTAAAATGTCAATTCCCTCAGCGCTTTCCACTTGTTATTTTTTCTGTGAAATAAACTGTTGGAGATCTGCTCAATGGCCTGTTTTTCATTTTAATAGAGCAGATTCGGTAACAGTTCAGAGACAGAGGTACGCATGATATGGACCATGTCTCATGGTTGATTAGGTTGAATTGCCAAGTGTTGAATAAGAATTTAAAGCAAGGCCATAACACATCACTCCTAGATAATAGATGTAGCTCCGGGTTAGAAGGGAGAACTGAGCTCAGACATTTACATTAATCCATTCTTTCCAAAACAAAAAAAGGTTGTATATGTGCATATTGCATATGTGGAAAAGAAAGCCAAACATATTGTAGTGCTCCTGTGGGTTAATACTAACAAATGTAATTAGAAGTGTTGTGTAGATAATTAATCTCCTTCTCAGCTGTATACATTTTATGTTATTTCTGGCTTTAACACTGGTGTGCACTGTATTTTAACCCTGTTCCAAATTTCCACTGCTTAACTTTTCAAGTTTACAGCAGGTTAAAATGAAGATTGAAGGATTAATTAACCAGATTCTCTCCTCGAGAAGGAAGATCCCAATCAGTAAAGGATGCAACCTCATTTTCAGGTCATAGTAGACAACATAAGCTAGGTTTAAAAAAAATGCACAAGGAAAGGGATGTTGAGCCCTCTATATGTGGAGTGGGGATGATGTAAAGACTAACAGAAAAGTAAGACTGGGGCTTTAGATAATAATATATGGCTGAGAACAGCGGTATGCAACATCTCCTAGATTGTAAGCTCTTACGAGCAGGGACCTCCGATTCCTTCTGTATTGAATTGTATTGTAACTGTATTGTCTACCCTCATATTGTAAAGAGATGCGCAAACTGTTGGCGCTATATAAATCCTGTATAATAAAAATAATAATCACAAAATGAACAGTCTGCTTTTTGGGTCCTTTTGTTATTGAGATACACAACACATTGTAGTAGTCGTTGCAGTTTCCCAAATTAATACTATAAAAACTGGGGTCTCGGATGAATGATGCAGCATTATAGTAAATAGGTCAATAATTACACGAGATAATCTCAATTCCAAGCATCACTTGTGACCACTGAGTCAAATCTTTTTTTTTTTTTTTATATAAATTTGTATTAAGTTTCCAAAGATAACAAGCACTGAGTCAAATCTGACCATCTCATTTTTACTTTCTTGTCACAGGACATGTGATTTTGGATCCCCACCAACCTATGGAATCGTCTGGACAGATTTTATTAAATGCTTCATTCAAAGAGAAATGCCTACTTTCGCACAAGGAGGTTTCTTTTTGGCCTGGTCCTTTTCCTATTTCCCATCATCTATGGAGCAAAGGAAAGAGTCCAAGTACTGCCTGTGTGTGTGCCACTGAACCACTTAGCAAGTGCTCTAGAACAGTGGTCCTCAACCCTGGCCTACAGGGCCCACTAACAGGCCAGATTTTAGGTATTACCTTGGGGAGATGCAGACTAGAGTACTGCAATCACTGAGTAGCAAATTATATCACCTGGGATGTATTTCAGTTATCTTGCAAATCTGGCCTGTTAGTGGGCCCTGTAGGCCAGGGTTGAGGACCACTGCTCTAGAAGGTCCAAGACTGACTCAGGCGAAGATGATCAGATAGCTCTCCCCCCATCGTTTTTTTTTTTTTTTTTACTGTTTCTTTTGTATTAATCTGGAAAATTAAAGAGAACCTACAGGAACCTCTGACTCAGCTGTAAGAGTGGTCTAAACTGAAGAACGATGGACTACAAAAACTGCCGGGAACACTGGATAGTTCACTATAAGGGTGAAAACTAGTATGAGAGTCCAAGAGGGACTCAAGAAAAGATGGACAGATACCAATCATTTTTCTCACATTTAATTTTTGTTGTGGTATGGAAAATAAAAGATAAAATAAAATAACTGTATCTTTTTCACAACACCACCTAGACTGATACTGTATGTATACTATTTAATAGTCAGGGTGCTGAAAATAAAGCACTGAAAAGAAAACCATAGCTCTCAGTTATAACTGAATGTAAGTAAAACTTTGTTTAAAAAATGCATTTTGAGTTGCAATAAGGGCTCTTTCACACGGGCGGTCCGATCAGATCCGCCTGTCAGTTTTTTAGGCGGATCTGATCGGATCCTCCATGCAGCTCTATGGGGCAGCGGGTGTCAGCGGAGGTCACCTCCGCTGACACCCGCTGCCATCCGCATCCGATCCTGTGCTGAAATCTGGACGGATGGAAACCCTATTTTTCCATCCGTTCAGTAATCGGAGCGGAGCGGATCTGATGAGAGCGGACAAGCGGTCCGCTCTCCTCCGATCCCCCATAGAGGGCAGCGGGTGCTGAGACACCTCCCTCTCCGCTCTGCAAGCGGAGACGGAGCTGTCATCCGAGAGGCTCAGTGGGGATCCCCTAAGGCTTCTTTCACACGGTCCGCCTCCGCAGGCGGATCCGTGTTGCTCAGCGGGGATCGATCCGCGCTTGCAGAGCGGAGAGGGAGGTGTCTCAGCACCCGCTGCCCTCTATGAGGGATCGGAGGAGAGCGGACCGCTTGTCCGCTCTCATCAGATCCGCTCCGCTCCGATTACTGAACGGATGGAAAAATAGGGTTTCCATCCGTCCAGATTTCAGCACAGGATCGGATGCGGATGGCAGCGGGTGTCAGCGGAGGTGACCTCCGCTGACACCCGCTGCCCCATAGAGCTGCATGGAGGATCCGATCAGATCCGCCTAAAAAACTGACAGGCGGATCTGATCGGACCGCCCGTGTGAAAGAGCCCTAACTGTTTTTATTTTTTACAACTCAACCTTAAAAAGATCTATCACGCCTTAAGGGATGATGAGGGTGGGTATATATGTCCTGTGTCAGGAAAGTAAATATAGGCAGTCATCCCCCACCGCCCTACACATACTGTACAAACACATACACAATATAAAAAAGCCCCTGGCTTTTTTAAAAAGAGGAAAGACTTTAGAAAAATTAAGAAAAACAAGAAAATGAGACCTCGTAAAAAAAGCTTAACTGTGGTAAACCTGAGTAAACCTGGCCATACACCAGTAGAACATTATTCACTCAACAGGTATGCAGAAAAAGTATTTATCAGAGCATTCCACCTTGCCATCATTCAACTCATTTAGTTCGAAAACCCATAAAGTTTAATCCAAACCTGCTACGTGAATGAAATCCCAGAAGTAAGTATTAACCAGGTTTTTGCTCATTATGTGCACACTAAACTATGAACGATTTTTCCTGTAAAAAAACCTTATTTCACAGTTTGATATTCCTTCATTTGAGAACATTTTTTCATCCTACTGCTTCAGATCTTCTCATCACAATGGCTGAAAATAATTATCAATTTGAGCCCACTAACTATTAGAAAATTGAACGAACAATCTGAGAAAATGTTCAAATAAAATTCTACTGGGGTATGGCCAGCTTTAGCTTCAAGTGTGCCTAATACTCACATTTAATATAAAGGGAGATACAAGTGAAGCACAAGATAGACAAATAAACAAACAAAACCACTATTTTATGCTGGCCTATAGGAGCACCTGGTTCAGTGGCAATTAATATGTATTGTTAAGATTGGCCTAAACTGTAGAAAGAATGACTACAAAAACTACTAGGAATCCCTAATAGTTCACTATGAGGCTCAAAACTGATATGAGGGATACTGAAGGTTTATAATACTGTATTTTCTGGCGTATAAGGCTACTTTTGAACCTCAAAAATATCCCCCAAAAATGGGGGGTCGTCTTATACGCCGAGTATAATATCTCCAATGTAACCTAAGTATAAGTATTACCAGTAGATGTAATCTCTCAAGACACTGGCTGTGTGGGAATCCTGCTCGGATTGATGGTGTAACATCAGCCCACCTCTCTCACTCTGCCAATCCGAGCAGGCTTTGCATTCAATAATAGAATACATCGCTCTCCCTGATTGGCTCAGCGCGGTACACTGTACACTGTATGTAGCCGAAGCTACGGTATATATGGCATACCGGTACAGGATTCCGACACACCCAGCATTTTGAGATTACATCTACTGGTAATACTTATACTTAGGGTACCTTGGAGATATTATGAGAGATTACATGTATTACAGTACTTGGGGTACCTTGGAGATCTATGAGAAATCTGATGTTTTCTGATGGTGTTGCCTTGCTTCGGAAAGGGGGTAGTCTTATAAGGCGAGTATAGCCCAAAACCTATGTGTTAACTTGAAAATTAGGGGGGGTCATCTTATACGCCCAGTCGTCTTATACCCCGGAAAATACGGTACGTATAATATTTATATATATTACCAATGGGGCAGGCAGAAGAAGCTTGTGCATATTCTATAAATACCTGAACTTGAGTAAAGTTTTCAAAAATGTAACACAATTTTTAACGTTTTGCTTTGACACAATAAAACGAATCTGCAAAGGTAAGAAATGTAAGACCCGGTTCACACTACCTCGACTTGGGACGTGACTTGTCTGACCTCAAGTCGCCCCAAGTCGCTTGTCATTACAAATTCAATGTAAATGAATGAGAGCCGTCTTAATATGCACTACTGAAGTCGCTCCGACTTCAGAAAAGGTTCCTGCACTACTTCAAGGCGACCTCTATCCAACTTGGGCACATAGACTTCAATGGGAGTCGCCTCTAAGTCGGATCTTTATCTATTTTCAAGCAACTGTGATCAGACTTTCCAGGAAGAAGAAAAAGATTAGCCAGGCATTTCCCACAGACAAAGTCGCCTATCATTTAAGTCTCTTCAAAGTCTCTTCAAAAGTCTCTTCAAAGTCTCTTCAAAGTCTCTTCAAAAGTCTCTTCAAAGTCATGCTAAAAAGTCGCTCCTTCATGGGGCAACTTTCTGGTCGCAGTAGTGTGAACCGGCTCTTAATGTCATGTCTTCATTAAGTCAATAATATTTGAAAACTCTTTCAAAATACAAAGTGAAAGGTACAGTTTAGAGAGCCTAATCCTCGCCTTAGAAATCAATTGACCAAGAACCTGAACTTTATGGACAGCACTGAAAAGTAACAGAAGCAGCATTTTTCCAGGGAAGAAAAACATTTAAGCCTATCTTATATTTGCCAACAGATTACTCATTATCCATCTCAACAAAATCAATTAACATAGATTTACCATATAAGTATAGGTCAGCTTTAGGTAATGGGAATATGTTAAAAATTCACGATATATGTCTAATATCAAACATATTCGTCCAAAAACAACAAATCACTGTCTTCTTCTCATGTCCAGGTTATTCTTTGCTATATAGAGAATGAATCACAAATACAATATTCAAATTTTGATTTGTTGTTGTGGATAACTGCACTTTAAGCTCATTACACCTCATCCTGTGGGCTTTTTACACTATATACATACAGTATGTTTGTCATGTGGGAGGTGTTTGCAGAGGTAAGAACAGCCTGCAAAGCATCTCCATGTGGTGCCCATGTGAGTTTAGGCTAACTGTTAAGGAAACATGGGACAAGATTAAGAAGTCACACATAAGCATCCCATATACCTTAACCAACAGTTTTAACCACTTGCTTAGTGAGCACTTATACCCCCAATTTTCAGCTTTCAGCGCTGTCATACTTTGAATGACAATTTGCGCAGTCATGCAACACTGTATCCAAACAAAATTGTTATCATTTTTTTTCACACAAATAGAGCTTTCTTTTGGTGGTATTTAATCATGACTGGATTTTTTACTTTTTTGCCAAAGAAACAAAAAAAAAAAACCAGAAGATTTTGAAAAAAAAAAAAAATGTTTCATAGTTTGTAATAACATTTTGCAAACAGGTAATTTTTCTCCTTCACTGATGTGCACTGATGAGGCTGTACTGATGGACACTGATAGGCTGTACTGATGGGCACTGATGAGGTGGCACAAATGAGGTGGCACTAATGGGCACTGGTAGGTGGCACTAATGAGCATTGATGAGGCGGCACTAATGGGCACTGATGAGGCGGCACTGGTAGGCACTGATAAGGCGGCACCGATGGGCATTGATGAGGAGGCTCTGATAGATAGCACTAGTGGGCACTGATAATCAACACTGATAGGTGGCACTGATGGGCAGTGATAGGCAGTGGTAGGCAGCAACCATAGGTGACACTGATGATGGGTACTGATTAGCAGCACTGATAGGCACTGAAAGGCACTGGTAGGCAGCACTGACGGGCACTGATAGATGACACTGGTGTGCACTGGTTAGCAGCACATGTGGGAACTGATTAGAGGCACTGACTGGTGGGCACTGGTAGGTGGCACTGATTGGCAGCACTGATGGGCACTGATAGATGACACTGGTGGGCACTGATTAGGAGCACTGGTGAGAACTGATTAGTAGCACTGATAGGTGGCACTTGTTGGCACTGATTAGCGGCACTGGTGGGCACAGGTAGGCGGCACTGATTGGCAGCATAGATAGGCACTGATAGATGACACTGGTGGGCACTGATTAGCAGCACTAGTGGGAACTGATTAGCGGCACTAGTGGGCACTAATAGGTGGTACTGGTCTGCAATGATTAGCGGCACTGGTGGGCACAGATTGGGACCAATGTACCTGTAACAGAAGCCAGTTACCGGCTTTCTTCTTCTCTCCTCATGCTAATCATGAGGAGGAAAAAAGCTGATAACTGACTTCTGTTTACTTCTGTGCTCAGCTGTCATTGACCGACAGCTGATCACCAGGTAAAGGGCTGCTGCGATTGGCCCTTTACCCTGTTCTGTTATCAGCCGAGTCTGAATTACAGCAGCAACCTAAGGTATACTATAAAATTGTTCAAACAAATTTTTTTAGAAGTACTTTGCTAAATTAAAGTGAGTTGTTTTAGTCATATCTCTGCTTAATATCTTAATTCCTATTGTTTCCATTATTTTTCTGATCTGAAATGGTACAAGTCTGTGCCACAGAACTCCAAGCCAGATCTTCAAATGCATTCTGATTTTATGAAAACAGCAACTGTAACCCAGGATCAGCCAGGGCCGGTGCTTCCACTAGGCAAACTAGGCAGCTGCCTAGGGCGCATTGCAACCTAGGGGCGCAGCCATGAGTTGGCACTCTCTGTCCATCATAAATGATTCTTGTGAGCTGAGGGGAGGGGGGCGGCAGTGGGGGAGGAAGAATGGACATAGGAAGATGCCAGGTGCCTGGGGCAGTGGCTGAACTACCAGGCCCTGGCTTTCCACCACTGTTGGGGGGGGCCAAGAGGCAGGAAGGGAGCCCACATGAGTGCTGCCTGCATGATGATCCTCTTTGGCTGGAGCTGAATGGTGTAAACCCCAGGCAGGAAGTGACTCTCTGCACTGAGCTGGTGGGCAGCCGTTCATTTCCCTGGGTCGGTATTAAGCAGGGAGCGGAGGAGAGCTGAACCTGACCCCAAGCTTGGCACTGGAGGGTGGCACCTTTACTGGAGCAGAAACGACGAGGCACCGGAATGGTCTGAGGAGGTTTGGGATTAGGGACGTGCGGAGTTCTCAGACTGCTGCTTCTCCCTTCACCAGGAGCCGGTTGGAGCTGTAGTGAGCACTGTGGCCCAGAAGAAGGAATCAGCAGGATCACGGTGAAGGAGGGCAGAGTGCGGGCCACTCTCTTCATACCGCCCAGTGAGTGTCCCCAGAACAGGGGATCAGGGTCCCTGGGTGTGACATGGAGGTTCCCTGGTGTGAAAGGGAATCAGGGTCACCACGTGTGCCATGGGGGATAGGGGTCACCGGGTGCAACAGGGTTTTGGGGTCACCGGGTGTGCAATGAGGAATTGGGGTCCCTGGGTGTGCCATGGAGGAACATCAGGGTCCCCAGGTGTGACATGGAAAAACATCAGGGTCTCTGGGTATGACATGGAGGAACATCAGGTGCCCCTGGTGTGACATGGAGGATCATCGGGGTCCCTTGGTGTGGCATAGAGGGACATTAGTGTCCCCAGGTGTGACATGGAGGAATATGGGGGTCACTGGGTATGACAGCATAACATAGAGGAGCCATCAGATCAGGGTCACTGGGTATGACATAGAGGAGTTTTTAACCCCTTCCCTTTTTATTTTTTTGGGGGCGGGGGCGCAAGTAGCTGTTTTGCCTAGGGCGTAAAATAGTCTAGCACCGGCCCTGGGATCAGCTAAGGGTTTCAAGAAAATAACTCCACTGTTGTCAAGCACTTCAACACAATCATAATTATATCTTGAAGCAGCTTTATTAGTTTATATCTTATTCATAATTTTCAAAGGATAAACTGATTTAAGATGGACAGAAAAGAATAGTACCATATCTTTCAGGTATGATGTCATTCTAGCTATTTATATACAGTATATATATGAACTTAGAGAGATACATTTTTGAGGTTGCTTATAACCAGATACATTTTGTTAGCGCATAGACCATCATGAACATCACTTTTTTTTTTCAATTCATTCAAAATGAGCTCCTTGATTTTGTTCGAGTCTCTGTTCTCCAAATTACAATATACTACAAATATGCTGTCAATAATTGTTTAGAGGCTCTCAAAAGCCATAGCAGCCTAATAGCCAGAAGGCATGGAAGTATCAAAAGTTAGCAGTGCATTTGCTACCTAAAGAAGTTCTAGTTTGTTTTTTCGGCAGGCCATTTGTGAGCCGATACGTTACATGGGATAAAGCTTATTTAGTTTGATCGTCTCCTGATTCCTTTGTATGCACAGAATAAAATATAAAAGAAGGTTGTTTTATTTTTCCTAAAATGAAGGGCATAGTACTTTGATCCTGGTTACCCAAACTGGATGGGTACCAAGAAAACAGCTTAACAAGGAAAATATATAAGTAAGAAAAGGAAGATCTCAACATCAAAAACTAGTCAGTGACAGGAATGAATTTGAAGGTCAGTAGAAAGGCGAAAATTTGGACATCAAATGAGAAAAGTAACGCATTTCTCTTGAGGGAATGGTAGTTCAAAAACAGCTGTGGGCCAGCACTATCAAAACACTTAGGATATATGAACCCCCGAGAACATGGAAGGTTCAGGTGAAATATATTAAGTGTAAAAACTTTGTTTAGTTTGGGGCTATTAGGGCAGTGTCAGGGTGCTTTCTGTTTATAACACAGCTCTTCCACGCTGACACATTAGTGATGAATGAGTCTGAGGAACAACTTCACATCTTTTTCATCATTCGTTTTTAGCATGTAGGAGAGATTGTGGAAAGATCCCCAGCCGGCTCTGGTTTAACAATCAGTCCAGCTGTTATGCATCTGGTTTAGCACGAGATTAAATAAATAAAGCTCAGTAACAGTCATTTTTATTGGCGGAATATTTTATACAAACTAGTTCTAAATAAAGGCAACAACATTAATCACTGAGCTTGGCGCTTAAATTCTAGAATTAATATTCATTCTGTTATCATACATGTACCAATGCGTATAGTAGAATGCCAGAAAGAAAGATATGTATATATACCCTTGTGAATCACATGTTAACATGATAAAATAAAATTGTAAAAACCATGCTAAAAACACAAAAAATATATGTAATAATTCAAAAGATCAGATAAAATAATGAAAATAGCATTATAATAATGTAATGATTGTCATACTTATTTACACTGCCAGTAAATTTGAATGGGATTTGCTTTATTGTGGTTCTAGAATTTGTACTTAGTGGGCACAGACATCTGCTTTTTTACATCCCATTCTTTTTCAGGAGGAGAATGTGGTGTGTGACTTAGACGATAACAGGCCTCGCAGATTCTTAGCTTCAACAAAGTGAAAAGTCAGGGACATGGTACCCTGGTGAATGAAAAACTGATACTAACTGACATGCAGGATAAATTCGTGTGCATTCAATAACCCTGGCTAGATCATTTCCTACCCACACAACTAGTCCCCTGATGACGTCATCTCACTGACGAAACACGGTGGGCGTGGCTACGACGTTACATCATTACTTACACTAGCTGACCAGCGTTTGGAGTCTGGTGCAGCCATACAGCTCGCTGCTCTGGGAAAGCACTTTGTTGTTTTTTAATGCATTTATGCAATTTTTAGACTGTTTGCCTACTTTTTACTTTCACTTTGAAGTGGATCTTATTGCAAGTGTTGTCTTGCTTGCTATTATGTTTTAAAATAAAAAACATTATTTTGGATTACACTATGGGGGCATATTTTTTGTCTTCCACTATATTCTCTACACTGATGGAGTAATCCTGATGGGACACATGCTTGGAAGTATCCTGCTCAAAGATATTTGATTAAGCGCATTTGACTATTCATGTGATGATCCACTAGATCCTGTAGGAGGTTTATCTATATGGTGCCACTCAGGGTGGATGCACAGAAAAAATTGGGAGCGTCGGGACACTGATAAGTGAAATGGAATGAGAATTCAACTTTTGAACTTTATTGCACATACACACCTTTAGAACCTTTGTGGATTGGTTCTTATGGATTGACTTAATCACATTTGCACTTTGTATAAAAATTTTTTGCACTTTATCTTGTATTTATATGTTTGGATGTATAACTGCATCATTAAGAAATGCTTGATACAGCGCTACTTTTTTGTTTTTGTGTTTTATTTAGAACTGTGATAGGAGAAGGGGTGAGTGGAATTCTCCAACTATGAACTATGCACAAATCTGAAGACAACTAGCTGTAGTGTCTGGCAAGGCCGCTGCTTCACCTTGTCACTGAAGTGAAGATAAAGAATATGATCCTGTTATAGTTTCTCTTTAGGGTCCTAATTTGGCACCCCCTTTCTCACTTGCTGTGCGTACTAGCCTCTGTCCACTGACACTCCACTGGAGTGGTCCCCTTCCTGGGCAGACCCCTGGCGAGCTTCCCGGTACTCACGGACACTGTTTTTCCCAAGGTTGCTCTGCCTCCAACTCCACTTGTCAGCCTTCACTGGACCTCCAGGCTCAGCACCACACTTCTGGCTCACTAGGCCAACCGCCTGTGACCACCTTCCATACAGATAGGAGGAGAGACAACCGTCACCCTCCTCCTGGGACCTGGCTTCCTGCCCAAAGACCCCCTGTCACATGTGCCCTTGGCTTTTATAACATATCTCAGGATGCACCACTGTTTGTGCCAAGCCACTGGGATAGTTACAAAGCCTGTATGTCACTGGCTGGGTTTCCTCCACTGTCCAACAGGCTCCCCTATTGAATACAGTGGGGGCTGTGTTCCTCCCTACAGTGGGTACACAGCCCAGATGAATCACACATGGACACATGCAACAGGCATAACTACTGATCAGGCTCCCCCGATAAGCAGATGGAGCAGACTATGATTTGCCTGATGCTCCCCTGTTAAGCAGGCAGAGCAAACTATTCTCCTTCCTAGCACCTATCTAGGAGAGTGCTACATATGAATGAAGGAGGCAGACTTTTCATTCATCCAGCTGTCCTCCTTTCATAGATATAAGTATATCTTCTATGAATGGGGAGGGGAATTGAAGTGAAGGACATTTTTTCTCACAAGGTTGTCATCAGAACCGTGCCTCTGAAAATAGTCACCAGGATACTTAGATTGCATCTTCCTAACAAATATACAGCAAGACAAGTACATTGGGAGAGAGAGCTGACTTCACATACAGTATATGTGCACGGTGGGTTGTGGCGCCATTCATTTTTAATGGCACCCCAACACACTATACCAAGGCACCATCAACACATCTGCATCGCAGTACAACGTGAGGTAAAACACCACCATTTGGTGTGGTGCGCTGCACTGGAAAAGAAAGGATAATTATTGGTCCATTGTGGTGTGTTAAGGCACCGCACTGAAATGCACATGTATCAAGGGGTCCTAATTAAATGACATGTAAAGCACTATGTATAAAAAACAATTTTCACAAACACTGTTGTTATCTTTTTTCAATATTAGTTGCATCTCTGTGCAGCCGATTTCCTGTCTACAAGCCTACATGCACTGATTCAAGCAATGGTTGCACGGCATTTCTCAGGGTGGGTTTCCTGATGCTGTCAACAGTGGACTATGCCTTGCTTCTCCATCAGAAGAACATATGACAAGGTGACAGGACAGGATCACAGCTGGGAGATCAGAGCATTGTCCCCTTACATCAGGAAGTGCCTGGACAAGGACTTTCATGGCAGGATCTCCAGGTATTATTTCAATAAAAGCTGAATATTTACCCATTTTTAAAAAACACTTTTGAAAGGACATTCACATGTTGAAGCATGACATTTACTTTAATAACTCATAGATGGAGATTAGTACATCGAGGACAAGCATAATGTCTGTGCAGCTGCATATAAGCCACTAAGATCCTGGAGACAGAAAATAACCATGTGACCAACTGATGTATACACAATTAATGCTCTTTTAAACTAAATTTTAATCTGTTTTAATGGAATTTGCCTTTTCTCTCTGTGCCTGCGTGGGTTTCCTCCGGTTTCCTCCCACACTCCAAAGACATGAACAAATGAATGAGGAATGGCTGCACTACCCATAGGATGCAATGAAGGTTTATTGAAGAAATGTAAAAAACATAGGCACAGGATGTCACAGGTATAATGCAGGGCATAAAAGGATATCCCTTTGTCCCATGCATTTTGCCTGTGACATCCCGTGCCTATGTTTTTTACATTTCTTCAATAAACCTTCATTGCATCCTATGGGAAGTGCAGCCATTCCTCATTCATTTGTTCATGGTGTCTGCAGCCATGGCAGGGTGTGCACCCCAGCAGGAGTTTGTTTACTTTCAGCCCTATAGATCCACCTAGAGCGGCGATATCTGGCTTGACTGCAAAGACATGCTGTTACGTTAATTGGCTCCTGTCTTTATTGGCCCTAGTATGTGTATGTATGAATGTGTTAGGGATCTTATATTGTAAGCTCCTTGAGGTCAGAGACTAATGTAAATGTATAATACATATATAAAGCACTGCATAAATTGATTGGCGCTATATATGAACCTGTAAGAAATAAATTTTTATGTTGAGGGCAGTGGTTTTCCTTTGTGTCTTCTGTTTAGCAACTTGGCAAATTAGCAAATTATATGATTCTAAACATGGCCACACATTACAATTTATTCTACAACGTCCTTTAGGTTTAAAGTGATTGTAATGTTTCATTTTGTTTTTTAAATAACAAACATGTTATACTTACCTGCTCCATGTAGTTGGTTTTGCACAGAGGAGCATGGATCCTCCTCTTCTCAGGTCCCTCTTCTGTGATCCTGTCCCCTCCCTCCTGCCCAGTGCCCCCACAGCAAGCAGCTTGCTATGGGGGCACTCAAGCCAAGTCACAGCTCCCTGTGTCCATTCAGACACGGATCCACTACCCAGCTCCGCCTCCTCTCTCTCCTGATTGCCTGAAGGATTTTGATTGACAGCAGTGGGAGCCGATGGTGCGGCACATCGCTGCCATCTCAGCCAATGAGGAGGGAAGTCCCAGGCAGCTTAGGCTTCCTGCAACATCGCTGGATAAAGATGGGCTCAGGTAAGTATTAGGGGGGCTAAGGGGGGCTGCTGCACACAGAAGGTTTTTTTAACCCTAATGCATAGAATACATTAAGATAAAAAAACTTCTGCCTTTACAATCCTTTTAATACCAGCTATGTAGTGAAACAGCCTACTTGGCTGGATATAAACTGGATTGTTTGGATAGACTCTCATAGCCCATAGATGTTGGAAAACTAAAGGCCTGTACAGACTGTAGGTTGTGTGGTTGCCTAAGGCTCCATTTGCATGGGCGTTTAGCCAAGATACAAATCCCAGAGGCAATCATTTGCTGATTCCTGCGTCTGGGATTGAGAGCTGTGTGCAGATAGCTGTGGCCCTGAACTGGTACAGTGTAATGGCAGGCTGTTCATGACTGTTTGCACAGCAAGTGGTTACCTGCATTTTATGTGTGTCCAGCCACAATCACTGGCTGCGCAAACAGTTACGATTAGCTGCAGCCACCGCTGACTTGTTAGTGCACTCAGGTCGGGGGCCGCAACTATCCGCACACAGCTGTCAATCCAAGCCACAGGAATCAGCAGATTCTTGCTTTGGGATTCATTCTTGCCTTGGGATTCATAATTTGGCTATGGTAGTAGTAACACCCTTGCAAATGGAACCTTACATATTCTACTATGCTGTACAGTGTACATAAGGCAGGTATGTGAGTTCCTGCCCAATGGAAATGTATCTTACAATCTAATGTCCCCAGCACAGCCACCATTTATTTTTTATTATTTATTTATATAGCTTTACATTTTTACATAGAAAGCATTGCATCATTCACATTAGTAACTTGTTCAGGGGAGCTGACAACTTAGATATCTCTACTATAAATACACAGTTACATACTCACCAAAGGCAATTTAAATAAAAGGAATAAACCTACTGATTTGTTTTTAGGTTTTTATTCACTACCTATTGATTGTTTTTGAGTT
The DNA here is from genome assembly GCF_965119305.1 of Pelophylax lessonae. Classification (NCBI taxonomy): domain Eukaryota; kingdom Metazoa; phylum Chordata; class Amphibia; order Anura; family Ranidae; genus Pelophylax; species Pelophylax lessonae. The sequence goes on along the minus strand of NC_138768.1, from coordinate 623,299,610 downwards.
TTTATTCACTACCTACTGATTGTTTTTGAGTTTTTATTCACTACCTACTGATTGTTTTTAAATTGTAAAAGGAAAATGGAGCCACCTAATGACACAAACTCCAAAGAGTGTCCTAACTGGATGGCTTGATGTAAATACTGTATATTACAATATAAACTCCAGGCAGATATAAAAAGAATAGTTTGAAAATAGTGCGAATACACCTCTACACCGGCGAAAAAGGAATAACGAATAGAGCCCATTCAGACTTTGGGGGGGGGGGGCGACCTGTGAAGTCACGTGCACCGTGACTTCGGCACGACTTGCAGAGACTTCACATAATGGAAGTCTATGCAAGTCGCCTCCAGGTCGCCCCAAAGTAGTACAGGACCCTTTTTCTAAGTCGGAGCGACTTGTGTCGTTCCTATTAGAACGGGTCCTGTGCTAATCAATGGACCGCGACCGAGCGTGACTTGTCAGGCTGACAAGTCGCCTGACAAGTCGCGCTAATGTGAATGGGCTCTCTAATTACCAAAAAACAAACATTGTGAAATATCAATAACAGGTATTATAAGCGGCCCGTCTAAAAACAAATAAATTGCCTGAAGATGAATAAGAAACAGGTAGACTGCCCTCATAAAACAATACAAAAAAATTATAATATTATAACATATATATATAATGTGAAAAAAGGTGCTCATAAATGTCCCATAAAAAACACACACTGTCGTCCTTGAAGAACTTGAAACAAGACCACTCATGCTTGTGAAATATTGCACTCCTCCACCGGCATCTGCATGCACAAACCACTCACCAGATAGAAACGACCCCCCATTACAGGTAGTCAACACTAGCTTTAGGCCAACACTCAGAGCCGTCAAAAGATGTAATGTTCAGGTAGGTAGAACCCCCGCTTTAGAGACCATATATTGGAGCCATCGGTTATAGTAAGTGGAAATCAGGATGAGGATGTATGTAAAAAATATATGACCCCTGATGACGTCAGACGTTTGCTGACGAAATGTGTCAAAACCTTAACACATTAACACGTCACTTCCGCTGTGTGGAGCGCAGGTGGAACTCGGAATGGCGTCCCCTGCTCGCAACGAGCTCTGAATCAAGTTTTACTGTGATTCCTAATTTTTCAATAAATAATGCACTATGAAAGATTTATATTTTTTTACACACATCCTCATCCAGATATCTACATACTACAACCGATGGCTCCAATATATGGTCTCTAAAGCGGGGGGGGGGTTCTATCTACCTGAACATTACATCTTTTGACGGCTCCGAGTGTTGGCATAAAGCTGATGTTGACTACCTGTAATGGGGGGTCATTTCTATCTGGTGAGTGGTTTGTGCATGCGGATGCCGGTGGAGGAGTGGAAAATTTCACAAGCACAAGTGGTCTTGTTTCAAGTTCTTCAAGGAAGACAGTATGTATTTTTTATGGGACTTTTGTGAGCACCTTTTTTCACAATATATATATATATATATATATATATATATATATATATAAATATATATATAAGTTCTAATACTATAATATTTTTGTAATGTTTTATGAGCGCGGTCTACCTGTTTCTTATTCATCAGATATAAAAAGACCTAAATGAATGCAGTTCTGTATTTAGAACTCTGAAATTGAATCTACTCACATTAATTGCAAGCACTTTAAGTGTCTGAATATGACTTGGTATAAGACTTTTGAGACTTTTGCAATCCCTGTACAGCAGAGCTCAGACTGGGGGAGTCAATCAGTTGTGTTGTAGTGCTCATGTCATGTGCTAACAAGGAATGTGCTAATAGGAAGAAAGAGCAGAGTGACAGAGAGATCAACTTATCAGTGTGTTGCTTCACTTTTCACTGTCCAGTCAAAGGCTGGAAGAGGAACAACACCTGTAAGAGTTATTGAACTCCAGCAAAAAAAAAAAAAAAAGACAAGGTCGTTCTATGTAGCAGAGTTGTATAAATGGCTTGATTGGATGGACAGACATACATGTCTGTAGTTCAAATTTAGACCCATTGCTCCACTGAAGATGTCTCCCTAGTTATTGTTTAGATGTCAGTATGCTAGAGCAGCCTTTTTCAAACAAGGTGCCCAGGCCCCCTGGGATGCCTTGAGGTTTCTTTAGGGGTGCCTTGGCAAAATGCTTAAAAATTGCCCAAAAATGTATACAAGCCAGCAGGTGGATCAAGCCCGCCTTTTAGTTACACAAAGCCACAGGTTTTCATTGTGCATCATTTCAACCTTCCAGCCACCAGATTGCTAACAACCAGTGATGTCATCAGTTTTGATAAGAAGGGTGTTGATCGCCGGCACAGCCTCCTTGTTTGACCCTTCCCTGCCAATATCCATCAACACTGGGGTCACATTAGCTGAGTGATGGATAGAAACTGAGGAAGAGGAGAAACACTGGAATACTAGTCGGTACCAATGTGCAAAAGTGTATTTGCTTTCGAAGAAGAAATCACCTCTAACAATGGGTGTCCTACATCTGTCAATACTTCTGCATTACGTAAAACTATTAAAATACATTTTTACATTTTAGAGTGGGGTGCCTTGAAATTGTCCATAATTTTAAAGGGTGCCAGCACAGGAAACGCCATTGGCTGCATCTGCCAATAATACAAACACCTTATATTTTCTCTTCCATGTGGTAATATGACACACTACACTGAGTGATGGCACCACCAGATTTAATACTTGTTTCATAAATAAAGTCAGCAGAATCTAATGTCCGCTGTTCCATTTCACCTAGTACACTTCTGAAACAATGCAACAAGATAAATTACACTTTCTACAACCCAGGCATGTTTAAAATTGGCAGTGTATTAGGCAATCATCTTATATGATTGAACATAAATTCATTTTATTAGGAAATAAACAATGTTTCTTCGAGCATTACCAATACATCTACATATAAGTTCAAAATCAATCCACTAGGTGGCAGAATTTATCTAGTTTGTATATAAGATGCACAGGAAAAGTTTGTTGCTCAAAAGTTGTATTGAAATAAGGTATTCAAAACATGGTACGTTTGTTTTCTGATGTATAAATAGCAGATTTAAGAGCCCATTCACATTAGCGCGACTTGTCAGGCGACTTGTCAGCCTGACAAGTCGCTGTATTCGCGGTCCATTGATTAGTACAGGACCCGTTCTAATAGGAGTGACACAAGTCGCTCCGACTTAGAAAAAGGGTCCTGTACTACTTTGGGGCGACCTCGGAGCGACTTGCATAGACTTCCATTATGTGAAGTCTCTGCAAGTCGCGCCGAAGTCGCGGTGCATGCGACTTCACAGGTCGCCCCCCAAAGTTGTGTCGCCTCAATGTGAATGGTAAATGTTAAATGTTTATTCCTGTGTTTTAGTAACTTGCATACAAAATATTCCTCTAAAATATTTAGCCAAAAGACAACTTTTCAACACCTCCTGGAGATCACAAAGAATTACTTGCACAAGGGTGACCATTGGGAGTTAAGTGTGCAAAAAGGTGAAAATCTGCTTTCGGTTAAGTGAATTTTTTTTTTTTTTAAAGAATCACTTGCAAATGAACCTAAACTTTTCATTTGTTTGTATAACTTAGCAGTCTGTATATGTTCATAACAGGAGTTACTAAAAACCATTGGATTTAGGCTTGATGTATTACCCTGCGCTTGTCGTGTGGTGTCGTGTGAATCCTGTTTTGAAGTTGGGCCGGCATGCCATTAAAATGACATTAAACATGGTCTCAATGTAAACATGACCACATTTGTTAGTTCTTACAGTACCCCTGGGCTGCATATAAAGCTGTAACCTATTTGGAAGCTTCATAAAAGCCTGTAACTTTGTGCATGAAGTTGTTAGGAATTATCTGTGCTCATTAGCCACATGTTGCATTTGTGGAATCAGCAATTATTTTCTGACAATCTGACATGAAGAATTCCCAGTGCTCAGAGATGATCAAAGAGTTCATTGCAGTTAACATCAACACAATCTCTGATTCAAATCTGAGATAAGTTTGGAAGTTCTCTGATCAAGGAACGCACTCTTATGATTGGAGTTTTGCTCAGCATATGTAATACTTCTAAACTAAACATGAAAAAAACTCTGGTGATCAAAAAAAGTAAAAAATAAAATAAAATAATGAAATATGTGTTATTTAACTTACAAACACAAAACGGATAAAGAAATGCATCTTCTTACCTTGGACACATGCAGTATTTCATGGTACTCTTTTCCACCTTGCAGCCTGAAGCCCCAGGGTGCTCCTCCGCTCATTGTAACACAGATATAATCCCCAGTGCCCATTTTTCTTAGCTGCTACTAATTCCTTTTCTGGTAGTGAGAAAAAGTTTTCCAAAGTTAAACCTGACTGGTGTCTTTTGATCAGAGAGAGCAACCAGGTCTGAGCCTGCACAGCCCCACACTGATGCTTATTGCACATTGAAATGTGGATATTGAGGAGGATGGAAGAGATGTAGAGAACTCCAAGGATCAGCCCACTACATCGTCATTAGGATCATAGCTCCATCCTCCAGCCCCTGGGAAAAGCATCAATGTTCTTTTTCAAACTATTAACACCAGCCCACTCATGCAGCTTCTTATTTAATAAGAGCAAAGGGTTCTTTGGATTTGGCAGAAACAACACTATTGAGCAATAACTGCATTAGAAGGAAATATTATATTACATGAATAGTATAATAAAATGAGAAAGAACAACACACATTTATTCAATAAAAGTTTGTGGGGGGTACTGTAAAAATAATAAGAATGATTCTGCCAGCACAACTTAATGTGGTTCACCTTGGTCATAGTCAAGTAGTGATAAGGAAGCTCTATCACTACAGATATCATTCCAAAAATACCGGTCGTATGGCCATTATGCTGATCCTCTTGCTATGTTACATCTGTGTCAGTTAGACATGTGTGGTTTGTTTGGTTGCAAATAAATATTCAGACAGACTTTTTGGAGAGACCGCTGTCGCCCCTCTAAACCCTTCTTTCGAGGCATGCCCCGTTGCCGCACGCCTTATTGCAGCTCTACTCTGTACTTTCAGACCCCCGCTGGATTTTGTCCTTCGGGGATCCTGAATGGGAAGAGGAGTTGCAAAAGACCTTCACTGTGACTCAACGCAGAAACATCATTAGATTTTCCCTACGCTCCTCGATTTGTACCTGTCCTCCAGGAAACTAATTATAAGTTGCTAACACACTGTCCCGTGCGGATTGCTAGATTCTTCCTGGGACATCTGATAGATGTTGGAGGTGTCTGAGGGATCAAGGTACTATGCCTCATGTGTTTTGGAGTTGCCCGAAACTACTGGGACTTT
>NC_138768.1:622970309-623294113 GCF_965119305.1 Pelophylax lessonae | reverse complement strand
CTCATCAGTCTCAGTCTCTCTGAACACCAGAGAGAGAGCTATTTATACTTGAGGAAAGTCCAGGGGGCCCAAAGGACTTGTTAGAGCCTTGAGGATTTTGGGAGACAGACACAGTTAAAGGAGCCTGCACCTACATCTGCCAATGGCAATTACGGGACATTCTGCTGCACTCCACCCTACTTGTCCCTGACAAGGTTACAGACCAAAGAAAGTGATCCTGTGGATCCCGTGCATTCAGGGGTCTCCTAATAATTTGGATCTCTGGGAGCAACTCAAGGGTTTAGTCTCAGCTCTATCCTATAAAACAAGAGGTGTGCATCTCTATCTGCAGGCACATCAGAGGATGCTGTTCTGGGGGCCCCACAGTGGAAGCATGGCATGGAGCTGGAGTCAGTGGGGGAACGAGTCATCAGGGAACTATACTCTGCGGTACAGTATAGCAACGCTCAGGGTGAGACAGAACAATTGTCTCAGCAGGTTTTTGCTTTCTGGTATAGCTTCAATCTTTCCAGAGAACTGGGCCATCTCCATTTCCATACTGCTTCTATCAGGGGGCAACCACTGGATCCTCTCTCTAAGTCTCTGCCTACTTATACTTTTTTCTAGTACATGGATGAGTTTCACTTGAGGCTTACCCCTAAATTTTCCTTCAGTCAAGTCAGGGACTCTTTCTTTACACCTCAGATTCTTGGACAGGGAGTTGTTCTTCTTTGCTGACCCACTACTGGCAGTGGGAAGTCTCTTGGGAGATGGTCCAACACGACAGACCTGGCAAAGCAGCAAGGAGAAAACCATCTTATTTAGGCATCATTCAGGGTCAGCATCTATTTCCATGAAACTGTAATGAAAATCCGGTGTCTGTGCATTTCTTGGCTATGCGCACAAATGACTGACACAGATCAGCCCTTGTGGCCTCTTACCTACAGAGTTACAATGTTGCAGTTTGGGCACTGGAGTAGAGAAGATTCGGAAATGCTTAGTCCTGCCTGTAGCACTGATGGATATGGCACCAGAAATTGTTACAATTTCTAGACAATTGCTAATGCTTTTCATTGCTCAAATACTTCAGATGCACATAATACCTATACATATACTGGTTTAGATAATACTTTCTTCCAACTTAAATAGCATGTAGTATATGGGCCACCATAAAAAAATGATTTGCCAGTGTAATACCCTCTGGTGTGTGCTAGAGTTTGTGTAGGGTTTGTTAGTATAGGTAAAATGTACTTAGCTCCGGGTTAAGCCTGAGCTGTTGAATCTGGGTCAGGGTTCAGTAACTCAGGGCTGGATGACTTATCCTGACAGTTCTTCTGGTGCCTCCCCCTGTTTCTGGAACATTGGAGAACGTTATAGAGCTAGTGGGCAGGAGGCGCTTCATGGAATATTTTTGAGGCCTTGGCCAAACCCCAGGAGGGCTGGCAGGGGCAGAGTTTACTGCATAAATAGGCATGGGCCATGCCAGCAGGGGCAGTCGGGTGGAAAATGGAGATCTGGTGCTGAGGAAGCTGTCGGTGGCCCTTAGGGGTACCGCCTAGTCTGGGGGGTGTCCTGCCTTGGGCCAGGGGTCGGTTGCTGGATGGATCCTGCCACAACACAAGGAGGAAGCCCTTCCTGGAAGAATGAGAGCAAGCGAGAGGACAGCGTGAGTAGGTCAGCACTACTGGGGACTTACAATGGGGGAGACTGCAACATGTTGCCAGTTCCCCCTGAAGACAGTGGTGTGCTTAAGTCTTTGTCCTTCCCTGGAAGATCTCTTGAGAGTCAGCCGGGTGGGCTGGTGAGAGTGAGCCAGCTGGGCTGGTGAGAGTCAGCTGGGTGGGCTGGTGAAGAGTCAGTCTGGAGGACTAGTGTGGAGAAGTTAGCTTGGAGGGCTAGTGAAAGGGGCTGCTCTAGCCCTCAAATAACAAAACAAAAAAAACAAAGTCACGGACTGTTCTCTGACTCTGGGTGCTTGTGAAAATTCAGTGTGCCTGGCTGTGCACAAGTGCAGGATCCAGTTACTTGTGGCTCCTTAGGGGGTGCACTACACCTATTTTACCTAGAATGTTGTAATATACAGTATAAGGCTGGTAAACGATAAAGTAATCCGGTATTACATTTACAAGAAGACTGAAAATTGCAATAAAGGAAACATACTGTAGATGGCAGGTAATTGTTGCATAATATATACCCTATTTATTCCCTTCGTCTGCCAGGAATACAGATATAACTCATATGCTATCAGGGAAATTTAATGATTGCCCTATCTTTATGTCTGCTATGTGCAAGGTGCAAAGCTTCACTATGTTAATGCTTCATTTGATAGATAAAAGAAGAATATTCCAGTGCTGGTTCCCAGTTCCAGAACCTAAGGTGAAGATATTAATACTTGTTCTAAACCCAGTAAGCTGGGCTTCTTCACAGGAAGGAGGAATAGTAATAAGTCAGGTTGGAAAACCTGGAGCAATTAAAGTTTGCACCTCCTCCCATACACATGGATGGCTTGGACAAAGATGCCTTAGGATGGTAGAATCATGCCTGAACATCCACACATATAGGAGCTAGGAGGGCACAGGGGGCAGAAATAACTGCCAGCCCTGTGGTTGCCACCTTCTGACCCTTGAAAAAACATACAGAGGGTATGATGTTGCAGTGACCTGCCACAGAACTTGGGTAAGGTTTATTTAATGTGGGCATGGCACAACAGGGGTGCTTATACTGATAGGATTTAGTCTTAACAAACATGGTCAGACAGCAAAGTTTTTATTAAATCTGCATGTAGCACCCTACAGGTGGGTGCTAGGTAAATGCATAGTAGGCCTTGTCTGCCTAACAGCAGGGCCATGTTTCTTTTGTCAGGTAGGTTGTCATGGCTCCCTAGTATGTCTCCTGAGAAGGGGAGTCACCCCACTGGCTCTATCGGAGGCTTCTGATAGGGCAGTGGAGGAAACACAATCAGAGATACATTCAGACTTGTATCTACCCCAGAAGGCAGATTCTGCCGCAGAGGATTCTGGGGGAGGGTATAAGTCTGAAGGGGGCACATGACTCAGCGTCTTTGGCGGGAGCAGAGTCCCAGGAGGGAGAGAACGGCTGTCTCTCCTCCTGTCTGAGGAAGCGGATATCTCGGGGTGTCGCCTGAGAATTCAGAGAGTGCTGAGTTGAGCTGAGGGGATCCGGTGTGCCGGGAACCAGCGGAGAGTCAGAGGGGTCCAGTCCCAGGAAAGCCTACACAGGTCGTGAGTACTGAGGATTGCCCCTGGGGGTCTGCCTGAAGTGTTAGAGGAGACCACTCCGGAAGAGGTTCTGGGATCCAGTGTCAGCTAGCTGTAAAGGGGGTACCTAGGTTGAGGACCCTGAAGTGACAGTGGGGGTACATAGTCAGTGGCCCCTGAAGAGCTGAAAGTGTAAAGGGGGTGCCTGCAGTTTGGGCCCTGAATTGTACAGAGTACCAGTTGAAAGTTGCAGCCATACAGGAATTCACAACAAGCTACCTCAAGCCAGTGCAAGGCTGGAGGGAGTAGTCAGTGACTTTGCAGTGCAGCAGTGTCAGCAGTTCAATACTCCACAGGCCTGAGTCTTCTGGACTTAAAGTTGAGGATTCAGCGCTTCTTTCAAGTTACAGTGAGTTCTAAGCGTCAGTGAGCATTGGCTAGTGTTGGCTGGCGTCAAGGCAGCGTTAACAGACATTTTTCTGGATAAAGTCCCAAGTTTTACTTAGTTGAGCCTAAAGGAGTATCCCACTCATTTCCTTCTCCCATCCCCTTAAATACAATAAAACAACCAAACAAAGATGCTGGAATTATCGATGTCTCAGTTCTCACACCCAGGGCCCCGCAGCTCACATGGGCTGGAGAGGTAACCGGTAACGATGGCAGACCCACATCAGGCTCAATGCCTGGAAAACCTGCTACATGCAGTTTTGTCTCCTTTTTTAATACAGTGCTACAAAATGATTAAACAAGCAAGAGCTAAAAAATTCTACATACAAATGGTAAAACCACCAAAAGCAAACTACATTGTAATAATATTTTTATTATGCATTTATGATTGAAGCCTTTAACCAGTGTTTGCAAGCTTCAATCATACAGGAATTGCTGTCATGCTTCTGTTACACAGAATGAAACCTGCTTGTCAAACTAACCAGCATTACCCCAGAGAATACACAGGAATAGCAGTTATAGCAGGACCACATCATCAGCTGTGCCCATCCCCCATCCATTTTCAGCACCCAAAGGGGGTGTTTCTTTTGCCTCTACATCATTTTGTACCTGTATGCTTCATACAGTCCATGAAAAAAAAACTACTGGTTACATTATTTACTCATACCAAAGAATTTCCAGAAGCTCGTCAGGTTTGAGGTTGTAGGTATGGGGAGGTCCTGCATAAACAGGTAAAATCTGATTGCTGGTTGGCCTTACTAAGCACTGTAACAAGGTGCTACAACAGAGGATCCTCAAAGACCTGATTCCATGTCCCTTTTCCTGGCATCTGATGTGTCTAACTTTAGTCTTAGGATGTCACAGTAAAGAGGTTTTGAGAGCAATAAGCATGGTTTAAACACCCCAATGCACCCAACACGTGTTGTTGCCCAGATCAGTCGGATTACTGTATGTATGCATGTCTCCCTGTCTTTTGAAGCCTATGGACAAAATACACTTTGTGTTCTTCGATAACATGACAAACCTGATAACATGGCAATTTCTGTGATAACCTGGTACTCTGGGCTAACATGGCACATTGTCTAGTAACATTGCAGTCTGTCTATTAAATGGACAACATTCTTTTAGTAGCCAATCATCTTTACTGTCTGCAGGTGAACAAGTTTGCGCTGAAAGTTTCTTTTTTTTTTTGATTGAGCAGCAGATAATTACTATTGCTATATGACAACATTCTTTTTAAATCCAAACCTCACTTGCAAATGGACATTACCAGTGGCGTCAATAGGGTCGGTGTCATCTGGTAAGGTAAAACATGATGTCCCCCATCATTTTTTTCCTTTTTTTCTGAAAGTTTGCAAAAGATGCAGCATGCTGGACTACTTCACATCACAGCCCTGTTACCCCTTTACATTACACAGCCCCTGCACCTCTGGTCCCCTTAGATTACACAGCCTCCTGCACCTCTGTCTCCCCCTTACATTACAAAGCCCCTGCACCTCTGGGACGCTTTACATTACCCAGCCCCTGAACATCTGGACCTCTTTACATTATGCAGCCCCCTTTACATTACACGGCCCCCTACACATCTGGCACCCCTTTAAATTACACAGCCCCCTGCACCTCTGTCTCCCCCTTACATTACAAAGCCCCTGCACCTTTGGCCCCTTTACAATACACAGCCCCTGCACCTCTGGCCCCCTTTACATTACACAGCCTATGACCCTCTAGACCTCTTTACATTACACAGCCCCCTGCACCTCTGGAACCCCTTTACATTACACAGCCCCCTGCACCTCTGACCTCCTTCCATTACACAGCTCCTGCACCTCGTGCCCCCTTTACATTACACTGCCACTGCACCTCTGGCCCCCTTTACAATACACAGCCCCCTGCACCTCTGGCACCCCTTCACAAAACAAAGCTCGCTGCACCTCTGGCACCCTTTACATTGCACAGCCCCTGCATCTCTGGCCCCCTATACATTACACAGCCACCTGCAGCTCTGGCAGCCTTTACATTACGCAATCCCCTGCACCTCTGCCACCCCTTTACATTAAACAGCCCCTGCATCTCTGCCCCCCTTTACATTACGCAGCCCCTGCACCTCTGAACCTCTTTACATTACATAGCCCCCTGCACCCCTTCACATTACACAGCCCCCTGCACCTCTGGCACCCCTGTACATTACACAGCCCCCTGCACCTCTGACTCCCTTCCATCACACAGCCCCTGCACCTCTGGCCTCCTTTACATTACACAGCCCTCTGCACCTCTGGCCCCCTTTACATTACACAGCTCCCTGCACCTCTGGCTTCTTTTCAGTGATGCTGTGTCTCCCGCTGTGTGTGCAGAAGTGTTGTGTCTCTAGCTCCCTGCCCTGGTGGGTTAGTGACAGCGGCAGAGGCAATCTGGCCCTGGGTGTTACCCCCCTGGCGGGTGTCACCCGGGTGCGGTCCGCACCCCATAGTGACGGCATTGGACATTACCCATCATATATTTTACTATTTTTCTCCTTCTACTCATCATCTTCAGATGCTGTACATGTGAATCACTTACTGACATAAAACTGACTGTGTTAGCAGGTTAGTTGATTTTAAACTTGCTGCTTTCACAGGCTTCCTGAGTTGCTTGAAATTACAGTGAAAATTACTTTTTTCAAGCTTTGCATCTATATCGGTAAGTTTTCACTTACTGGCAAACAATTGGTGGTTAAAGTATGACAAATCATGTGTGATTGTTCTGTAATGATAAAAAGAATGCTAGTCCAGTAACATCAAAGGATTTTAGAGCATTGCAGATACTGTATGAAATGTTACATAGACAAGCTGCAAATTATCCATGCAGCCATTGCAGAGAAAAGGAATGCTCAGTGCTTCTGAGCTATGCTATGTCTAAAGTATTTCTAGTATGCCATAAATTAAGTTTTAAGACTATTTTAGTGAAAGTCTGGACACATTTTATGATGTTGTTAAAGTAATTCTAAACCCTAATGTTATCCTGACCTAATTGACACCCTTCATGTCCTATAACCTAATCTAATAGACAAAGATGCATAACAAAGATTTATCAACTTTGAGCACCACCAAATGTCAGCACTAACAAACAATGAAATTTAGGTTAAGTTGACGAGACATCCCGGTTTCTGGTGACAATCCCTGTTTTCACTAAGCTATCTCTATATAAAAAGTGTCCACATATGTGTCACCTTTTTAAAAAATTGATTCCCTGTCCTAGCTTTGGCCTAAATGTTTGTAAAGTTTGTAAACGTACTGATATCACTGTCTGGAGGGGAGGAGGGAGAAGACTGGAGGAGGCAGAGGAGGGGTTGGGGTGCAGGAACAGGATGGTGCCTGGATGGGATAGCAATGTTAGATGGTGGGAGCATGATTGTGCTGTTATGTGAGTAATATCAATAAAACCCTTATTGCTCCATTTTGAACAAAATGTGCTTTCTTCTTCATTGTAAAATGTGGGATCAGCATGGGTCCGGATCGTCTCTTTGTTGTACCCCAATCCCCCTCTGCTCCTCTATTGCACTCCAATCCTTGCTTTGTTCTTCTATTGTACCCTAATCCTTTCTCTGTCTTACTCTTGTACCCCAATTCCCCTCTCTCCTCCTATTATGCTCCAAACCACCATCTGTCTCTCTACTCCAATCCATCCTCTGTCCCTCTATTTTACCCTTTTTCTCCATCTTTCCCTTATATCTTGAACCTCCCTCTGACCCTCTAAAGTCTGTCTCTCTATTATACTTGAGTTCTCCCTCTGTCCCTCTATTATACCCCCAACCTCCATCTGCCCCTTGATTATACCCCAGCCCTCACTCTGTCCCTCTATTACACCCCAGTCCTCCCTCTGTCCCTCTACTGTACACCGATCTCTCCCCTGTCCTTCTTTTGTACCTTAATCCTTCTTCTGCCCTTCTATTATACCACAGCTCTCCCTCTGACCCTCTCTTATACCCCAATCCTCCCTCTGTCCCTCTACTGTAAACCAATCTCTCCCCTGTCCTTCTTTTGTACCTCAATCCTTCTTCTGCCCCTGTATTATACCCCAGCCCTTCCTCTGCCCCTCTATTATACCCCCTATCTTCCTTCTGCCCCTCTACTATACACCAATCTCTCCCCTGTCCTTTTATACCTCAATCCTTCTTCTGCCCCTGTATTATACCCCAGCCCTTCCTCTGCCCCTCTATTATACCCCCTATCTTCCTTCTGCCCCTCTACTATACACCAATCTCTCCCCTGTCCTTCTTTTATACCTCAATCCTTCTTCTGTCCCTCTATTACACCTCAGTTCACCCTTTCTCTTGTGACCCATCAACCTACCTACTCATAACTAGCCTATCAATCTACCACCTAATACCTGATCCATCCACTTACCTTTTCTACCTTACCTGTCCACTTACCCTCTCATACCTTACCTTTCTACCTTCCTTCTCATACCTGACCTATTCACATACCTCCTGATATCTGACCGGTCCCCCCATCTCCTCATACCTGACCAATCCACTTACTTCCCCATACCTGACCTATCCACCTACCTCTCATACCTGACCTGTCTATGGTGAGCCCCCAGGGGCCCACAGCACATCATCGTGACCCTCAATCCCCCTTGTATGACTGGGTATTGTCATTTATTGCCCAAATTCCTGACTGCTGCACGCTGTGCATTACTTACTCTTGACCCAAAACAAGGTAGACTCCATACCTATTTAAGCCCATCCCACTGTTAGCACCTTTTGGCACAGCCTGTGTGTAGCACACCGCTATTAGCCCCAACCCCTACCACCCCCATTAAAAATTGTCATGGTCAGTACAGTGTCTCTAGATTGCATTTTGAAAATCTGGTCACATTCATTTAGGTAGGGTTAACAAATCAGTGCTTCTCTTTGAATACAGATCATTCCCTTTAACACCCTACCCTACCCTTTAACAGAAACCTGGTAGCTTTCTTTTTTTGCTGTGAAAACTTTTGTTTGTTTGTGCTGTGCAAAGCCCTTCCATTTGCACCTTACTTTAAAAGCTAGTTATAAATTGGTGTGCTTGTCATTTTTGTTTAGCTTGCTGGAAGAGATGTGGGGACTCATTGGACACCTACAACTGCCATTTTGCATTGCTGGGCTTCGAGTGTGTCCCTGTGCCTTTAAGGAAGAATTAGCTGCCTTCAGGCATGCCTGCCCTTATTTTCTCCACTGCTATATTTGCTCCATTATGGAGACTCCCAAAGATTGGAGTTAGGACCGCACTTTACAGAGGGACCTTGAAGCAGTGTGTTTTCCACATATTTTTGCAAATGTTGTAAAACTAAAATCTTTTTTAATGCAAATTGTTAGACAGTGTTTTTTTTTTTTTTTTGCTGGCTGGGAAAGGGGCTGGGAAAACATTTGTTTGTTTGAACTTTACATCATAGCTGTGTTCAAGGACTGACAGTTCAAAGGCTCTTAGAGGAGCAGATAGGTAAGAACAGTTTTCCCAACACAGCTCTAATAACCGCTCTGCGTTCCTCTTTCTGATTAAAGACACAGTTTTTCAGCTTAAAAGGAGACGTATCATGCACCAGCGTAGTGTAGCACCAAACTTTATTGCACAAACTCGAATAAAAATGTAAATTATGGGAGTGTAATATATGTGTATCTGATAGTCTGCATCTAAGGAAGTCCACAAGTATTGCCAGTCCCTGGCAATCTACAGCAAGCCGAAGGTAAGGAAAGGATGCCAGAGTGTCTAATCTTGAAGATCAGATGCTACTCTGGTCCTGACACAGTAGGTGGATGCTATATGAAGTGCCGCCTGTATCTGGTTAATTCACATCCGGTTAAGGTTGTTTAGGGATGCATTTTGGGTTTAGGAACCCTTTTCTCAGTCTGTCATGCACCGCTCTTCTTTCTCCTACACAATCACTCGCAGCAAGATTAAGCTTAACCATCATAACCACTGGACGTGTTTTCATATAGTTCCCACATAGTTGTTTTCAAGATCTTTATTCTTTTTTTTTTTGTATCTTATTTTTATCTTTTTTGGTTATTGTATACACACTGTACCTATACGTATAGTAATCTTAATGCCCCCATTCCCTAACACATATGCATAGGGATGTAGGAGATACAAAAAACAAATACTTACTGAAAATAATTAGTTAATGGATTACATTTGATTTCTGCATTAGTATTAGTTGTCACATGAAAAAATATAATAAAATATTTACATAAATGTGAGGGGTGTACGCACTTTTCTGAGATACTGTATATGCAAGTAATTGGCCTTTAAAGTGAAATGGGGGTCTGGGTACTTCCCTGGGAGACATGGATCAATAAAAAAATTGGAAAAATTATTTTTTCAGGATCAGTGATTTTAATGATGCTTAAAGTGCAACAATATATGCACCAATATATATTATAAATGAAAAAATTCCTTTAAATAAAGTGCTCGTGGGGTCCCCTTAATGTGCCTGTAAAGTGGCACATCTGTAACAAGTAAAGAAAAAAAATGAGTCAAATCCCATTTAAAATGACTCGTGGTTACAATTGCCACCCTTTGGTTCCCTATATACTTAAAATATAGTGCAAACTCATAAAACTGTTTTTTTTTGTTTTGTTTTTTTCACAGTTTTCCAGCTGCACCTCAAACATCCAACTAAATATCAAATTCAAATAAAACCATACTCCCTGTATAAGGACTACTACCAAATAGCATTCAGATGTACTTACCAACTCCCTAACACCATACACACAGATTGGTCATATAGCCACTTAGCCAGTAACTTATATAAAACTCCCTAAACCTTTTCTTGGTCTGCAAACCCTCACTAGCTGTCAGTTTGCATGGAAACCCCATTTCTGTTGCCTTATAAATTAGGTTATTGAACAGTGATAATGAGTTACACTTACAATAATGTATAAGTCTTCACTTACAATAATGTATAAAGTGGACGAGCAGCTATATTCAGTGCAAACATTTCAGTGCATTCATTTTTGGTACCAATAATCTGGAAAATTATTATTTTTTTGTTAATATATTATGACATAGATTTATTTAGTACAATATATTATTACTATGGTAGTTTTATTAGAATTATTGTTTGCAAATTACAGTAATTAATATGATACTAAACATTTTTGTTGCCAAGGGCATAACTAAATTAGCAGACCATGTGACTGCTGCGATGCCTGGAAACATAGGGAGGCCTGGCTTCATAGTAATTTACAAAGGCTGCAATAACACCTGGAGTTTCAGGGCCGTAGATAAAGGGGGGGGGGTTCGGGGGGTTGAACCCCCCCCCCCCCCAGAACATCAGTGTACAATATACATTGATTGT
This sequence comes from Pelophylax lessonae, assembly GCF_965119305.1. NCBI lineage: Eukaryota > Metazoa > Chordata > Amphibia > Anura > Ranidae > Pelophylax > Pelophylax lessonae. The sequence goes on along the minus strand of NC_138768.1, from coordinate 623,283,152 downwards.
AAAAAAAATATATATATTTGTTTGTTTTTTGCGCCGCACTAGGCTCTAATGCATTGTTATTTTCATGCTGCTGCCTGCTTTTACTCCACCTGACCACCTGGAGTGCTGCCCGGGCTGTAGGCTTGGCTGGGGATAAGGGGCTGGCTGACAGTGCTCTCATCTGTCTGCTCCACCTGCACACCTCCTCTTTAGTCCAAACTGAGACTCCAGAGACATGTCTTGATTTTACCAGTCAGTACAAGCTAGTTACAGAAGCCTCCAGGAGAACAGCAGCACTGAGAGCAGAGCAGGAGAGAGCGAGCAGCACCTATCCCACCCACTGACACATATGATCGGCTCCTCCTCTCTTCGAGCTGTCACTTCCTGCCTTTGGCTGTCACTTGGGGAAGGAGCTGCCTGAGCCTGAGTCTGAGTGCTGTTAGCTCAGCTGAGCCTGCCTGCCTGCTTGCCATTACCACATGGAAGGATCATCTCACTTTTCTCTGAAATGCTGCTGTGCTGTGCTGGAGTCTGGACCCTAACCTTAACTCCAGAAGGATAGGTCACCAACAACCACCAGGTGTGTGTCTCTCTCTGTGTGCTGTGTTCTAGATCTGAATTCAACCATGGATCAAGTTCAGGGCTGCTAGAACAGTTGGAGTTCAGTTTTTTCTTCTGTTTTTATAAACTCTTTCATAATATCTCTTCTTATCCTCCTCTTATTTCATGCTTGCAATGCATACCTCAGTCTCAACATTAGAGTGAAAAATAGTTGTAGGGTTGATGATCTCTTACAAAAGCCAATCGTGCCATTCTGAATATAAGCACAGTGGGCAGGATGGATTTTTTTTCTTTGCTCTTGTGTTATCTATTTTAAGACAAAAATTGGCTCTGAAAAAAAGGAAGGCGACCTACAAATGAACAGGCTCTCTGTCCCCATGTATGTGCTATCTGCACATTCACATAACAGTGGGAACATTCCGAGATTTACCCTTAGCTGTATGGAGTGCTGTGCTACATTTTAATGTAGCCCTGATGGTTATTAATCCCTATTTAAATGTATGCTGCTAGCCTGCTACATTGTAGTCTTGACCCTTTCCATGCGATGCTAGGCCTACTGGCTTTAGCTTTAAGTGGTAGTAAACCACAAAAAATCTTCTCCCTGAAAGTTAATGGCATAATATGCTAGTATGCATCACATACATTATTATTATTATTATTATCACATTATTTTTATTATCAGAGTCACTACTTATATCACCAATTAGTTGTGGTTTTAATAATGATGTTTTCCTAGCGCAGTTTCAAATTTTGGATTTTATATGTGTGTGTGTGTGTGCCTCTTTCCCTTGTGTGCTCCTCAGGCTAAAATTGCAGTACAGAATTTCTTCCTGTCATTGATTCATACTATAAGTAGGTATCTGAGATTGTGGAAACTGCTGGCAAAGTTTGTTGATTGAGGTGCTGGGTGCTGAGTCTTCTATAATTGCTGGTATGTTAGCCAGTTAGGCCCTGACTGTTCACATGTAGCAATTTAGGATCTTTACTGGGCAGATGCAAAGGGCACCATCTTGTGGAAGGAATGAGCAAAGCACACACTGTTTTTTTTGTTAAACAGGCATACAGGACAAGAGAAGTGATACTTTGCAGACACCGCAGAGTCCATACATACAGAAAAAGAGAAGATACTTAGAATGTGGTGCACCCGGGAAACACAACAGTATCACAACAGCAATGGAAGACCCATTAATAGTCTGGCTTCTGTGTTTACAAGTGACAGCTTGTCTCTCAACGGTTCCCACAGATCTGATCTGAGTGTCTCCCACTGAGTGCAGGATGGGGACAAGGGAGATGCAGGTGCCCCGGGTGCAGTGCAGATGCCGTTCATGCAGTGCAACCCCAGTGTATGATCTCCCTGCAAGTGAGAGAGGCAGAGCCACCTACAGTGTGCTGGGTGCTTCAGCTTAATACAGCAACAAAAGTAAGACATGTGGAAGATGGTGGACTTTTAAAGGATGTGGGAAGAGGGGGGGGGGGTTGCATGCAGAGGTGAGAGCTGAAGAGGGGTGGAAGTTAGATGTGGATAAGGAATGCAGAGGTAAGCAGCCGTGGAAGAAGGCTGAACTCTGTACTGTGTATGCACCCCTAAACTCTGCACTCTATTTGTAAACCTTCCCCCAACCCTGCACTCTGTACGTAATGCACTCCTGGTATTTAATGCCTTTTTAAACCCCCCCCCCCCACTGTTAGGGAAATTTGACCACGCCCAATATTTGATGCGGTTTGGAGTGTGTGTGGGGGGGAGGGGGTTTTTGGGGGGCGGGGGGGGGGGGAGTCGTGGTTGCATTTCTGTACCTATTTTCTGAGAAAAAAATCTCTGCTTACAACCCCCCGAACATTATATACAGTAAATCTGAAAGCAGAAGCTCTGTAGAGAAAAAAGATGGTAGTTGCAATTTTTTATGTTGCATGATATTTGCGCAACTGTCTATTTAATCTTTATTTTTAGGAAACGATATTCTAAACTTCATTTTAGTGCCTACCAACACAATGAAATCCCAAATTGTTGTGTACAAAATGAAAGATGAAGTAGTATAAAGTAAATAGATAAATATGGCAAGTTTCAAAACTGCATGCCCCTGCTAAATTAAAACAAATGACAGTACTCAAAATTATCAATAGGTGACAAATTGAATTGCTTTTACAGCTCATCAGTTTAGAGTTAGCCATAAATACTAGCTCTAGAATTATTGTTCTCAGTCTGGCGTTTGTGGCAATGTATAAAAACATCTGTGGTGCAATTGATTACAATAATTATTAACATAAAAGTGTTTTTTATTTTTGTACGCAAGGGTTTACATGGAGTGAGGGGGTGCTTTTAATTATACTATTTATTTTATTATATTTGAAATGTTTTACCATTTTTTTACATTTAACTTAATTTCTATCACAGCGGGCTAACAAGCCCCCTATGTGATCGCATTGGCATTTGTCAGGTACTCTTTAATGGAGACATCAGGACATCACTTCCTTTCCGCTGGAATGCATGAGCTGACTGAGTGCGTTCCAGATGACAATATCCAGTTGATGTCACTTCCAGTTTAGGGATTTATATATGCGTACCTGTGTTATCTAGTCACGCCTATAAAGAAATCCGATTGGATGAAACCCGTCAGACGGAAAGCTCAGACACTTGTACGCTATTGAGCTGCGGCTACCTTTTATGCCTTATTTGACGTTTGTGAATCTTTTATTCTTGTAAGTACCTTGCTAATAAACTCCAATGCTGTACATTCAGACCTTCACTAAATGCTGCTTTTTCTTTGATGGTGGCATCTCCATCCATGAGTGCTTATGCGCTATCTTCAAGGCATTAGTGGTATCTGTACAGAGAAGTAGAGCAGAGTCTGGTTATCCCTCATTTGAACACAGCTGATTATCCATTGACATGCCCTAGAATCATGAGGCTCTGGTAAGCAGCCTCTGTTGGACACTGTGGTGTTGTGTGCTAATATTTTCACACAGATGCTAGTGATGGGATGTCACCCTTTTCTATGGATTAAGGACTTTTATTGGTTCCATTTTTAGCTCTGCATATGGACTTGTATTTTATATTATTTGCTATGAACAAATTTATGCTGGCTGCTTTTATCTATTATAGCATTCTCTCTACTTAGCGCAGATATTTCCCATTGTTTTTTTTTTCTTTTATTTATACTATTTATTTTATTATATTTGAAATGTTTTAACATTTTTGTTTACATTTAACCTAATTTCTATCACAGCGGGCTAACAAGCCCCCTATGTGATTGCATTGGCAGTTGTCAGGTACTCTTTATGGAGACATCAGGAGTCTATTAGATCCCTGATGTCTCCCGAGTCTATTAAAACCCTGATGTCTCCCCTGCTCTTTGCGCCAACTGATTAACCACAGAATTATAGCAACTATAAGTGTACCATTTTTGGACAAAGAAGGAGAGTATGGGACTTTAATTGAGGTACAACTGAACATGAAAATTGTTAATAATTTATTGAATAAATAAATATAATGTAAAAACACTGCAACATATAAGTCTACAGAGATGAGACACACAGTAGATACAGTAATGCATGATACATCCTTAATAAATACAATATTTCTAGGACCAAAAATGGATCACTCAAGAATACAATGGATATGCTAGGACATGAATTCACTGTGTGCTTACAATTTTTACATACATCATAATTAAATAAAATAAAACATCAATATTGAGTATTTTGTAGGCTCGACGCGTTTCATGGACCTCCCTCCATTCATCAGGAGTTTAGATATATGTCTATAAAATGAGAATGTGGATTATATTAATGTACTAATTTAAATAATGAAATAATTTGATAAATATATAAAGATAGACACTACCTTAGGCAGTGTTATAGTTCATGAGCAATCCAGTCTGGGAAGTAGGGACCAGAGCAGATCCAGGAAAAGTGTCCAAATTTTTTTTTCCAAAACTTCTTTGTCCAAATATTTACACATAGGGATGGAGGCAACTGCACATTCTGATATGGCAAACCACTATACCCTTTCTTTTTTTATAAGTGTACCATATTTGGGCCATCACAATACAGCCTATGGAGTGCAGTAAAATGTACTCCACATGGTGGAACCATGGACATTCACATTAAGCTTGTAAGGCACACATGCAATGTTGATTTCAAGATTTAAACAGGCATTTTCTCAGGTTTTTCTATGTGATAAGGAAATGGTGACATATATGGACTGTGTTATTATTGAAATGCAATACTGTATTTAAAAACATGCATACATGAATTGCTTTTTTCAGTTAGTTGATTTCCCACTGGTAAAAAAAAAATGTTATTTATGTTTTTTGCCATCATATCAGCAACACTCTAATTATTAAAATTGCAAAATGTCCAGCTTGGCAGCATTGTGCAATTCCCCCAGAGTAAAAGACTAATATTCCTTTTATAGTATGAAGCATAGCATGAGACCTTTATTGGTTCTTGGTTCCTTTCCATTGCTTACTCATAAAACAGATGAAGGCAATTATCTCCAAAGTAACGCAGAACTACGAAGTATCTTTTTTACAGGCTTGGTACTGTTTGAAGCCAAGATTGAATAAAGAAGAGTTCCACTTCTGATATCTCTGTAATAACCAAATGGTTGTACATAGACACAATTCAATGCCAAACAAACTCTACAGAAAGGGCCTTTTTCTTCAAGCAAGTATATTTCCTTTAATCCACCTTCACATATCATATAATCTAGAACCTAATATTGCTAAGATATCAATTTGTTTGATCAACCTTTTTATCAGGTACTTAAATAATCAACCGGATACTTCATGCTACATGACTAACAAACTATATCCAAGTCCATCAGGAATGAAATGGTTATGTTATATCATCTGTCTCTATTGTGTCCATTCATATTTCAGGCATTATGTACACTATGTTGTCAAAAGTATTGGGACACCTGCCTTTACATATACTGTACATGAACTTTAATTGCATCCCAGTCTTAGTCTGTAGGATTCAATATTGAGCTGGCCCATTCTTTGTAGCTATAACAGCTTCAACTCTTCTGGGAAGGCTGTCCACAAGGTTTAGGAGTGTGTCTATGGGAGGAACTTGACTGGCCTCCACAGAGTCCTGACCTCAACCCAATAGAAATCCTTTGGGATGAATTAGAGCGGAGACTACGAACCAGGCCTTCTCGTCCAACATTAGTGCCTGACCTCACAAATGCGCTTCTGGAAGAACGGTCAAACATTACAAAAGACACACTCCTAAACCTTGTGGACAGCCTTCCCAGAAGAGTTGAAGCTGTTATAGTTGCAAAGCAGGGGTCAACTCAATATTGAACCCTATGGACTAAAACTGGGATGCTATTAAAGTTCATCTGCGTTTAAAGGCAGGGACCCCAATACTTTTGAAAATATCATGTACTAAAGATTTAAAGTTATTACTGGTAATTTGGTAGGCTGGGTTCACACTATTGTGAATTGGATGCGGATTTCTCCGCATCTAATTCGCATGTCAGGAGATTGTGACCGGCTCTCTCTTATCTCTGAAGCGAATCACACAGGAGTCCTGTGCGTTTTCTGGTCTGTTTCAGGTCCGAATTCAGCCATAAATTATGACTAAAATCTGACCTGAAACGGTGAACAGGGACACACCGGACCCCTGCTGTGAGTCACTCCGTGCAGCAGTGTGAACCCAGCCTTAATCCTGTATTGATTGATAGAGTTCTTGGAGGTTCACCAAGTTTATGATCCTCAAGTTTACACTCAGAGCAGCAGATGACTCATGTAACTGTCAAAACGGCTTATTTTAACATTCCACCTGTGTGCAAGGGTCTTTCTTGTCTTTTAGAAAGGCTCCGTGGCCAATTTTGCACCCAGCAGGTTAGCCCAAAGGGCATTTATGTATAATTTTAGCAGTGTAAATTGCAATTGGAATTGCATTCCAATCCAATACATTTTCACAACAGAACACAGGACGTATCTTCGCTTATCTACTTTTGGGAAGTCCCCTTGCCATGTTGGGTGACTATGCCGATTTCCATTTCTAGTTCAGCACTACTTCTTCACCCTTTAATGCTGGTACAAGGTCATTCAGTGCCCAGGGTGAAGATGCCAACCCCCAGGTGAAGTAGTAGGCGGGGCAAATAACAGTGCACGGTGGAATATATAGCAGCCAAGGTGGAATACATGTCATAGTTGTGGCATGAGCTAAAATAGTGCCAAAGATTGTGGCATAGGACAGCAAAATAAAGAGCAATGCACATTCTGCCCTGCAGACAAATATGGGGCTAACAGTGGCTAAGGAAGAAATTCCCTAGCATTCATGTAAGGCAAAAAATGTCCATGTGTTGGTAGTGTCACTGAAAGGAAAAATTGTCCCTGTATTAGTGGGGTTATTGGGGGGCTTCATGGTTGCATTTAAATAAACAAGCAGATTGCTTTATAATCTGACTTTATTAGCCAAAGTATAGTTCCAACATTATTCTCTCGTAGGTCTCTGAGAATCAATAATCAGTACATGCATAGTGATGTAGTATCTTGCACAAATACTGTCCCGCAAGCCCTTCGTTTGACATCAAATCGTGAAGCATCTGACATGGTACGTGGTCCATGTTACCCTAGCAGAAGGAGAGACATTTGCTGCTCACATGGCAATGCCTAGATCACTTGCAGTTCAAAAGAAATGGTTCTTGTTGTAAAGTTGCAGATATCATGGGACAGTAGTCAGAAAATATATATTTTATTTATAGTAAATAAAACACTGGACTTCAAAAATGTTCCTTTTGTGGATTCAATAGACCGCGGCCCTTTATTATAGGTATGCATTAAAATGCATTCACAACATATACTGTAAAATGTATAATAAACTTATTTACCAACACCTTTTAAGCTCAGCTATTACAGCTCGAGCCTATAAACTTTACAACTTAAAGTCCCCTTTCTTACTAAAGGGACAAAACCTCATAACTTGAGCCGCGACATGGGTGGGAGGACGGGATGTGCTTCTCAACTTCGCCCCCGCCGACTGGTATTAATGGCGTACTTTTTTCTTTTTATAGGGGCTACCTCGTGTCAGGACCGTTGGAAGGAGCAGCTACTTCAAACACACAAATCCCAGGTAAGTATACAATTAACCATTAAACTCCCTGTTTATCCTGTTTGTCTGCCACTTGTCCCATATGTGGTGGGAGGGGACATTTCATGCCCTGCTCCCCACTTTTATGGGGCAGTAGTCAGAACATATATAAACCTTAATAAGTAAAACACTGGACTTCAAAATTTTTCCTTTTGTGGATTCAATAGACCCTTTATTATAGGTATGCATTAAAAAATTTTCATAACATATACTATAAAATGTATTTATTCAACAACACCTTTTAGGCTCAGCTATTACAGCTCAAGCCTATAAACTTTACAACTTAAAGACAAGTCCTAAACACCATGCTCAACAACAATGAGCATGGCACCCCACCTGGCCCACAGCCATCTCCACACAGGTTTGTAAATCTAGATTAAAAATGTCCAGTGCAATGTCAGACAAAGGAATTTGGTCCTGTCTGTAAAAACCAAGAACTCCACCTTCCAAATCCACCTGAAAGATAAACCATTCACATCCGGTATAAATTTTGCTATTGCCCTTTTATTACGTTTGCAAATTTTTTCAAAATGTTTTAACTCGGGACCAAGCCAAACCAACCTAGGTATAATTTCAGAGAAAATCAGGATACAATCAGGAAGGATCGAATGAAGGCACATCAGATCTGACTTAATCATTGAAATAATGGCCAAGGTTTTCCAGGAAAACAATATAATTTCCCGCCAAATGGAAAATAATAATCTGTGGAATAGGCCAATGTGAATACAACAAGGATAAATATTTACATAAATCAGTCCATAGCATGCCAAGCTGACCAAACCAATATACAAGAAATTGGGAAGAAAATAAACTTAGACATGTCCCATAACTTCTCCTTTCAGCTCTTCTATGAGCCCAAAAGACATACGAATGGCTGATTATCCAAACAACTTGAGATGGATCTGAAATTAGAAGCAAACATTAGCACGTACATAAGATTTGTAACAATTCGATTTCCACCCACCAATACTTTTTAAACCAGATCCAGAAAAACCCAATTTCGTTGCTTCTGTCGCAGCACCGATATGGAACGAATGTGAAGAAATGGAAAGATGAGCAAGCTTCAATAACAACAAACATTTTTTTTAAACACAGAGTTGAATTTATAAATTGTCAACGGACAACCATTAGCATGAATAAGGAATTGTTTATGGACAGCAAAGCAAATATTTCCTTGTTAATAAAACTATACATGTGGAAGGATCAGAGCTTTTATGTAGTGTGATCCACCGCCCTTGTCCATATTGATCCATTTTACTGTTATGCAGGAGAATACGAATAATATATTGTTGAACAACTATGTCAGCAGACATTAGTCCCGAAGTAGCTCTAAGGTTGCGTGGCAGCAACCCTAAAATTCTAAAGGCGCCAAAAAAACAAAGGCAGAAGGAAAGCCGAAACAACAAGTCTCATATGCAGAAAAACAGACTGTCGTAGTTGCTGTACAAAGCTTACCCAATAACTCTGCTGAAATTGGAAGTCTGTTATCCATCACAACATATTCTTTGCAATAACCTTGAAGAGCATGTATACTGAAAAAAAACTATTGCAAGCTGGGGCCCCTTTCATACGCAAGAAAAAGGACGCTCCAGCTAGGGTCTTTTGTGTATGTGAATAAGAGTATTGACAAATAGTTTAAAAAAGACAAGACCTGACCTTCCGTAAAGCAATTAAGCGCCACATTTTGTTGTCTTAAGAAGAAACACCACAAGTTCCACGCAGTCCTTTAACATGCCCACGTGGAACCAGCCAATGAATTATGAATAGCAACCATCACTGGATTGATATCAGATGCTATAAATGTGTCGGACAAAACAGGCCAACAGGATCCGCATCTGGAACCAATAACCTAAACCGTTCCATCTGCAAATGAGATAAAGAGTCTGCAATGAGATTGGAAACACCTGCCACATATTTAGCCTTAAGCCATATATTAATATGTAAACATTTAAAAACCAAATGACGCAGAATAGCAATAACTGACAGAGATTTGGAAGCCAAACAATTGACAGCAAAAACACCTTTGTTATCCAAATGCAAGAGAATTCTCCTATCACAAAAATACTGCCCCCACAATTTCAATGCCACTATAACAGGAAATAACTCTAGCAGAACAATGTTATTTATAAAACCTTTCTCTTTCCTTGATGGATGCCATTCACTTGCAGACCACTGTCCTTACCAGAAGCTGCTCCATACCCACAAGCCCCAGAAGCATCCGTAAACAGATCAAGGGCAGAAGAAACACAAAATAGGGCTTGCCATAAAGAACAACCATTAAAGGCAGATAAAAATTTTTGCCAAATGATTAAGTCTTCCCGAATATCAGAAGTTATTCTAATAAAATGAAAAGGGGAGGAAATTCCAGAAATAGCCCTATATAGGCGTTTCATGAAAAACCCACCCATAGGCATAACCCTTGCCGCAAATGCCAATAATCCTAACAAGGATTGAATAGTTTGCAACTGAACTTCTGTTCTGTGTCTGATTATAATAATTATTTTCCATCGGAAGACGAAATTCCATAGCGACTGTATCAATTTGTATACCTAAAAACTCCAAACAAGAAGTTGGAGATACTGATTTTTCAGGAGCCAAAGGAATCCCGAATGACCTACAAATTATTTGAAATTCAGTGAATAAGTATAAACAATCCAAAGTATTTGCCTTTCCTATAAAGAGGAAATCGTCTAAATAGTGCAAACAATTGGAAGACCTTGTTTTATAACAGACTACCCATTCCAAAAAGGTTGAAAACAATTCAAAATAGTGACAAGAAATAGAACAACCCATTGGTAGACATTTGTCAAAGAAATATTCACCTTGAAAAACAAAACCCAGCGAATTGAATGATGAAGGATGTATTGGTAATAAATGGAAGGCTGATTGAATATCAGCTTTAGCTAACAGTGCAAAATCACCTACTTCCCGAATTTTACCCAATGCATCATCAAATGATGAATAAGACACTGAACACAAACTAGGGTCAATTTCATCATTTAATGAAAAAACGTCCAGATAAGATAAATGATGAATTACCTGAAATGTGTTCTTTTTTCGGAATGACCCCTAATGAGAAATCCGGAAATTCACAAAAGCAGGAGCGGAGAAGGGGCCTGCAATTCTTCCTTCCCAGACTTCCTTCTCAACCTTAACTCTAACTATATTTATATTATCTTCCACAGAGGCTAAATTCCTTAAAACTACACATCCTGTACCTGCAAAAGAAGGTAATTTAAAACCACAACTAAAACCATTAATTATGATGGTTAGGTGCTCTAGCCAACTAGAGCAATTGTTTTTAAACCAACACAATGTCTTGTGATCTGAATAAAGCTGTAGCCATGATAACATTTTTCCCAATTTCACCGGCGTTACTGCTTTCAAGAAAAAGATCCTTAGTGGTAGGAGCTGTAGTAGGTGACAATTTATTGAAACAACATACCGCAGGATGTGCTCCATTACAATGAGCACCTTAATGCTTGTATTTGCAATTGTTAAGCCACTTACTTTGACCTTCATTGAAATTAAATCAGAAACCTTAATGATATGTACCTACAGCAGGTACAGAAGGTTTAGAATATTGCTTCTGTGGCAATAACAGATTCAGCCAAAGGCCAACGTCCTTCATGCCCCATTGTAAAGAATGGTGCACTGAAAGTTTTTGATGAAATAATTTGCCATAGAAAAACCATGACATTCCTGGAAAATGTTTATGTGCTTCCAGAATAATCTCCACGTGTTGGAAGAGACCACTATAGAGTTCAGGTCGCCGCTCGCCCATGATACCATAAGGGGGAGAAAGGAACAGCCATTTTATTTATCATACATTTATTTTATTTATCAAACATGTATTTATGATTAAGCAGATATACAGTATTAGATGTAGAAGTCATATTGTATAACAACTGTTGTGTTCAAATGCCGTTTACACCTCCAACTGTGTAGATTGCTATCTTGACCTTTGAAGACCTGTTCAGCCAACGAGCCTTGGAAGTGACAAGCCTATGTGAATGACCATCCACATATTAAAGAATGTCACCAAAGACTCAAATGGGACTTTTAAAAGAATGTAGTTAGCCAGGTGCCACCCACTTCAGAATATATAAATTGTAATAGGTGTCCTAGCCAGCTAGAGCAATTGTTTCTAAACCAACACAATGTAATGTGACTGAATTGCTCTCCAAACATGTCTTTCTACCTACATGTTTGTAAAATAAATATATTTTTCAATCTGGCTTCAACAGTCAAAATGTTACTGAAACCCATAAGTTTTGGGGTTTCCCCTACAATACTAGCAAAAATACAAAAGGCCTGTAACCAGTTGTTAAAACTGTGAGGGACTGCTCTGCATCTTTCATCATCATGTCTATCCCCATCTTTTTTATCTATCTTAACTTCTTTTGCTGAAGGCAGTAAAGATAGCATATCAATATAATCCCCTTTCCGTATTTTTTCTTTAATCGCTGTACTGAGATGAAACCCTAAAGGACAAATTTCTGGTACCATTGCTGATGTACTAGGCAATGGTCTGTCTTGGTCCACTGATGGTGGCACTGGCATTTTCAAAATTAGGGGAAACAACATTTGGTATATGTTCTCCCCAAACTGACGCAATCCCCAAACTGGCAGTTTGTGTTACATTTGGAACAGAAGGCAATATTTTAGACAATAAAGAAGAAATAGACAAAGCCAAATCTTTAAATAATGATGCATCAAAAGACTCACCTCTTTGCAAATTCGCAGAGGTCACCAAAGGGTTAACCGCGCTTTGAGGTATTTCATCAATTGTAGTAGCCTCAGAAGTATCAGCTACTTGATTGATAACAGTAGCCACGGTAACCACAGTATTGTAATTTATCTGTGAGGTCTCTTGTTCAGGCAACAAAGTATCTGACATGGAATCTGTAGCATTAGGAAAACAAATTAAATTATCATTAGTAATATGTTGTTCATTTACAAATTTTCTCTTTCTCCCCCTGCAGGCTGAATTCTTTCTGCATCCACCGTCTCTTGTCCTTGTAACGCTCCTGCGTTTTTGTAGTAGGCTGGATTTGCAGCTGCAGAATCTCCACTCAGTAGTCATGTAGAGATGTGTTGAATAACCAGATCCAACTCTCCAGACTCATCACTGTGGGCCTGTCAGCTTCAGCATACAGATATACACACTCAATAAGATGTTCCTAGAGTGATAGGATGTATATGATAGTATGAAGATGATGTGCTGAAGGGACAGGTGTGAACAGTGACAGAGAAGGTAAGCACTTGATAGAAATGTTCAGGAGAGTACTAGATGGTATTAGGTAGAATGCAGATAGGTTAGTAATCGAGTATGGTAACAGGTGGTAAGGACAGCAGATGACAAATACAGGATAGACTAACCCAGTGCAAGGATAGATGGTAGTAGACTCAAGAGCTAGCAATCTATGTAACAGTGCAGATAGAATTAGTATGCATAGATAGTAACAGTCCTTAATGTGCAGAGGTAGATAGTGTAAGTAAGGTTATGGAGGATTCCCCTGTGGGGTACTTATCACTAGTAAGGTTAGTAGTAGAAGGGTCCAGTAGTGAGGGAGTGATCCAGTAGCGAGATACAGGGATCAGTAGCGAGGTTCCGGTCTGTTTCCAAGTAATAGAAAGTAGCTGGAAGTTCCGGCAGCAAGACAAGCTTGTAAGCATGTGGACACACAGGCAGGTTGAACGAACAACGTGAGAGAGAACGCCGGCGGTTGAAATAGCCGCTCTGCGGCGCTCGGCGATGACGTCATCCGTCTTAAAGGTGTATGCGTACCACCTATTTAGAAAGGTGGGACGCATATTTGAAAAGAAAATAGAAAATAAGGGTACCAGAGGTACCAGAATCTTACAGTACCCCCCCTTAAGGCCGGCTCCGGAAAGGCCTATAGCACTGGTTTCTCCGGGTATTTCGAGTGAAACCTTCGTATAAGCCTAGGTGCGTGAACATCAGTGGTATCCAACCAGGTGTCGTCTTGGGGTCCATAGTTCTTCCATCTTATGAGGTACTGGAGTCTTCCTCTGTGGATACGAGAATCCAAAATCTCCTTAATCTCATATTCTTCTCCGCCTTCAAATTGTACTGGAGGTGGAGGCAAGATGGTAGGCCTTATTCCTTGATTAGGAACATGGGGTTTCAGCAGCGACACATGGAAGATGGGATGGATCTTGAGATCTGCTGGTAAGGTGAGCTGTACTGCAGCTTTTCCAATAAGTTTCTTAATTGGGAAGGGTCCCAGAAATAAAGGTCCAAGCTTTTTGCTAGGGATCTTTAATCTTAAATTTCTTGTCGATAGCCAAACGAGGTCCCCAATAGCATACTAAGGAGAAGGTCTTCTACGTAGGTCGTAGTACCTTTTTTGTTGGCTATGGGCGTGTGAGATAGTGGTATTGAGTAAACCCAGAGAGTCCTTTATTTGAGTAAGATAGTCTGAGGCTACTGGGTTACTTAATGGTAGGATGCGTGGTGGAAGTAGTGTGGGATGAAACCCATAGTTCAAGTAGAACGGACTTTGCTTAGTAGTACTGTGGGTTGCGTTGTTATAAGCAAATTCCGCCAGAGGGAGAAGGTCCACCCAATCATCCTGTAGGTATGATGTGTAGCAACGCAGATATTGTTCTATACACTGGTTGACTCTTTCAGTCTGTCCGTTGGTCTGAGGGTGGTAGAGAGAAGTGAGCTTTCGCTCAATCCGTAATATTTGACAAAGAGCTTGCCAAAATTTGGAGATGAACTGTGAACCACGGTCGGATAAAAGAGTCTTTGGAATTCCGTGTAACTTGAACACATGTTTCATCAGTAGTTCCGCTGTTTGTTTAGATGAAGGTAGTCTACGGATAGCGATGAAATGTGCCATCTTTGTCAGGTGGTCCACTGACACTAGAATGGTATTAAATCCTTTAGAAGGTGGTAGTTCTACTATAAAGTCTAAGGACACAACTTCCCATGGAACCTGGGGTATTGGTAGACTGCAGAGTAGACCAGATGGTTTTGTAGTGTCAATTTTGGACCTTGCACAGATGTCACATGAAGATACAAATTTTTGTACAGACGTCTTCATATCAGGCCACCAAAACTGCCTAGTAAGCAAATTAAGGGTTTTCGTCATACCCATATGTTCTGCCATGGGCACATCATGTGATAACTCCAAGATCTTGGTGCGCATAGTAGGGGGTATGTAGAGTTTGTCGTTGTAGTAGAGGAAGCCTTCTGCATCAGTACTTAGTTGTGGTGGAGGTGAATCCAATCCTATACTGTGCAAAATCTCTTCCTTCAGGGAACGAACAACCCCAATAATACGTTCATAGGGTATTATAGGAATAGAAGGGATTTCAGCGCAGTTATCTTCGGTTAATCTTGATAGCGCATCCGCTTTTTTATTTTTGTCTGCAGGCGTGTAGGTCACTAAGAAGTTGAATCTAAGGAAGAATAATGACCATCGTACCTGCCGGTGGGAGAGAGTTTTGTTAGTCTGGAGGTATTGAAGGTTTTTATGATCTGTATATATGAGTATTGGTAACCGGGTACCCTCAAGTAGATGTCGCCAGTTTTATGGCAAGCAACTCCTTTTCACCCACTGGGTAATTCACCTCTGGGCTGCTTAATGATTTTGAAAAGAAAGCAACTGGGTGGAGTGGTGAAGTATTTGTTGGTCGTTGGGAGAGAACTGCTCCTACTGCCATATTTGACGCATCTACCTCCAGAATATATTGGAGGGATGGGTCTGTATGGCGTAGTATGGGAGCAGAAGTAAAGCTTGATTTTAACAAGCAGAAAGCTCGATTTGCTTCTTCTGATCATTTGAATGGTTTCTTTATACTTGTCAGTTGTGTGGGAGGTCTCACAATGGCAGAAAAGTTCTTGATGAACTTCCTATAGAAGTTTGAAAATCCAAGGAATCGCTGTAATGCCTTACGAGTTGTTGGTATAGGCCAGTCCAGAATACAGGATATCTTGCTCATATCCATCTTAATTCCGGTTTTGGATATGATGTATCCTAGAAATAATATTTCTTCTTTATGAAATAGGCATTTTTTTAATTTCACGTATAGATTGTGTGCAAGTAATCTGGATAACACAAGTCTTACATGTTTTATATGTTCAGAGAGAGATCGAGAATAGATAAGTATATCGTCCAGATATACTACAACACAGACATCAAGTAAGTCTCTAAAGATGTCGTTTATGAACCTTTGGAAAGCTGCGGGAGCATTACACAACCCGAATGGCATCACAAGGTATTCGAATAATCCGTATCTGGTTCTGAATGCTGTTTTCCACTCATCTCCGTCACGGATTCGGATTAGGTTGTATGCCCCTTTCAGGTCTAATTTAGAGAAGTAAGTAGCCCCACGCACTTGTTCAATGAGTTCAGGGATGAGCGGTAAAGGATAGCGATCCTTTATTGTAATCGTATTTAATCGCCTATAATCGATAATAGGCCTAAGACTTGAATCCTTATTGCGGACAAAGAAAAGTCCTGCAGCTGTGGAAGAAGTAGAGGGTCTGATGAACCCTTTTGTCAAATTCTCATCCAAGTATTCCTTGAGATGAGAAAGTTCATCCTGTGAAAGAGGATAAACATGACCGAAAGGCAATTTGCTGTTAGGAAGTAGATTGATAGTGCAATCATAAT
Organism: Pelophylax lessonae; assembly: GCF_965119305.1. Classification (NCBI taxonomy): domain Eukaryota; kingdom Metazoa; phylum Chordata; class Amphibia; order Anura; family Ranidae; genus Pelophylax; species Pelophylax lessonae. The sequence goes on along the minus strand of NC_138768.1, from coordinate 623,266,857 downwards.
CCCTATGGGGAGGCAACATTTGAGCATTTTTTTCAAGGAATACTTCGGACAGATCCTGATAGCATAGTGGTGCAATCTCATCTGACACCACAGACAGGATCTTTCCATAAGATGGGAGGTTACACGTAATCTCACAATAGTGAGAAGGGAAAGACAAAGTCCGTCTTTTCCAATCTATGATTGGTTGATGTGTGTGTAACCAGGGGAGTCCCAAAATAATAGAAAAATGGGGTGAAGATAGTATATCAAAAGTGGTGGTCTCCATATGAGACTCGTTAGTGACGAGGAGTGCTTGTGTCTGGTTGGTGATTGGACCAGAAGATAGTGGAATACCGTTAATGAAACTAACAGAAACAGGTTTAGGTTTTGAAATAATAGGTATTTTATTTAAGGTAACAAAACATGTATCAATATAGTTTCCACAAGATCCGGTGTCGATCATAGCCTTGGTGGTAATCCTAGTCTGGTCCCACTGTAATGTCAAATGAACAAAGAGATAGGGGTTAGAAAAGGAAGTCGTTAATCCTCCTAGCAAGACATGTGAACACTCACCACCCTTTTTTGCGGACAAGGGGACAGACGCTTATCAAATGATCCGGGGATGCGCAGTACATGCAAAGGTTTCTGGATCTTCTTCTGGCTCGTTCAGTAGTTGATAAAGGTGGGCGTATGGTTCCTACCTCCATGGGAGTAGGGTCAATGGCCGAAATCCGAGAAGAACTAGACAATGGCATTCCCATTTTCTCAGCCTTTCTTTCACGCAGTCGCCTGTCGATGTAGATACTGAGTTGTATTAAGGCATCCAAGGTGCCAGGTAAATCCGCTCGGGCGAGCTCGTCTTTAACAGCTTCTGACAACCCGAGTCTGAATTGAGTTCGCAGAGATGTATCATTCCACCCTGAATCAAGGGTCCATCTTTTGAACTCAGCTACAAAGTCTTCTACAGGTCTCCTTCCTTGTTTTAAAGCCCTCAATTGAATATCAGCAGTACTCTGCCTGTTGGGGTCATCATATAAACTAGCGAGTTCCGCTAGGAATAAAGAATAGGAGTTGAGAAGCTGATAATTTTTCTCAAAAAGAGAGTCTGCCCAGGCCCGTGGATCACCCGTTAAGTACAGACTTTAATTTGATCAGTAGGGTATGTACGAGGTTTTAACAAAAAAAGCAATTGACATGCGTTTTTGAATTCACTAAATTTTTTCTGATCACCTGTAAACACTAGAGGAGGGTTTATTTTAGGTTCAGGGGGTTGAGCAGCAGTGAGCCGTGAAAGACAGGTTACCTGCTGTATCAGAGTCTGATTTTCTTCTTTTACTTCAGTAAGAGCAAGCATTAATGCATTTACTTGTTGTGTTAATTGTGTCACTTGAGTGGGTAATTCTGCTGAATCCATTTTTTAGGTTCGTTCAATCTGTAACGCTCCTGCGTTTTTGTAGTAGGCTGGATTTGCAGCTGCAGAATCTCCACTCAGTAGTCATGTAGAGATGTGTTGAATAACCAGATCCAACTCTCCAGACTCATCACTGTGGGCCTGTCAGCTTCAGCATACAGATATACACACTCAATAAGATGTTCCTGGAGTGATAGGATGTATATGATAGTATGAAGATGATGTGCTGAAGGGACAGGTGTGAACAGTGATAGAGATGGTAAGCACTTGATAGAAATGTTCAGGAGAGTACTAGATGGTATTAGGTAGAATGCAGATAGGTTAGTAATCGAGTACAGATTGTAGGCTAGCGCTGAGGATTACTATTTTTTCTGATACCACTGTATAGTGGGCTGCTGCTGGTATAAAAGGTGGTGTGCCTTTATAAAGTGTATAGTGCAAAAGTATACCTGCGCTGCTGTCAAATCAAATGCATAAATAAATCCCAATAAATATGGTGTATAAATAATCTGTGTATAGTGCTAGTGCTCAACTTCAAACATACATTACTATATCATAGATCCCAAACAAAATATTAAAAATACAATAAATATATATTTCATCATGTGTAAATAAATATCAAATAAAGTCTTTCAATAAAAAACGTGCTTAAATAGTGACAGTCTTAGTGCAAAACATAAGTCCAAAGTGCTGCGTGCTGGTAAAACAAGTGCTGGTGCTTTCTCTTACACGAGTAGGTGCTCCCCTCCTGGACCCCTACTCACCAGAAGCCAAATAATACACCGCTTTCAGAATATCCTTAGATAGAACGAGCCTTAATGGATCATCAACTCAATCAGCTTTGTAGGTCATATCATCCAGGAATTGCTCAAAAAATGGAAAGAGATGCTGGCATCGTGAAGTATGTAATCACTTTATTCGATGCACACAATACAAGATATACTTACAATGTGACAAGGGTTAAAACGCCTAAAGAATCATCCCACGGGTTGCCAATTCAAACGGCTATACTCACTCCCCGTGTCCCCGTATGTCGGAAGGTGGATGTAGTCTGGCGTAGTACGTACTCGGACGAACAGCTTGACGCGTTTCGCTCCGCACACAGAGCGTTATCAAAAGGTAACAGGTGGTAAGGACAGCAGATGACAAATACAGGATAGACTAACCCAGTGCAAGGATAGATGGTAGTAGACTCAAGAGCTAGCAATCTATGTAACAGTGCAGATGATAGAATTAGTATGCATAGATAGTAACAGTCCTTAATGTGCAGAGGTAGATAGTGTAAGTAAGGTTATGGAGGATTCCCCTGTGGGGTACTTATCACTAGTAAGGTTAGTAGTAGAAGGGTCCAGTAGTGAGGGAGTGATCCAGTAGCGAGATACAGGGATCAGTAGCGAGGTTCCGGTCTGTTTCCAAGTAATAGAAAGTAGCTGGAAGTTCCGGCAGCAAGACAAGCTTGTAAGCATGTGGACACACAGGCAGGTTGAACGAACAACGTGAGAGAGAACGCCGGCGGTTGAAATAGCCGCTCTGCTGCGCTCGGCGATGACGTCATCCGTCTTAAAGGTGTATGCGTACCACCTATTTAGAAAGGTGGGACGCATATTTGAAAAGAAAATAGAAAATAAGGGTACCAGAGGTACCAGAATCTTACAGTCCTGGACGGAGATTTGAACCTACGAGGCCGCTTGATAGACCTCTTCTTGTTTGTCATCGCTTGTACTGTGCAGGTCGCAGCCACAGAGGGAAGGCCTAACACATCCCCGGCGTCATCATGGGGCGGGGCCAATGACTCACCGATGACCAACCGAGATGAAGAGGCCAGATGACCCGGAAGAAGCTCAGAGCGCTCTGCGCCGGTGGAGGAAAAAGAAAGCTGAGGAATGGGAGGACCGGATACCACAGAGGCAGGAGCTTCCGTGCCATCAGATAGAGACAAGCAGTGTCTCATCCAGGCTTCCCTGTCAGCTGCGCTAGCCCGCTCCATAACCATCCTCAGTAGGGACTCCATTGAAACCGCAGCTATGCCACAGTTGATGTGCTTTTCAACTTTGCCCCGCCGACTGTTATTAATGGCGTACTTTTTTCTTTTTATAGGGGCTACCTCGTGTCAGGACCCTTGGAAGGAGCAGCTACTTTAAATACACCAATCCCAGGTAAGTATACAATTAACCCTTAAACTCCCTGTTTATCCTGTTTGTCTGCCACTTGTCCTGTATGTGGTGGGCGGGGACATTTCATGCCCTGCTCCCCGCTTTTATTCTTACCAGTCAAGATGTTGCTGGATACTCATGGATGATTTATTGAAAGCAACAGGAACACAGAAACAAGAAAATTGACATCATAACCATGCAGTTCCACTTGGAAGAACATTACATTATACATGATACTGCCACCTTGAGGCAGAGCTTCTAATTCCAGTACAATACTTATATATAGAATGATTGTTGCACGTTTATCTGTATTAGCAACAGGTTGTTTTTTTTTCGGCAGCAACGCAGCGGAAAGCACCTCCAACACTAAATTGTTTGCAATAGCAAGGGGTGCTGGGGTGCCCTGGAGGTTCTAGTGATGCTGGGGTGGATCTATTGTTGCTGGCTGCAGGGGATCTATTTTACTGCCTTTCTTGTTATTATTAACAAATCCTACCTAAATTACTTAAAGAGTTACTAAACCTAAAACAGTAAAATCAGACTGTATATGCAGTAAAGAATGCTTGTTATACTCACCGTGGAACCTAGGGGTTAATCCTGCACATTGTGTAAAAAGGCTAATTGATTCTGTCTTCTCTGATCATCCCCTTCTTCACTAATCCATTGCCTGATAGTACGGAGCCTTAGGGGCAGTCTGCACATGCTCAGTTTGGTGTATATTGCTAGAGGGTTTTTTTTGTTTTGGGAGGGTGCATGTTATTAGCACTGGGCCAATCAGCACTGTCTAGACAGAGGGTCAGGGGTCATGCAGCCTCATAGGACAGCCAGAATGAAAGGAGAGGAGAATTAAAATTCCTCCAACAAGCTTTAACCAGTGCTCGGCCAGACACTGATAGAAGTCACAAAACTGCCATATACTGCTGATGAGAAAAGGTATTAGGCAGTTTATAATTACTAAAATAATTGCATTTCCATGTTCTGAGTACCGTGGGAGACCAGATATAGTGAATGCAGGGTCCTCGGTTTAGTAACACTTTAACATCACAAAATGATACCTGGTTCTGCATTCTCTAAAAGGGGCAGTATTGGGCAGTAGGTAGAGGGTGAAAAAAAACCCTGTTTATCAGAATTACTAAAGCTCCTCTCTCCTTTTGCTCATGCAGAACATCTTCTTCACTCAGCAACCAGGATTCTCTTTAAAAATTGGAGGGGCACTCACTCCAAAGAGAAAACAGCATGACATGGTGTCAATGATAATTGTCACAGTTATTTGTGCTCTCAGCCGAACTGTCAAGCCATCAAATGGCTGGTGTCATAACAGATAACATATGCAGTACAATGGCAACAGCAGATCAAACCAAGGCTATCATGGCAACCTCCTTGACTGTAAAGGATAGGAGGGTCTAGTTTCACTTTAAATACACATTCAACCCTCTCAAGTTTTCTATTAGCAAATACTGCCTAGGAATAGGATATTTCTCATATATGTAACCAAAAATTAAAAACATGGGGGCACACAGTGGCAGTGTAATGCTTAGTACCAACACTTAACCTAATCTCCAAAAATGGTTGAATGTAGGTACCTTTTAAGAGAAAAGTACTTACATGAGTGGAAGGCCTCCACCTCAAATTGCCCCCTCTGGCCACTGCTTTACATACTAGTTTTCAGGTACTAACCTAAGTCACAGTGAAACGGAATAGGGCTTTTGGTGTCCCTGCACTAGTACACAACCAGGAGAAGAATTGTCAATTTTACCGGAGGTTTCTCTGATGGGTAAGTATCCTGAGGAAAGATTCCTTTTACATAACTTTCTGTATAATTAGTTAACTTTTTGTTTTGTGTGTTTAGAATTTATGTCCTAATCATTTCTAAAAATGTCAGTGCACGTAGCAGTCAAGCTTGAATTCACTTGACCTAAAGATAACTGTTTTTTCTATTTGAACATAATACCAGAAATCAAATGGCATGAAATATATTTCTTTGCTTGGGAATTCCCCAAGAAATGTCCAGTATAAAAGAATGCTGATGAGAACAAGTCAAGTGTTAAAGCCATACCAAGTAACCAAATGAATACGTTTATTAATGCTGTGGACAGAAAAAAAAAGCACGTTTTCCCATGATGACGTGTTACATATCAGGCGATTGTGGAAAATTAAAACTCAGTTCTTCAAACTTATGTTAACTTTATTAAGGATCCTAAGTATTAACACTTCCACAAATCACAGACTCCCTGCACACACAGGCACTGAAATGCATAAACAGAAGATGCCTTTACATTATGTACAGTGAGGCCACAATATATAGTAGCCATACCTATTCTCCTTATCCCAATAAACCAATATTATTCTACTTTATAGGGAAGGAAATTATGTCACTCCGATCTCTTTATTAGCCATAGAAGATTACACATCCAGAAAGTTGTTGGAGATACAACAACTTTAAAGCTTAGCCTATTATAGATTAACTGCAGTTCACAAATAGGACAGTAGATGTCGCTAATGCTTAGTGATATGCTATGCATTCTCTATGATGTGTTGTCATTTCCTGTACACTGTACTGTACTTGTTGGTTATCTTTTCCTGTCTGTGTTCTTCTTACAAATGAGAAGGTGACATCTTTGATTTCTGTGTTATGTTCCAATAAAGAAGCCAGTTCCTGTTTACTCCACAATGTCTGATCTGAATGGACTCCGCTGCACCCAGTGATCGCACTCTGCAACAGGTTATGGGCCCAGGATCCGGATAAAGATAGACATAAGGAAGCTTTCCAGTGACATCTCCTATAGACAAGTAAGACTGTTTATATATAAAGGAAGGAAAAATGTCTGGAAACTCAGAACTTAAACTCTCAGTGGCCAAGCTGAACAATGACAATTATCAGCTATGGAAGTTTAAAGTGGAAATGCTATTATCTAGAGATGACTTGTGGGAGGTTACCACCACAGAGAGGCCACAGGACAATAATCAGGACTGGGACAAGAAAAACAGACAGGCACGGGCCACCATAAGCTTACTAGTGGAGGATGATCAGCTCATACATATACGCCATGAGGACACAGCGCAAGGCATGTGGGATGTGCTGAATAGACTGCATGAAAGATCCAGTTTAAACAGCAAGCTGTTTCTACTGCGGAAACTTTACAGAATGAGACTTAGCAGAGAACAGGACATGCAGGCGCATATAAACGCAATGCTGGAAGTGATTGCACAACTCAGATCAATTGGGGAGAATATAACAGACAGCCACGCTGCAGCCATGTTGTTATGCAGTTTGCCCGATACATATACTGCACTGATCAATGCACTGGAGGCACGACCTGAGACAGGTGTGACGCTAGCATTTGTAAAAACCAGGCTCATAGATAAGTATCAGAGAAGAAAGGAATTAGTGCATGATTCCACAGAAACCGACACCAGAACCGCTCTTAAAGCTACAGACGCAAGGTTACACAGGAAAGAGACCAGAGTGTGTTTCAGATGTCACAAACAGGGACACATAAAGAAAGACTGTACTATATGGAAAGCAGAGCAAAGAAGACAGTGTCCCTCTTATGCTAAACAAAAGGTCAAAGCCACAATCAATGATCCATGGGAAGGAAACTGGAATGCCACATTTAAAGTGACAGGCAACAATAAATGTCAAGGCTGGTGCATCGATTCGGGGGCAACCAGTCACATGACGAGTGATAGAAGTTTTTTCACAGAACTTGATCTGAACAACAAAGAAACTATTTATCTTGCAGATGGAAGCAAAATACATGCAGAAGGATATGGGCATGGAACCCTTGTATGCCCTGATGATGCGGGACACAACCTAGCCATACCAGTGAAAGATGTGCTTTATGTTCCTAATCTAGAAGGAGGACTCTTATCTGTGAAGCGTCTAACAGCCAGAGGACTCACTGTAAAATTCCAAGGTGACAAGTGTTCAATCCTAAACGGCAACCAGACAGTAGCAAGTGCCAAGCTGGATGATCATCTATATCACCTCGACACAGTGAAGGAAAAGGTGAGACTATGTACACACAAGCACAATGACTGTATACATATATGGCACAGACGTCTAGGTCACAGACACCCAGAATGCATACAGGAACTACAGAGGAGGAATCTGACAAGGGATCTAACAATATCCCCTTGTCCAGTTACTGTGAAGTGTGAATGTTGTATTAAATCCAAAACTACAAGAGCAACACTTCCCAAATTCAGTCAGAACAGAGCTTCAAGACCACTTGACTTAGTTCACAGTGATGTGTGTGGTCCCCTAAACCCACCTACACCTGGAGGCAAAAGGTACATAGTGACTTTCATAGACGACTATTCAAGATACTCAGTCACCTACCTAATGCAACACAAGAGTGAAGTTTTTGACAAATTACAAGACTATATAATAAAGACCAGTAACAAGTTTCAGAGGAAGCCTCTCATACTTCGGAGTGACAATGGAGGTGAATTCACAGGATATAAGATACAAGAGTACTTAAAACAGAATGGAATAGAACATCAAAAGACAGTCCCATATACACCAGAACAAAATGGAGTAGCTGAAAGAAAGAACAGAACTCTGACTGAAATGATCAGATATATGCTGACAGACTCTGGACTACCACAAAAATACTGGGGTGAAGCAGCTATGACAGCTACATATTTGCAGAACAGACTTCTTTCCAGAACAATAGAGAAAACTCCATATGAACTTTGGCACAATGAGAAGCCAAATGTAAAACACCTAAGAGTATTTGGATGCAAAGCATTCATCTACATACCTGAAGAAAAACGCACCAAACTCCAAAACAGAGCATTTGAAGGTATCTTCGTTGGATACAGTGACAATGTCAAAGGTTACAGAATCCTTGATCCCAAAACAGACAAGGTTACCATAAGCAACAGCATAACTTTTGTTGAAGATTTCAGAGACAATGTAATGACTACAGTAGAAGCAAGAATAGAAGAGAAAACTGACATTGACCAGCCCATCTCTGTAACTTCTGAACAAACAGTTGAAGTGAGTGGAGACTCTACCAGTACTGAAGAGCAGACACAAGAAGGCTCAGACACAAAACCGAGACGTTCAACAAGAGAAAACAAGGGTAAACCACCTGTACGTCTCTCATACAAAGCAAGTACTGCCAGTATCAACGAACCTGCAACCTGGGAATAAATATCTCAGCTTTCAGAACAAGAAGCAAGTAAATGGATAAAGGCTGCTGATGAAGAGATAAAATTAATGCACGACACTAAAACATGGACACTTACAGAACTACCACCCGGAAGGAAAGCCATAGGCTGTAAATGGACTTTTAAAGTGAAATACAATGCAGATGGCACAATTGAGCGATACAAAGAAAGACTAGTAGCCAAGGGCTATTCTCAAAAATACGGAGAGGACTATGATGAGACATTCGCACCAGTAGTCAAGCACACTACAATAAGGACTTTACTGACAGTAGCCGTCACAAAGAAAATGCAAGTGAAACATTTTGATGTGAAAACCGCGTTTCTACATGGCGAGCTAACAGAAGAAATTTACATGGAACAGCCGCCAGAGTTCAAAGATGAACAAAGGCCAGACCTAGTTTGCAAACTTTGCAGGAGTATATATGGTCTAAAGCAAGCAGCCAGAGCGTGGAATATAAAAATTAATGAAGTGCTTACACATCAAAACTTTCTGAGGAGTAAAGCGGACCCCTGCTTATACACAAAGAAATTGGTAGACAGATGGGTCTATATGCTTATTTATGTGGATGATATCCTGATTTGCTTTGAGCAAGAAGGGGATGAAGCAGAAATACTAGAAAAATTAAATCAGAACTTCAACACCAAAGATCTTGGCAACATAAAGAATTACTTCGGGATCCAGATCGAGAGAGAGGAAGATGGCAGCTTTCTTCTGAACCAAAGACACAAAATACAAGAAATAATTGAAACATTCGGAATGGAAGACGCCAAACCAGTAAAGTCTCCAAGGGAAACCAACTATCTAAAGGAGATGAATTGCCAAGGTAACCCATTACCTACTAATACTCAATACAGGAAGGCAATAGGGAAATTGCTGTATCTTACCACTGCTACAAGGCCGGACATTGCAGCAACTGTTGGAATCCTATGCAGAAAGGTTTCGATGCCAAGTCAAAAGGACTGGAATGCTGTAAAGCGAATCATTCGCTATCTTAAAGGGACTTTGCACTACAAGTTAAAGTTACCAGCAAGTGATGAAAGCACCTTAACAGGATATGTGGATGCTGATTGGGCAGGAGACACCAGCGACAGGAAATCTACCAGTGGATACTTATTTTTTCTGTCAGGAGCTGCCATCAGCTGGACTAGTAAAAAGCAACTCTCTGTTTCACTGTCGTCTACTGAAGCAGAATACGTTGTTGCAGCGCAGGAAAGCCAAGAAGTTATATGGCTGAGACAGCTATTAACAGATTTGGGTCAACCACAGTTGGGACCAACAGAAATCAATGAGGACAATCAAGGATGTCTCGCACTTGCGCGCATGGAAGGAGTTAATTCAAGAACCAAGCACATTGATGTGAAGTTCCACTTTCTTAGGGATCTTCAAGAGCAAGGTCTTCTTGAGTTACTTTATTGCCCAACCGAGGATATGACAGCAGATATCCTTACAAAGCCTCTGACAGCTGAAAGACACTCAAGGCTTACAAAGAAGATGGGTTTAATAGACTAAGCCTTAGCTGTTGAGAAGGGGTGTTGGAGATACATCAACTTAGCTTAGCCTATTATAGATTAACTGCAGTTCACAAATAGGACAGTAGATGTCCCTAATGCTTAGTGATATGCTATGCATTCTCTATGATGTGTTGTCATTTCCTGTACACTGTTCTGTACTTGTTGGTTATCTTTTCCTGTCTGTGTTCTTCTTACAAATGAGAAGGTGACATCTTTGATTTCATTTTGGGTCTGGTACGAATTTTACGCCAAAATTGAAAAAAAAAAAAAAGGCGTGGAGTCCCCCCAAAAATTCATACCAGCCCCTTATCCGAGCAAGCAGCCTGACTAGCCAGGATGGGGGGACGAACAAGCGAGCGCCCCCCCCCACCACCTGAACCATACCATGCCGCTTGCCTTCCATGTTGATGGGGACAAGAGCCTCTTCCGGACAATCCTGGGCTGTGGTTGTCGGGGTCTGTGGGTGGCGGGCTTATCGGAATCTGGAAGCCCCCTTTAAGAAGGGGGCCCCAGATCCTGACCCCCCCCCCCATGTAAATGGGTATCAGGTATATCGTACCGCTACCCATTCACCAAAAAAGTGCACATAAAAATCGTGTTCCGCCGATGTAAATCCATCGTCGACCGCCACACCCGAAAAATAGAAAAACAAAAAAAATCTCCTGCTTCTCAAGACGCCTCCCGCGTAATGAGGTGTTTGAGTTTGACAGCTCTTTTATAGGAACCTGATGTCATGAGCACCCCATAACGCACTGCTCAGGTGCAGTGAATAAATTGCTGATGTCACGTCAGAAGGGGAAAAAAATGAATTCTCTAGATGTGCCAAGCTGGTAGAGACAAACCCAAAAAACTTGCAGCTGTAGTTGCAGCAAAAGGTGGTTCTACAAAGTATTGCCACACTTTTAAAATATTTTTTTGTAAAAAATGTTGAAAGCTATTTATCATTTTCCTTCCACTTCACAATTATGTGCCACTTTGTGTTGGTCTATCACAAAAAAATATAAATAAAATACATTTACGTTTTTTGTGGTAACATGATAAAATGTGGAAAATTTCAAGGGGTATGAATACTTTTTCAGGGCACTGTAACCCCTTTCTCTATAACATTTGGCACTTACTCCTAACCTGGCATCTAACACCTAATCTTAAAAGCCTTGAAGCGGAGTTCCATCCGTTTCTGTGTTTAGTAAAAGTCAGCAGCTACAAAAAGTGTAGCTGCTGACTTTTTAAAAAACACACTCTCACCTGTCCCACGATCCAGCGATGCGGCTGCCCGAAGCCTCGGGTTCTCTCCCTCGGCTCACCCCGGCACCGACATCACTAGTGTGGGCACCCGGCTGTGACAGCTCCATAAATGCCATAAATGCTCTCTGGCAGTATAGTCCCAGCACTCGGTAGATTAACCACTTAAGGACCAAACCTATTTCTGACACATGTTGTTTACAAGTTAAAATCAGTATTTTTTGCTAGAAAATTACTTAGAACCCCCAAACATTATATATATATATTTTTTAGCAAAGACTCTGATTAATAAAATGGCATTTGTTTCAAAAAAATTTTTGACGCGCGGTAGCCTTTCAAATGCAATTCTTTTTTTTTTTAACCACTTAAGCCCCGGAGGATTTGGCTGCTAGACCAGGGCCTATTTTGAGATTCGGCACTGCGTGACTTTAACGGACAATTGTGCGGTCGTGCGAAGCTGTACCCAAATGAAATTGACGTCCTTTTTTTCCCACAAACAGAGCTTTCTTTTGGTGGTATTTGATCACCTGTGCGATTTTTACTTTTTGCGCTATAAAAAAAAAAAGAGCGACAATTTTGAAAAAATAACAATATTTTTCAAATTTTTTTATATGAAATTCTCAAAAAAAAAAAAAATGTAAAAATCAAACTTTTCTAACATTTTAGGCCAATTTGTTTTCTGCTACATATTTTTGGTAAAAAAAATCGCAATAAGCGGATTTTTATTGGTTTGCGCAAAAGTTATTGCGTTTACTAACTGCAGGAAAGATTTATGTTATTTTTATTGTTTTTTTCTTTTAACTAATAATGGCGGCGATCTGTGATTTTTTTTTTGCGGGACTGCGACATTGCGGCGGACAGATCGGACCCCTGACTGACATTTTTGACACTTTTGGGGGTACCAGTGACATCACTACAGTAATCAGTGCTATAAATATGCACTGTTACTGTAAAAATGACACTGGCAGGAAGGGGTTAACTTTATTAGAGATCCAGGGGTTAAGTGTGTCCCTAGGGGCGTGCTTCTAACTGTCAAGGGGTGTGGCTTTTGATGTAACCACAGAGACATACAATCCTACATAGCAGGATCGTATAGTCTCTGCTGTTACACCCGGGAGAATGACAGGCGGCTTTGTTTACATTAGCCGCCTGCCTTTCTCCCTCTCCAGCGGGAGATCGCGAGTGACCGGCGGACATTGGAGCCACCGGTCACTCGCACGGGGATGTCAGGGAACGTACAGTTCCCTATTGGCTTGTGGGCGAGTGACGTACCGGTACATCACTTTGCCCAGGAGGGGCTGACCGCTGCAGTATATGTACTTGCGGCGGTCGGCAAGTGGTTAAATACACTTCACTGAATTTATAAAAAACTAAACAGTAAAGTTAGCCCATTTTTTTTGTATATTGTGAAAGATGATGTCATGCCGAGTAAATAGATACCTAACATGTTACAGTTTAAAATTGCGCACACTCGTGAATTGACGACAAACTACTAAACTTAAAAATCTTCATAGGCGACACTTTAAAAATTTTTAACAGTTACCAGTTTAGAATTACAGAGGAGATCTTTTACTAGAATTATTGCTCTCGCTATGACGATCGCCGTGATACCTCACATGTGTGATTTAAACACCGTTTACATTTGCGGGCGCGACTTAAGTTTGCATTTTCTTTGATGCACAAGCACACGGGGACGGGGGCGCTTTAAAATAAATGTTTTTTCCTACTTATTTTATTTTTTATTTTTTCACTGTTCCTTTATTTTATATTTCTTTATTAAATTTTCCAGGTAAAAAATTATTTACAACACTCCAATCGCTGGAGAATTTTTTCATATACATTTTACACATATTACCTTTTATCCCTTTTTTTTCCCCCCCTCCCTTCCTTATCCCTACCCCCCCCCCCCCGTCTCTTCTTATCATTCGACTCCTATTATTTCTCTGTATTCCCTTGTGTCCTTAAACTCTTGCCACTCATCCCAAATCTCCTCTTCATTCCCCTGTTCTTCCTCCTCCCAGGTCCTCAGCTGCTCCAATTTTCTCTACTTTTAACAGCCATTCTTTCCTGGAGGGGGCCTCTTCTTTTTGCCAATTAAAGGGAATCAAGCTCTTAGCTGAGTTTAATAAGTGAGGGAGTAATGTTTTTTTATATTGTTTCACTGACATATGGGTTCCATGAAACATGCATTTCCAAGGATCCAAGGGAATATCTATTTTAGTAATTTTACTTATTAATTCTATAACTTCACTCCAGAATACTTTAATTTTTGGGCACTCCCACCATATATGGGCTATAGTCCCTACCATCTGACATCCCCTCCAGCAAAGTCTTGAACTCTCTACCTGAATTCTTCCCATCTTATCAGGAGTGTTGTACCACCTTGTGATCAATTTATAGTTCATCTCCTCCGTGTTGGTGTCTATCGCGGATTTATGTACTAATTGAAGGCTCTTATCCCACTGTTTGTTGTTACTACACGGGCCGAGGTCTCTTTCCCATTTTCCTTTTAATGTTATTCCTCTCTCTTTTGTTATTGTTAATAGTATTTTATACACATTCGAAATATTGTTTATTATCTTATCTTTAAGACATAATTGCTCAAGAGGGCGGAGGTCGTTTTTATCTCTCAATGGCTGCGGTAGTGACAATGTGAAGTGCTTTAGTTGGATATACCTCCACTCATTTATCTTCCAGTTTTCTTTCCTTTGTTTCAGCTCCGCCAAGGTTATAATTTTCCCCTTCTCTACTATATCCCCTAATTGTGCTTCTCCTTCTTCTATCCATTTACCCAATTCCTTCTCTTCCCCTGGTGCAAAAAATTTTGTGCCCTGTAACGGGATCAGTGGTGAATTGTGTTTCCAATTTTCTTTTTTATGTATATTATCCCAAACCTTAATAGCATGTCTTGTGATTATATGCGTGTTAGTGTCCAGATTTCTAAACCTCTCAGGTATCCATATAACTTTTGCTAGGTGTGTACCACTCATCGTGCTTTCTATTACCACCCAATTTCTATCATTATTTTTTTTTGTCCATTCTATCACCCTTGTGAGTATTGCTGCAAAATAATAATTTTTAAAGTCGGGTAGGGCTAGTCCCCCTTGTCCCTTACCTTTACATAGTGTAGTGTACTTTACCCTTGGCTTTTTGTATTTCCAAATAAAGCGGGATATTAATCTTTTCAGTGTTTTAAAAAATACTTGAGGTAATGAAATCGGAATCATCTGGAATTTATATATAATTTTTGGCAGGATTATCATTTTTATCGTATTTATTCTCCCTATCCAGGAAAAGATTCTCGGAGATAATCTATTTAATTCTGATCTTACTTCATTCAGAAGTTCTAGAAAATTTGTTTTGTAGAGTTTTTCTGGAGTTGGGGTTAATTTTATCCCTAAGTATTTAATCTCATCTTTTCTCCAGTTGAACTGAAATTCTTTTTTTAACATCTCCTCTTCTTGTTTAGGGATATTAATATTTAATATTTCTGATTTATTTTGATTAATTTTTAAATTGGATAGTTCTCCATATTGTTTCATTATTTTAATTATGTTGGGCAAAGTAATCCTCGGATTACTTATGTAAAGCAGGATATCATCTGCAAAGGCAGATACCTTATGCTCCACTTGTCCCACCTTTATGCCCCCGATGTCCACACTATTTCTAATAGTTGCCAGTAGTGATTCCAAAGATAAGACAAATAACATCGGAGACAAGGGACATCCTTGTCTTGTTCCATTGAGCATTTTAAACGAGTCTGACAAAGTTCCATTGACCTTTACCTTTGCAGTTGGTTGATTATACAAAGTTTTGATCCAGGCTAACATTCTAGGTTTTATTCCCAACTCCACTAGGGTGTTTATCATGAACTCCCAGTCTACCCTGTCAAATGCTTTTTCCGCATCTATTGACAGAAGTAGACTGGGAGCTCTGCTTTTTACCATATGGTCTATCAACAGTATAGTTTTTATCCCATTGTCCCGTCCCTGTCTCCCCGGGATGAATCCTACTTGATCATTGTGTATCCACTCCCCCATTAGGTTCTTCATTCTAGTGGCCAAAATTTTTGTGAATAATTTAGTATCAACATTAAGTAGGGAGATGGGTCTAAAACTAGAACATAGTACCGGGTCTTTTCCCTCTTTCCGTATAACTGTGATTGATGCTGACAGGGCCTCTCTACTCATCTCGTACTGAGTCCCTATTCCGTTTATATATTCTTTAAATCTTGGGATTAAAATGTCCTTAAATTTTTTATAATAACCTATGGTAAACCCATCCGGTCCTGGGCTTTTACCTAGACTCGTTTCTTTAATAGCTCTCTCTATTTCTTGTTCTGAGATTGGTCTTTCTAGGAATGTTAACTTTTCCTCATCTATCTTTGTCAATCCTGCGTCTACAAGGTATTTTTTGATTTTCTCCCTCCTTTCTGTTTCATTCCCCTGTATCTCACCTTTCTTTACTGCATACAGATTTGCGTAGTAGTTTTGGAATTCTTTGGCTATTCCTGTCGTTGTTTGAATTATTTCCCCATTTTTATTTTTAATTTTATCTACAAAATTTTTTCCTTTCTTCTTTTTCAGGATTTTTGCTAGGTTTTTCCCAACCTTATTACTTTCAATGTATTTTTCTTTTATGCATCTTTTCATTTCCTGCTTTATTTCCTGTTCTAGTAGATCTTTCAATTCTTCTCTCTTCACCTCAAGTAAATTATTTATTAATATATCTTGTGTATTTTTATGTTTTTGCTCTAATTGATGTACTTCTGTCATTAGCCTAATCTTATCTTTTATTCTTTCTTTTTTCCTTTGGGTCCCCTTTGAGATAAATATGCCCCTCATATAAGCCTTATGAGCTTCCCATACCATGTCTTTTGGTGCATCTTTTGTATCGTTTATTTGAAAATAGAATTCCAACTCTTTCACTATTTCTTTTTCCCACTTTTTATCTCCAAAAATCTCCTCATTTATTTTCCAAGCATCCATCCTAGGCCGCTCTTTCGCCATTTTTATTTTTACCATAATGGGGGTATGGTCCGACCAAGTCTTGACCCCAATCTCAGCCTCGCTTACCCTTTCGATCCACCTATGTTCGATTAGTATATAATCCAATCTTGAGTATGTTCCATGTACACTTGAGTAACATGTATAATCTCTATCTTTCGGATGGAGAATTCTCCAAATATCTGCCAGTTGATTTGTAAATAATTTTTCCTTTATTTTCTTTGCCTGTACTTTATTTATCCGTAGGGTTTTTGATGTGGTATCTACTTTAGGGTCGAGGCAGAGATTGAGGTCCCCTGCCAGTATGACTCCTCCTTTTTTAAACTCCATTAATTTTCCCAGTACTTTACCTAGGAAGTCTACTTGTCTCTCATTAGGGCTATATATATTTACTAGGGTCAAATCTTCATCTCCTATTTTTCCTCTTAGAAAGAGGTATCTTCCCTCTGGGTCTACCATTCTCGACTCGAGAGCAAATCCAAGGTCCCTAGAGATGCCAATGGCTACTCCCTTGGACTTCCTCCCGGGTGAGTCCGCGTAATACCAGGTAGGATGGCTCTTAGAATATAATCTAATATTAGTTGCATGAGATAAATGAGTCTCCTGTAAGAATGTCAGATCTGCCTTCAAATAACTAATTTCTTTTAAAATTTTTTTCCTTTTTTCTGGAGAGTTTAAACCTCGGACATTGTAAGATAATATGTTAACTATAACCATTGTTTCTTAATCTTCATTACTGTCTTTCTCTATCATCTCTTCAACTCTAAGGTGGCCATAAAAACTGTTCAACCAACACCAGGGATCCCTAAGAGATGGCATTAATCCCTCTGATTTTTCTTGTCTTTTGGGTTCTCTTAATTCTTGTATTTTCTTATAGGAGACGTTTTGATCTATTGACTTCTTTTTCCCTCTTTCTTCCCCTTTCCTCTTCCCACCCCTACCCTCCCCTCCCCCAACTATTCCCGGTCCCTCCATCAGGGTTGTCGATTCTCCTTCCTCCCTTTCCAATCGACTTGTGGCCGAGGTCGAGCTCTGCTAGTGGTCACCGTTCCCTCCCATCTTCCCTACCGTAGGGTCTAATGGTGACGGCCCGCTGATCTCCATAGGGCCACCTGTTTTTTATTCTTACTTGCTCCTCCTCCCCTCCTCCCCTTCTTCCGCCAGCCCTCCCCCCCTCCCCCAATCCCCCCGGTCCCCCCAGTCCCTTTTCATCCTTTTGTTTTCATCTTTTTCTTCTGTTTCCACTGATTCAATTCTCCTTCATCAACTTCTTCCTCTGGGCACTCCTGGTCTGTCCAGCCTGGAATATCTATGAGTGGGATTTTTACTGCTTCACAAAAGTCTTGGGTTTCCTCTGGGTATCTAAGTAGTACTGTCCTCCCATCTCTTCTCACTCCTAAGCCTGCAGGGAAGTTCCAAAAGTATTGTATATCTTTTTTCTTTAATATTTCTACCATTGGTCTAAGAATGCGTTTTCTGTTAATTGTCTCTTTTGCCAGGTCTGGGAAAATCTGAATGTCCTCCCCGTCATATTTTAATTCCGGTCTACTTCTCATTTTCTCCCAGATCTGGGCCCTTGTCTCGTATTTATGGAATCTTGCAATCACATCTCTTGTTTTCTCTTTTGGTAGATTGGTTGGTTTACGCAACCTATGAATTCTCTCAAACTCAATTTTATCTGTGGTCGCCTTTCCCAGCAGAGTGTTAAATAACTTCTCCAGGGTTTCTTCTAATTTTTCTGTTGGCCCTTTCTCTGGTAATCCTCTTATTCTCAGATTTTTTCTACGATTTCTATTCTCCTGATCTTCGATTTTGTATAACATATTTCTCTGCTCCATTTTCATTTTTCTCATTTGTTCTTTTAGATTTTTTAGTTCTTTTCCTTGGGACTCCACCTTCTCTTCTATTTCTTCTACTCTGCCCAGAATATGCCCAAAGTCGACGTGTAAGGTAGCCATCTCGGCTTTGATGGATCTTTCAAGGCTGGCAAACATTTCCCGCATTTCTGATTTTGATGGTGGATAATCTTTTTCATTAAATTTCTCTTCTCTATTCATGTCTCCATCCTCTATTGTTATACTGCTTTCTCTTGACACTTGTAGGCTTTCTTCTCCACTTACTCCTATATGCTTTTGATTCTTAATTTTCTTGGTTCCCTCTGTATTTTGTTTGGGTCTAACAACCGGTTGATCCTCTTGCTGTGTGTTTTGATCTTTTCCCTCAGATGTCATGTATTTTTTAATTGTTCCTGGGCTTGCTGTAGTTTTTGGAGGTTTCCCTGCCACTTCCTTTGCCGGTTTACCTCTCATTGTGGATTCGGCTCTGGGGAATAAGCCCTCAGTATAGCTTCCTCTTATGTCTCAGTATGAACTAAATATCATATATATCATTCAGTGATTCAGGTAAGAGAGGTCCCACACTTTTTGCACGACAGTCTCCCTAGTTCTTAAGCTATAGACTCACGCATGATAATATAGCTGTGCTACCAGGGGAAGCAGTTTGTTGAAATCAAACGTATGAAAACCCTGGTGGTTTCCCCTCTCACTCAAGCACTCAGACTCCCGCACATCTCTCAATGCGCGCAAGCAAGATCTGAGGGGCCTCCGCACTCACCCAAGTGAGTAGAGTCTCGCACTTTTTCCAGGGCCGTTCAACTGGCTCCTAAGCATACACTCGTAAATAAATACTGTAGCAGTGCTTTCTAAGAAAGCTAGTATTTGAGATTGGTCATATAGGAATTCTGGGGGGTTTCCCCTCTCATTCAAACAGGCAGAGTCCCGAACCTTTTCAACACAAACCCACCTTCTCTTAAGCCTTATACTCATAGATGACAATATGTCTTTGCTTTCAGAGAGGGCCGGTATATTATATCCAATGAAGGAGGATTCTAGGGGGTTTCCCCCCTCCCTAAGTAAGCAGAGTCCCACACATTTTTTCCAAACAGTCCCGACAATTCTTAAGCTATACACTCATGAAAGATAATCTAGCAGTACTTCCAAGGAGGGCAGATATTGAAATCCTGTGCAATAAGTCCTGGGGGGTTTCCCCTCTACCATAAGTAAGCAGTGTCCCGCACAATTTTCAGAACCATCCCCCTGAATCATTAAACTGTAAACTCATAGATGAAAATATACAGATGCTTTCACAAAGGTCTGGGAATGAGATCAGGTGTAGTGCAATTCTATAGGGGTTTCCCTTCATACTTTGGTAAACAGATTCCCGCACATTTTTTCTCAACAGTCTCGTTGACTCTTAAGCTATATACTCCTGGGTGATAATTTAACAGTGCTTCAAGGAAGGCTGATTTTAGGATCCAACGCAGGGGGGTTCTAGGGGATTTCCCCTCTCGCTTAAATAAGCATAGTCCCGCACTATTTTCAGATAAGTCCCTCTGTTCTATTAAACTGCATGCTCATAGATGATAATAAGACAGTGCTTTTTAAGAAGAGCTAATGTTGAGAAATAAACGTACAACCTCTCTGGGGGGTTTCCCTCGCACTCAAGCAAGCAGGGTCCCACACCACTTTTCCATCACAGTCACATTAGCTCTTAAGTTATATAAGTAAGCAGAGTCCCACACATTTTTTCCAAACAGTCCCGACAATTCTTAAGCTATACACTCATGAAAGATAATCCAGCAGTACTTTCAAGGAGGGCTGATATTGAGATCATGTGGAATAGAGTCCTGGGGGGTTTCCCCTCTACCATAAGTAAGCAGCGTCCCGCACAATTTTCAGAACCATCCCTCTGACTCATTAACCTATAAACTCATAGATGAAAATATACTGATACTTTCACGAAGGACTAGGAATGAGATCAAATGTAGTGCAATTCTATAGGGGTTTCCCCTCATACTTTGGTAAACAGAGTCCCGCACATTTTTTCTCAACAGTCTCATTGACTCTTTAAGCTATATACTCCTGGGTGATAATTTAACAGTGCTTCAAGGAAGGTTGATTTTATGATCCAACGCAGGGGGGGTTCTAGGGGATTTCCCCTCTCGCTTAAATAAGCATAGTCCCGCACTTTTTTCAGATTAGTCCCTCTGTTCTATTAAGCTACATACTCATAGATGATAATAAGACAGTGCTTTTTAAGAAGAGCTGATGTTAAAAAATAAACGTACAACCTCTCTGGGGGTTTCTCTCGCACTCAAGCAAGCAGGGTCCCACACCATTTTTCCATCACAGTCACATTAGCTCTTAATTTATACACTCCAAAATGATGATAGTATTTTTAAGAAAGACTGTTTTGATATCGTTCATATGAAAATTCTGGGGGGTTTCCCCTCTCACCAGTCCCCTTCGGCTAATCTGTGGCGTCCCTTGTAGAGTGGTATGGTGGGGATGATTACGATATCCAATGTTGCTGGGTCTCTCCAGACTGGATCCCTCCAGCACTGGCCCCTCGACGGTGTTCACTCCAATCAAACCTTCTCTCCTGATCCTGGACGCCGGCTCTCCCAGCTTCTCAGCAGCTCCTGCACTCGGCGGCCACCTCTCCAATACACAGCCGATTCCAGTCTCCCGGAGGGACCCAGGGTGCTCGTTCTCCCTCCTCCAAGCCTCAGGGGGGGTCGGCAACCAGGACCGGGTCGGGGCCTCCGGGTAGCGGGGTGGGTGGGGGGGCAGCGGGATCCAGCTAGGCAGGCATCGAGGCTAGGTGAGAGAGCATTCCCTCACATCTCTCTGGGCGGTGGCTCAGAGACTCAGCAGGCCGTCGGGATCAGCTCCATTAGCAGGCTCCTCCCTCCATCAGGGCTCTTCACTGTTCCTTTAAAAAAAAAAAAATCTGATCACTTTTATTGCTGTCACAAGGAATATAAACATCCCTTGTGACAGTAATAGGCAGTGACAGGTACTCTTTATGGAGGGATCTGGGGTCTAAAAGACCCAAAATCCCTCTTTTGCACTTAAAAGTATTGGCATTTTTGAATACTGGGGGGTATACAATGTACGGTTAGCAGCAAACACACACACACATCATAGGTTGAACTGGATGGACTGGTATCTTTTTTCAACCTCACTAACTATATAACCCCATAACTATGTAATACTGTCACTTTTTAAAAATTGGCGCCGTTGGCAGCCGAGTAAACCGGAAGTGGAGTTGTGGTGTCGTGGTATCGTGATGTCGCTTCCGGGTTACTTCATCAGAGACCCAGTCCAAGCCAAATCCAGCTTTGTTCGGGTCTCCTGGTGGAATGGGAGACCCGGGCAGAGCGGTGGAAGGCGGCGGGATGGAGGGACGTTCCCTCCTGCTCCCTGTGATAACAGACGAGCGGCTGAAGAGCCGCATTGTTTGTTATCATTAGAAAGCCGACCGCCGGCTCTAAATAAACCAGTACCGGGTTGATGCCTCTAGCTGCTGGCATCACCCCGGTACAGGTACGTCGGTTTGTGGGAAATGGTTAAACTTTACTACTGCTCACTGCTGCACTTCAGGTGATCTTGCTACTGTTTATGCTGATCTGGAAGTCAAATATTATCTTATGCCTAAACCCTACTGTTTGTATGCTAAATTGTGTTATTATCATTGTTAATCCATTGCCTAGTCCTAGTTACCAACCATATTGCGTGACAATCAGGGCTTAGGGAATAGGTGCAGGAACTCCTTTTTTCGGAGTCAATTCTCATCTCCGCCCCCTACCCATCTCCAAGCACCGTTTCTTGATTACACCTCCCCCCCCACCTACTACTTCTTAGTACCGCCCCTTTTAGAGAATACAGATCCAGGTATCCTTTTGTGGTGCTAAGTAATTTGTATGGAATTTGGTAATGATAACAAGAAAAGCAGTAAAATACTGTAGATCCCCTGCAGCCAGCAACAATAGAGCCTCTCCAGCAACAATAGATTTCCCCCAGCAAAAATGTACCCCTGCAAAAAAAATACCACCCCAGCAATAATAGACCTTGAGCAGCAACAACAGATCTTGCAGCAGTGAGCATCAATAGAACCCTGCCTCAACAGAAAAACCCTTCAAGCAACAATTGTCCACAAGCTATGGTGCGAATCATTGAAAATTGATCACACTTGATCACACCTGATGTACTGAAGGCCTATCTCATTTCTTGAGACACTAAAAAGTCAGGAAAGTACAAATACCCCCCAAATGACCCCTTTTTGGAAAGTAGACATTCCAAGGTATTTAATAAGGGGCATGGTGAGTTTTTTGAAGTTGTCATTTTTTCCCACAACTCTTTGCAAAATGAAGATTTTTTTTTTTTTTACAAATTGACGTATTAACAGGTTATTTCTCTCACACAGCATATGTATACTTGCAACTACACCCCAAAACACATTCTACTACTCCTCCTGAGTATGGCGATACCACATGTGTGAGACTTTTTCACAGCCTGGCCACATACAGAGGCCTAACATCCAAGTAGTACCGTCCGGCATTCTAGGAGCACAAATTACACATATAATTTCCTGACAACCTATCGCACTTTTGAAGGCCCTGGAGCACCAGGACAATGGAAACCCCCATAAAATGACCCCATTTTGGAAAGCAAACAGCCCAACGTATAATTTTTGAGGCATAATGAGTCTTTTGAACTTGTCATTTTTTTCCACAAGTTTTTGGAAAATGTGGAAAGAAAATTAAAACACATTTTTTTTACACAAAGCTGTCAATTTATGCAATATTTCTAACACATAGCATGTACATAGCAAAAATTGCACCCTAAAATACATTCTGCTATTCCTGGCGATACCACATGTGTAACACTTTTTCACAGCCTGGCCACATACAGACGCCTAACATCCAAGTAGCCCTTTTCACAAAGTTGTCCATTTATCCACTTTAAGACTGGGCCTATTTCTGACACTTGGTGTTTACAAGCTAAAATATTTTTTTTTGCTAGAAAACTACTTAGAACCCCCAAACATTATATATTTTTTTTAGCAGAGACCCTAGAGAATAAAATGGAGATCGTTGCAATATTTTTTATCACACCATATTTGCGCAGCAGTCTTCTAAATTCACTTTTTTGAACTAAAAAATAAGAAAACAGTAAATTTAGCCCAATTTTTTTCCCATAATGTGAAAGATAATGTTACGCCGAGTAATTAGATACCCAACATGTCATGCTTCAAAATTGCGCATGCTCACAGAATGGCGCCAAACATTGGTACTTAAAAATCCCCATAGGCAACATTTTAAAAATTTCTGCAGGTTACTAGCTTAGAGTTACAGAGGAGGTCTAGGGCTCAAATTATTGCTCTCACTCTAACGATCGCGGAGATACCTCACATGTATGGTTTGAACACCGTTTACATATGTGGGCGGGACTTGCGTATGCGTTTGCTTCTGCGCGCGAGCTAACGGGGACAGGGCGCTTTAATTTTTTTTTTCCTATTTATTTTATTTATTATTTTTTTTTTTTACACAGTTTAAAAAAAAAAAATGTTTTGATCATTTTTATTCCTATTAAAAGGAATGTAAACATCCCTTGTAATAGAAATAGGCATGACAGGTCCTCTTTATTGTGAGATCTGGGGTCAAAAAGACCTCACACCTCACAACTACACTAAAAAAGAAAAAAAAAAAAAATTGTTGAAAAAGGAAAAAAAAAAAAAAAGCAGCCCTTTAAACCGGTTGCTAGGCAACGTCTTTTGACGTAGCTCCGGTCCTCCAAGACCATAGAGTCGAGTGAGGGCCATCTTGCCCTCACTCGACTTCCTGTCTCTGAGGATCCGGGACCGGATAGTTTTCCCCGCTGCCGGCGGGTCCGGTAAGCTGGGAAAACGTCTGGGACGCGGCGGGAGGGGGGGGCACCTCTTCCCCTGCACCGTAAGGGTAATTTCGCGGCGAATCCGCCACTGGGACCACCCTTATCTGAAAGCCGACCGCCTGCCGTTTCAAAAAATACCGGGGTTATGGGGGCTATCTGCTGCCATAGCCCCAGTATTTAGCTTTTAATGGCCGACGCATATAGTCGTTAGGCGGTCAGTAAGTGATTGCATGTTTATGGCAAACAGGTGACGATGACTGATGGGGTGACAGGTGATGATGACTGATGGGGTGACAGGTGACGATGACTGATGGGGATACAGGTGACGATGACTGATGGGGTGACAGGTGACGATGATTGATGAGGTGACAGGTGACGATGATTGATGAGGTGACAGGTGACGATGATTGATGAGGTGACAAGTGACGATGATTGATGGGGTGACAGATGACAATCACTGATGGGGTGACAAGTGATGATGATTGATGGGGTGACAAGTGACGATCACTGATGGGGTGACAAGTGACGATGATTGATAGGGTGACAGATGACGATGACTGATGGGGTGACAGGTGACGGTGATTGATGGGGTGACAGATGACGGGCGATGGTCACTGATGGGTGACAGGTGACGGGCGATGGTGCACGGCGGTACTGATGGCAGTCTCTGGTGACCGGTGAACTTTAGGCTATGTCCACATGTGAGCGTAGCGATCATGGGCAGAATCACTGCGATTCTGCCCGCGATCCAGAAATCATTGCAAATCGCGGGGCGCCTGTGCGTTGCCCGTGATTTGCAATAGCACCCCAAACGCTGTGCGATGTTGCTGCGATTTCCACCTGCCGAATCGCGGTAACATCACGCAAACAACGCATGACGCCCCAAAGAAGCTCTTGTACCTTTTTTGGGTGTCATGCGATGTTTGTGTGCGATGTTACCGCAATTCGGCAGGTGGAAATCGCAGCAACATCGCACAGCGTTTGGGGTGCTATTGCAAATCACGGACAACGCACAGGCGTCCCGCAATTTGGAATGATTTACGGATCGCGGGCAGAATCGCGGTGATTCTGCCTGCGATTGCTACGCTCAAATGTGAACGTTATGGGTGTCAATTTCTGGGCACTGATGAGGTGACTGTTGGGTGACAGGTGACATTGGGGGGGGGGGGCTAAGGACTGTGTGGGGACATTTTATTTTTGTGATTTTTACTTTTTTACAGGTACACAGAGCAGTAACTCACTGTTTCTAGCTCTGCTCCCCTCATACTGGAAACTGTATGAGGGGAGAAGAGCTAGTAACAGTGAGTTACTGCTCTTTCTTCACATTTTGTGATCGGCTGTGAATGGATTCACAGCCGATCACTTAGTAAACAGTCACTGTCAGTGACTGTTTACTACCGCCGGTGACAGCTGTGTTCCTACGGAACACAGTGCCACCGACATGACCGCGCTGAGCGCTCCCGATCGCGCATGCGCGGTCATCTCCCGGGCGCCTCCATTGTGATCGGCTGTGTCATTAGAACACAGCCGATCACGTGGGAAACAGCCACGCCCATTGGCTGTTTCCCCCCTGCCGGTGACGGGGGGTGTCCCGGGGACACCCCGACACCGGCAGTGCAGGGCGGCGCGCACGCGATCGTGCGCCTGCCCTGCTATTCTGGGATCACGTCATATGACGTCTTCCCAGAATAATGGTCGCACCGCTCCGCCGTCAATTGACGGCGGGCGGGCGGCAAGTGGTTAAATAGTGTGGATCAGTACTAAGTCCAAGATAGGTTTTCATTAACATCATTATGACACATTTGTCTGGTAGCTTATAACTATTTTCTCTTAAATAAGTAGAACACTTATACTTTGCTGTTTAGCGTAAAAAAAAAATGTTCTTCTGGTACAAAGCAAGGTGATGTTACTTACAAATGAAGTAAAGGTCGTTATAAAACTGTACATATTTACTAAATGTAACCCTACAAAACAAACAAACCAAAAAATTTGAAAACAGTTTGTATGAGAATGTTAAAAAAAAAATAGCTAATTTAAGGCGACGGGGCGACGCTACTTGCACCGCGACCTCGGAGCGGCCGGCACGGACTTCATAACATTGAAATCTATGCAGGTTGCTCCGGGTCGCCCCAAAGAAGCTCCGGACCCTTTTTCTAAGTCGGAGCGACTTGTGTCGCTCCTATTAGAACGGGTCCGCAGCTTCTCTATGGAAGGCGACCTGTCAGGCGACCAGGTCGCCTGACAGGTCGCCCCAGTGTGAACGGGGACTAAGAGGGCGCCATGTGTTTTTATTTAATATATCTTTTTATATATTGTAGTGCTGACAATTGTACATTCACATCAGTCCCTGCCCTCAAATAGCTTATAATCTAAGGTCCCTATCTCACATACACATGTACACATACAAAGGTCAATTTAGACAGGAGCCAATTAACCCACCAGCATGTCTTTGGAGTGTGGGTGGGAGGAAACCCACACAAGCACAGAGAGAACATGCAAACTCTAGACAGGTAGTGTCCTGGTTGGGTTTCAAAAGGAGGACCTTAATGCTGGAAGTCAGGAATGCTTACCATTAAGACAATATGCTGCTGTCCAGTGGCATTGGCGGGGGGGGGGGGGGGGGGGGGGCTAACCCGGGCTATAGCCCTGAGTGGGCCCCAATTAAGCACTGGGTCTCATGGTGCTTATCAGAATTGATAGCCCTGAGTCGTGACGTGAGTACAGGCCAGGTGGCAGGCAGGCTCAATCCAATCCTCCGCTTTGCCACCCACCTCCCTCCAATGCCAGAAGGCTCCACCTTCTCCGGGCAGCAGCGCGGCTCAGAGCAGAGGGATGGGACAGGGAGCATCAGCATACAGACTGCTGCTGTTTTGTCCATCAGACATCAGGTGAGTTGGCTTGCATTGTGCAGCTGGCAAGCATCCATCCCTGTCTTTAAACTTGCACTTGTATTATTGGTATGTAGCAGTGTTTCCAGGCCTTATGCCTGATGTGGGTCTACCATAGTTACCGGTGACACCTCCAACACATTTGAGTTTTGACCCCAGGTGTGAGAACTGAGACAATGACCAGTCCGGCATCTTTGGTTTGTTTTATTGTATGTGGGGATGGGAGAAGGGAATGAGTGGAATACTCCTCTGGCTCAACTAGGTACACTTTGGGACACTTGAAGAAAAATGCCTGTTGGTGCCGTCTTGACGCCAGCTGAATGCTGACCAGCGCTTCCTGAAACCTAAAGATACTGTAGTACTGAAACTGTGCTGGAACCTCAACTTTAACTCAGAAGATCCAGGACTAAAACATTTGACTCCTGACACTCCGTTTTAGCTCAAAAGTCACTGAACAGCTCCCTCCAGCCCTGCACTGGCTGAGGTAGCTCTGTGTAGATACTTGTGCTGCTGCAACTCTTAACCTTGTACACTTCCCACTGTACACTGACTCTTCAGGGCCCAAACTACAGGTGCCCCCTTTCACAATTTAGGGTCCTCTACCTAGGTACCCCCTCTAATACTTTAGAGTCCTCTGACTAGGCACCCCTTTCACAATTAGCTGACTCCTGGATCCCTAGAACCTTCTCCGGAGTTGTCCCCTCTGACACTAGGCAGGCCCCCAGGGGCAGTCCACAGTATTCACGACCTTTGTAGGCTTTCCAGGAACTGGACCCTTCTCTCTCCACTGGTTCTCGGCACACCGGATCCCCTCTGCAGCTCAGCTTCACACTCTCCAAGGCCGCCACCCGGGGACACCCGCTTCCTCTGACAGGAGGAGAGACAGCCGTACTCTCCCTCCTGGGACTCTGCTTCCTGCCAAAGACGCTGCGTCATGCGTTCCCTTCAAACTTATACCCACTTCCAGAATCCTCTGCGCCAGAATCTGCCTTCTGGGGTAGATACAGGCCTGACTGAGCCACTGATTGGGTTTCCTCCACTGCCCTATGAGAATCCTCTCACAGAGTCAGTGGGGAGACTCCCCTCTCAGTAACCTCACCTGGGAGACATGACAGTCCAGCTGAAATCATGGCCCTGCTGTTAGGCAGCCAAGGCCCACTATACTTTTACCTAGCACCTACCTGTAGGGTGCTACAGGTATGTTGATCTTTATTGAGTTTAATTAATGCAGGAATTATTTTTTGCCCAGTTGTGGTTTGTATTTCATTTCCAAAGTATGTTGTGCTGAGCTATTGGTGCTACTGATAGAATAATTAAATTAATCAGAACTCTTTCTTTAACCACTTTTTTGCGATAAGGCACTACGTCATTTTACTGACAATTGCGCGGTTGTGCAACGCTGTACCCAAATAAGATGTCCTTTTTTTCCCCACAAATAGAGTTTTCTTTTGGTGCTATTTGATCACCACTGTGTTTTTTATTTTTTGCGCTAGAAACAAAAAAAAGGCAACAATTTTGAAAAAAAAAAAAACAATATTTTTTACTTTCTGCTATAAAACATCCAATAAAAAAATGTAAAAAATCGAATTTCTTCATCAATTTATTCCAATGTATTCTGCTACATGTTTTTGGTAAAAAAAAGTTTCCAATAAGTGTAAATTGATTGGTTTACACAAAAGCTATAGTGTCTACAAACTATGGGATATATTTATGGCATTTTTATTTATTTCTTATTTATTTATTTATTTTTGTACTAGTAATGGCGGCGATCAACGACTTATAGCGGGACTGCAACATTGCGGCGGACAAATCGGACACTTCGGGGAGAATTCGGTGGAGCTTGGGCAGGACTTACTTTAAAATGTGGGAGGGGTTATCAAATTTACCTTCGAGCTGAAGCCCCTGGTCTTTTTCCCACCTAGCAACGCCAATGGTTGAGACACATTTTACCATGTATTACCACAATAAAAAAATACATAGTAAGCATTGTAACATTATAACACTGTATTTATGTATAAATGAAGCCTGCAATCCTAAATCAGAGAGCAGGACTCAGCTGCCAAACTGACAGATAAAGTGTTACTAAACCCAGGACCTAAATAGGATTAGGATACTGCATTCACTATATCTGGTTTCCCACAGTACACAGAACATGGAAATGCAATATATTTAGTAAATATAAACTGCTAAATACCTTTTCTCATCAGCAGTATATAGCAGTCTTGTGACTTCTATCAATGTCTGGTTAAAGCTTGTAGGAGGATTTTTAATTCTCCTCTGACTGTCCTATAAGACTGCACGACTTCTTGCTCTCTGTCTGAACAGTGCTGATTGGCCCTGTGCTGATCACATGCACTCTCCCATGCAATCTCTAGCAATACACACCAAACTGAGCATGTGAAGTTTGTCCACTTGCCTCTATAATATCCAGAGATGAGTTGGATACACAGGAAGAAGGGGAGAATCAGAAAAGATAGGATCAAACAGTCTTTCCACACAATGCAGAGGGTTAACCCCTTAGGTTCCACAGTTAATATGACAACTGCATATATAGACTGATTTTACTGTTGTGGGTTTAGTAACACTTGAAGCCTCTTCTTGATGACACTAGGAAGAGTAAAGGAGGGGTGTTGGTTTTCTAAGCAGCGTTTCCAAACTGGACACTATGCTTAGTGATTACTCCCTTCCTGCCACTTCTCAGGGGCTCTTTGAGTGGGTCCTAATAAGAGGAGGGTTGTCACAGTGGTCACATGATTAAGAGCCTGTCCTGCTGGCTCTTAATCATAGCCAAAGGGGGGGGCTGAGAGATGGGGGGGGGGCTGAGAGAGAGGGGGGCTGAGAGAGGGAGGGCTAAGAGAGGGGGAGCATAGAGGGTAGCTGAGAGAGGGTGGGGAATGGAGGGGGGTTGAGAGAGGGGGGTGCTGAGAGAGGGGGGTGGAGGGTGGGCTGAGAGAGAGGGGTACTGAGAGAGAGTGGGGTTGAGAGGGGGCTGAGAGAGGGGGTGCTGACAGAGGGAAGGGCTGAGAGAGAAGGGGGCCTGAGAGAGGGAGGGCTGAGAGAGGGGGGGCAGAGAGAGAGGGGGGCTGAGAGAGAGGGGGGCTGAGAGAGATGGGGGCTGAGAGAGGGAGGGCTTAGAGTGTGGGGGGCTGAGAGAGGGATGGGATAGGGAGGCCTGAGAGACAGAGGGCTGAGAGAGGGAGGAGAGAGAGGGCTGAGAGACAGAGGTGGGAGAGAGGGCTGAGAGAGGGAGGGGGAGGGAGGGCTGAGAGAGGAAGGGGGAGGGAGGGCTGAGAGAGGTGGGAGAGGGAGGGCTGAGAGAGGGAGGAGAGGGAGGACTGAGAGGGGGGAGGGAAGACTGAGAGGGGGGAGGGAGGCCGAGAGAGAGGGGGGATTAGAGAGGTGGGGCTGAGAAAAGGGGAGGCTGAGAGAAGGGGGGGGCTGAGAGAAAGGGGGGCTGAGAAAGAGAGGGGTGAGAAGAGTGAGGGGGTAGATGAGAAAGATCCCTAGCCCTGTCCCTATCTGCAGTTCCTCCTCTTTCCCATTGCCCCAGTCTCTGTCTGTCTGCAGATCTGCAGGCCAGGTCTGTGTATGATGAAGAGCGATGAACTGTACCTTTCATGCCATATGCTGCTGATTGCTGCAGCGCCACCACAGACAGGGTCAGAGTTAGACAGCCAGGTAGAGGACAAGGCACACTGACAAGCTTCAGGCGCCCTCTCCTCCCAGTGGAGAGTAGGTAAGCCATCGGCCGTGGCTGTGCCCTACGTGGCTGTCTAGTTTGCCTAGCGGTAGCGCCAGCCATGGGTGCAAGTTGGATATAAATTTGCACTTAAATACATCTTTCTCATTGTTTCATTGGCAGCCCATTCAAACATGTGGTAATGCTGGTGCAATGTACTGGAGTGGCCAGGCATAAAGCAACAAAGTATTTTTAAGCCGGCCGTAGACGATTGGAATCTCGGCCAGGCTGGAACTTCTTTTGGGCGACAGGCGTCCCATGATTCTGTTTAAGCAGTTTTACCGCAAATCAACGGGCGACAATCGCAGCAAAATTGTGCCATGATTGGGGTGCCATTAAAAGTAATGGAAATTACAAGTGCGTCCCGCATTTTCTGTCGATTTGGGATAGTGGGCAGAATAATGGCGATTCCGCCTGCGATCCGGAGTGCCATGATGTGAACGGAGCCTTGGTGCTTGCAGTAACTTGAATTCAACCAGCTGTGACAGAGGAGCTGAGGTTCTTTATAGAGTACACAGAACCAAATTTACCAAGCTGCTCCTTCAGGGGTAGCGCTAGACCTTTAAGACAGCTTTTTTACTAGATTTAGAAAATATATAGTATATAAGGCCAGTCATAGACAGAGCAAATTTTTGGTTGCAGGAAAGAAATTCGCTAGGTTCTCCCATCAACTGATCATAACCACGATTTGGGTGCCAATGAAAGTAACAGGGATCTCCAGCGCATTTCGCGTTTTACGGCGATTCAAAATCGCGGGGCAGAATCGTGGTGATTGCGCCAGCGATCCGAACGCCATGGTGTGGACGGAGCCTTATAAGAACATGAGTATAGATACCTTTAACTCAGCTGTGAATTAGCACTAGGAAAGAGACACAAGACGGTTTGATAGTACATTAACTCAATGTATTGGTCGGGTTTGAAATGGTGGTTTGATCATAAATGAACACACAGAAGGTAGGTTCGGACAGTCCGCTAGACTGTAAACACTATGCCAAGGCAATTTAGAATAGAGTTTTGTGCCACTAGATTGGGATTAACTCATGGATTAGCAAAGTAAGCAATAAACAGTGCATATAAGCATTAACTGCAATGTGAATTATAATACTATAACTAGTCTAGAGTGCACTTTAGGAGAATGGCTAGGATATGGTGCAATGTCCCACAGAGGGTAATGCAATGTCCCTCTTAGCATAAGCAATAAGTAAAGTCTCTGTGTAGCAGATGTAAAGGGGCAATCTTTATTTCTAACTCTTCAGCCAGCTAGCATTGGGGCACAGGTGTACCGTTGGTGCACATGAGAATAGTCCAAATCAAGCCTGCAGGCATCAATAAGGCTAACAGCCTCTATTGGCACCCCCATACTGAGCATTACCGATCCCACTCAGGCCATCTATATGCAGCAGTGGTGGTTCACACTGAACAGCAAAGTACACTCCATGGGCTCATTCACAGCAAGAGGAGGCTGTGTCCTGTACAGCCTGGGAAATTTCAGCTCTTTACGCTCCTCCTGGCAATCTCCCTTCTGGGGCAATAAAGTTAAAAAAGTCTTGATTACACAGTATAGTCTTTCCTCATGACTACAGTTCCCACAGTGCAGTGCTACCTAATTCAGTCTATTAAAATCTTCCTGCTTAGCAGCTCCCTCCTCTCACTAATATAGCTGGTAACCAGTTCACCACCACAGGGCAGCAACTACAGAGAACAGCTAGGGACTGTTTCTCTCACTCTCATTCTTAGCCAAGCACCTGGCTACAAAGGTATAATTCCCCTTTCTGGCCATTAGGTATAAGCTTAGGCATGTTCAGATCCTTGTCTGAGCCGTCTCTCTAAGAAGCTATCACCTGTACTGGGTCAATCTTAAACATATTTTTGTTTTATTGATCTTTTTGCAAAAGATAGGATATACATTGAAAGTAAAATTAAAGGCAATCTTCTTTTTCATTTTGGATGGAATTAGGGGAGTATGTTTAATCCCCGTCAGTTTTTTTTTTGTGCTCCCGTTAGGGAGATTTCTCTTCACTTCCTGTCCTATAGCCAAAACTCCAATGTGAGGGAAGTCCCTGACTTCCAGAACTAGTGTCGCCATTGGATGATTTCCACTCCAATTCCTGTTCTGGTGACAACTCCAAATATGAGATTTTCTTTCACTTTTGGAGATAACGGTCACCAAAACAAACAGAGAGGGTAAATCTTCCAATGGGGGCACAGAGGGTAATAAAAAGCCCAACAGGGTTTCTAGCCCCCTCTCCATTCTATCCAAAACCAAAAGAAAAATCCCCTTTAGTTGTATTCTAAAATCCAACAGCAGGAAGCGTAAAAAATGATCTGCGCCTACACACCAACGGTTAAATGTCCATTTAGTTTAGGGGACAGTAATGGTAGATATACACACTTTTATTATCCGAGTAAAGCTATTGACTCAGAAACCAATCGAAAAGCCATAACTTCCCTTCTGATCGATTTAGACCCAGTTTAGATCAGATTTAATCAAACTGAGTCAACCGGCCAATAATATTGATCGCTTGACATCAATCAGCAGCAGCACTGAGATAATTTGGTCATACCTTAAATTATTTTTCCTTACTGATTCTCTGCTGCCCCATAGACCTGATGATGTCAAAGGACCATAGGCCACCAGAACATGGTGAAGAAAAGACTGGGAGACTGGTCTAAGGCTACATTAACATTGTCGATTTAGGCTGATGCGAATTGCACCGGCCCCATTCACTATAATGACAGGTTGCTGATGGCTGCAGGTATTCACAGCTACCTGTAAAGCCAGTGTGAATGTAGCCTTAGACCAGGCCCCTCAGTCTTTTCTCCTTGCTCTGATGAAGATTTGCACTGGCACAAAACAGGCATAGGACCCTTTTTTAACCAGATCAAAATCGCACTGCATCGATGTGAATGGCCTTCATAGAAAACCATGTATTTCCAAATGACATGCGAGTCTATGCCTTTCGGATTGCATCAGATTCGCATCAGTGTGAACTGGGCCTACATCTTTGGTTCTTGTGAGTATGCACTCATCTAATCTTCTTCAACCACTTGACCTCTGGAAGATTTTATCTCCTTTATGACCAGACCATTTTGGGCTACTTTAACCGGCAATTGGGCGGTCATGCAACGCTGTACCCAAATTAAATTTAAACCATTTTTTTTCACACAAATAGATATTTCATTTGGTGATATTTATTCACTACTGGAATTTGTATTTTTTTTTTTTTTCATACAAATGAAAAAAGACAAACATTTTTGAAAACAAAAACAAAAACAATATTTTCTACTTTCTGTAAGAAAACATATCCAATAAAATCTAATTTCTTCATAATTTTAAGCCAAAATGTATTCTGCTATAAAATCCCAATAAGTGCATATTAATTTTTGTGTGAAAGCTATAACATCTACAAACTATGGTATATACTGTATATTAAAAAAAATTGATCATTCCTGAGGTACTGACTGCCTATCTCATTTCCTGAGGTCCTTGCCAGGACAGTATAGCAAACCCAAAGAATGTACAAGTACACAGTACATACTGCGCTCCTAGAAGTGCAAAGTCCCTTTGTCCATTGGAACTTTCATCTGTATCTGTAGACCATCAACAGTGTAGAGGAATGGATGAGTCAACTGGATGGAAGGAAGAACAGGAGAAGGGCCTGAGACTGGAACCTCTGGGTAGGATCTCCTCAATGTGTAAGAAAAGGAATACCAGGGCACTGACTTCAGAATCAAATAAAAAATGCAAGAATAAAAACAGTGTAGTGCACTAGATAAGTACAAATAAATGCTCATAAAAGGTCCAAGCAATCTGGTGTCCAAAGTAAAGATCTTAAATGTGATAATTATCACTTTAAGGTGCAGTAGTATATGTGACAATAATCACTTCAAGGTGCAGTAATGCATATCACTCATGAGTCAGCGCCATCACCGGATAAGTTGAACACTCACCAGATGGTATGGCTACCATTACAGTAGTTGGAATGCCTTACACGTACACGACCTGGATATGGAATGGAAGAGAGACCTCCGCTGAATCACCACACAAGTATCCAAATGGGAATGAAATCTTTGCTTCGGACACCTGATTGCTTGGACCTTTTATGAGCATTTATTTGTACATATCTAGTGTGCTACACTGTTTTTATTCTTGTATTACTTTATGTTGGTTGGGTACACCACTTTAGTGTTCGCTGCCTAATTCTAACACACGGCGCAGAAATTTTATTACAGTATTGTATCAAATAAAAAACACTTTATTAAAATAAGCAGCACTCAAGTTAGCATGAAACAGCATGGATAGGAAACACCTGGGACCAAGCAGCTGTAATCAGTGTGAGGCTGTAGGCATCACTGGGTAAACAGAGACCGAGGATGACAGAGAATCAGCCAGCTCAAAGTATGGATATTAGCAGCGGCATTCTAGGCTGCACACAAGGATGACAGCTGTCAAAATGCCTGGTGTATGTCGGGCAAGGGGGTGTGTATGACGCGTTTCCATTTGAAGAAGAGGGCATGTCCCTGAAAACGTGTCATGCAGGACCCCTCTCCCGACATCCACCAGGCATTTTGACAGCTGTCATCCTTGTGTCCTTGTTTACCCAGTGATGCCTACAGCCTCACACTGATTACAGCTTCTTGGTCCCAGGTGTTCCCTATCCATGCTGTTTCATGCTAACTTCTATGTAAGTGTGCTTCTTATTTTAATAAGTGTTTTTTATTTGATGCTGACCTCAGCGCCTTGCTATTCGTTTTCTTCCACATTGAAGACAGTACAAATATACCCCAAAGGACCCCTTTTTGGAAAGTAGACAGTCTGAAGCATTTAATAAGTGGCATGACAAGTTTTTTGAACTTGTGATTTTTTTGCCACAATATTTTGAAAAATTAAGAAAAGCAAAAAAATGTAATTTTGTCACCAGTGCAGTACAGTGTCATCATGTGATTGGTTTGGCGGTGATCAGGGATATACTGTACTACTCTGTGGGGGGTGAGCAGGTTTTTTTTGCACTATTATTGCTTATGGCAGTGATGATCACAGCAAAAGTTTTAGCTGTCATGAGTAACTTTTATTCATAAAAGCTTGTGATCTGTGATTGGCTAAAGTTAATCACATGATACAGGGTCTGTGATTGGCCCAGGTACCATGTGATAGCTGTAGGGCAATCACAGCATCACAATAGTAAGCAAAGCAGTAATGAATGGAAGTCATTCAAGACTGTTTGGTTTACATTGTAATCATGTGATTGCCATGACCAATCATAGCAATCACATGATACTTCGGCCACACACGGCAGCCGGGTACCGAGTGCCATGATCTGCTGTATCCAGCAGACATAGTGGTCACGGGATTGCACTAGGTCTTTGAATCCTTTTGTTTTTGTTTGGATCGGGTATGAAAACTGCTATACCCAACATTTTATATTCCTGATATGTGCCTGCTGTACAATGTACTTGTATAAGAAAGTATCCTGTTCTCTTTGTATTGCTTCCTTTATGTGAAATCCCTGGTGTTCCTGTCAGTCCCTTTGCTTTCCTATTCAAAACTGACCACACTAAGCATGGGAACACACTGTGCTCAGTTCTCTAGCTGTGCTGGGAAAGCAGCCTGCTCTCCTCCAATTATCAGACTTGTCCTGACACACCTCCCCTGCACAGCCTGTCACTAGGAAGTTCAGTGTACTGTTGCTTCTCCTCCCCCAGCTCTTATGCAGCTGAGAACAGAGGGAATGTGATCACTTATAAAAAAGGGTAACATGTATTCATAATGTTTTTTATATATATACACAAATGGTTTGTCCTTCATTTCTATTTTAAACTAACTGAGTTGTTTTACAAGGTAATTCAACCACTTTAACATTTGGAGCTTGTTTACACTTGCAGTCGGGGGGGGGGGGGGGGGGGGCAAAAATAAGTGATCAAGTTTTTTTTGTCTACCTCCCCTTAAACTTAAAGTGGAGTTCCACCCTATTTTTATACTTACCTCCATCTTCTCGCTCCGGGTCACCTGAAAAAGAAATGGATAATCGCATATTTTTTTTTTTTTACTTACCTCGTAGCGAAGAAAATATACTTACCTTACTTCCTTCTTCCTCCTTCCTCGGCCGCGGCCCGTCGTCACTTCCTGGCTCTGCAATGATTCCTGGGAGCTGAACGTCATAGCTCCCAGGAATCATTGCGCCTGCACCGGCCCCGACGTCAGTTCCGGGTCGCGCGCGTCATCCCCTTCTAAACAGCTTCTGGGCATGCCCAGAAGCTGTGGAGGGATGACGCGCGCGACCCGGAAGTGACGTCGGGGCTGGCGCAGAGCATCGTGGGACCAAAGAAGGCGGAAGAAGACGCCGAAGAGGACGCGCTGGCTTCAAGCTGCCCACATCTGAGATGGCAGTGCTGGACAAGACGTTTGCAAGGTAAGTATTTGTCCTAACAGGTAAGTGCAACCCGGGACAGATCAGAGGCTAGCCATTGTGGAATGCACTAGCCCTGACTGTCCCGGGGGTATTAAAAAAAAAAAATCCAGGGTGGAACTCCGCTTTAAGTTACGGAATTTATTTTAATAACAAACATCTCTATAATTACCTGCTCTGTGCAAATGAACTGCATAGACCGGCCCCAAACCTCCTTTTCTCGGGTCCCCAGTTGGCGCTTCTGGCTCTCTGTCCAGTGCCCCCATGCGCTCGCTCCCAAGCCCCATTGCTGCATCCGTTGACACACACAGCGGGATTTGGCCCTGCCTGCGCTCCCTTATCACTGGCCTTGATTGACAGCACTAGTAGTCAATGGCTCCTGGTGCCCCAGCAAAGCTAGTGGGACAGGGAAGTGAGAGGAGAGAAGAGGTGCAGCTATGCACAGTGCTGGATTGAGTGGCGGCTTAGGTAAGTATAAGGAGGGGTGAGGGACCATATTCGATGCCTAAACATTTTTTACCTTTAAAGTAGAAGACCACCCTAACACTAAAATCTGTAAATATACAGGCATCCATGATCTAAGACTAACCTATCTAACCCTGTAAAGAAGAAATCGCTTTACATATCTTTTCTGAAGCCGCTCTGGTCTCCAACGGCAGAAGCTCTGTGCAGGAGACAGCCGACAACGGCTGGGAAATACCTGGGAAATGACATCATCCATAGGGTTACTATAGGGCTTCCGTTCTCGGCTGCCTCTTCTGCACCCGCCTCCACAGAGAATCCGCTGCTGACAGCTCAGCGTAGGACCGGAGCGGCTTCAGAAAAGGTATGTATAGCGATTTTTACTTTACAGGGCTAGATAGGTTAGTCTTAGATTGTGGCTGCAAGTAGATTTAGAGATTTTAGTGTAAAGCCCCGTACACACGTACCGATTGTCGGCCGGAAATGTTCGGCCGCCGAACGATCGGCCGATTTTCGGCTTGTTAGTATGATGCTTCCGACAGCCGACAGCACACTTTCGGCCGAAAAGAATCTGTTGTGCAAGCATTAAAATTTTTGTTGGCCAACACCAGAACGGCCGATTGTTCGCCAGTCAGTACAGAATTCGGCCGACAGACAGCAGATTTGCAAGACTGGGCATGCTCAGAAAAGAAAAAACACACAGAAAGTTAACCATCACATGACATCACTTCTGCAGTCGGCTGTTGTTGGCCGACAAGACAGCCCTCGGACAAAAGACGGCCGATCGTTCGGCCGACGATCGGTACGTGTGTGGACTTCTACTTTAAGGGTGGACTTCTTTAGGGTGGACTTCAACTTTAATGTAAGGAATGCATTAAGGTAAACAAATGTTTAGGCTCTAGAACCACTGCAAAGGCAGCTGCACAGGGATGTACACAAACGCAGCAAAATGATTCCCCCTGTATAAGTAAATTGGACTGCGCTGCAACCGCATGCAATGCACCTGACTGTACAGCGGTGGTGCAGACTTAACAGGGCCAAGCCTATTTTTGACACATGTTGTTTGCAAGGTGAAAACAGTATTTTGTGCTAGAAAATTACTTAGAACCCCCAAACATTATATATGTTTTTTTAGCAAAGACTCTGGAGAATAAAATGGCGGTTGTTGAAATATTTTTTGTCACGTGGTATTTGCGCAGCAGTCTTTCAAAAGCAATTTTTTTGGAAAAAATACACTTTACTGAATTTAAAAAAATACTAAACAGTAAAGTTAGCCCAATTTTTTTTTGTATATTCGGAAAGATGATGTCACACCGAGTAAATGGATACCTAACATTCTACGGGTTTAAAATTGCACACATTTGTATAATGGCGACAAACTATGGTACTTTAAAAATCTCCATAGGCGACGCTTTAAAAATATTTAACGGTTACCAGTTTAGAGTTTCGGGGGAGGTCTTTTTCTAGAATTATTTCTCTTGCTCTGTCGATCGCAGCAATACCTCACATGTGTGATTTAAATACCGTTTACATTTGCGGGCACGACTTACGTTTGCGCATTCTTTGGTGCGTGAGAACCAGAGGCGGCTCTAGACTTTGTGAGGCCTAAGGCAAAACTTGGACATGAGGCCCCACTCACGCCCATAATGGGAAAAAGAATTCAAGCGATAAAAATTAACTGCATAAATTGCATATATTAAGAGCCTTAACCTTTGTACTATGAATTCACAGTTTCTAGAATTTTCTCTAACCAATTCTTCTTTAATCAAAGATCATTAAACATCGGGTATGTATGTATATATATATATATACTGTATATATATATATATATATATATATATATATATATATATATATATGTCTGCTCTTACATCACAGTCCCCAGCATTTCCCTATAGGTCATGATTCCCTGAGTCCCTCCTTACATCAGGGTTCAGTGTCCCCCCTTACATAAGAGTTCTTCTTTAAATCAGATTCCCCCCAGCATCTCCTCCTTACATCAGAGTCCACAGAATTCCTCTTTACATTAGAGTCCCCCTCTTAAATCAAATTTCACAGAGCCCATTTTACATTAGAGTCTCCAGAGTTTCCCCCTTACACTGTAAGAGGGAACTCTGAAGACTCTGATGTAGGAGGAGTTCTGGGAACCCTGATTTAGGGGGAATGTTGGGGACTCTGAAGTAAGGGGAGTTCTGGGAACCCCGATTTAAGGGAGAATGCTGGAGACTCTGATGTAAGGAGAGTTCTGGGAACCCTGATTTGAGGGGGAAAGCTGGGGACTCTGGTGTAAAA
The DNA here is from genome assembly GCF_965119305.1 of Pelophylax lessonae. Lineage (NCBI taxonomy): Eukaryota > Metazoa > Chordata > Amphibia > Anura > Ranidae > Pelophylax > Pelophylax lessonae. The sequence goes on along the minus strand of NC_138768.1, from coordinate 623,226,852 downwards.
GGGAATTCTGTGGTCACCAAAGCTCCCCCTTGCATCAGAGTTTCCAGAGACCCCCTTACACTTCCCTTCGTCAGTCCGCCACAGTCTAGGCACGACAAGTCCCCACAGAGGGCACTGTAAATTCCAGTATAGTGCACTTCCATTCCTCCCTGAGGAATGGAAGCCTGCTCTGCTTGGACTTGTACTGCTTTCTGTAGGGGACTGAGGAACTACTGCCTGCTATGCTAAGACTTGTAGTGCCCTCTGTGGGGACTAAGGCATGGCAGCCTGCTATTCTGGAACTTGTAGTGCACTCTGTGAGGGACTGAGGATTCCTCAATCCTCCACATTCTAGGGCACTATAAGTCCCAGCATAGTGGGCTGTCATTCCTCAGTCCCTCACAGCTGGGGGGAAAAACAACAGTTAAATATCTAAAGGACAACTCCAACCAAAACTACCAATAATGTATGCATAGAGTCCATATGCTATATAATGTCACAGCCCCGCTACCCCTCACCTTCCACCTCAGGTGCTGTCATTGTTTAGGGCAAAGGGCTCCAGCTCCACCATGTTTGGCTTTGATGTCAGATATGCAGGACTGGCTCAGCTCCACTCTCTTCCCTGGCAACTGATTCTGGCGTCACAGGGGCCTCTCCTCCTCCCCCAGCCACCCAGGGGCCCTATCCTTCTCCCCCAGCCACCCAGGGGCCCTCTCCTTCTCCCCCAGCCACCCAGGGGCCCCCCTCCTTTTCCTCCAGCTACCCAGGGGCCCCTCTCCTTCTCCTCCAGCCACTCAGGGGCCCTCTCCTTCTCCTCCAGCCACCCAGGGGCCCTCTCTTTCAGCCACCAAGGGTCCCTCTCCTTCTCCTCCTCCAGCCACCCAGGGTCCCTCTCCTTCTCCAGCCACCCAGGGTCCCTCTCCTTCTCTTCCTCCAGCTACCCAGGGTCCCTCTCCTTCTCCTCCAGCCACCCAGGGGCCCTCTCCTTCTCCAGCCACCCAGGGGCCCTTTCCTTCTCCAGCCACCCAGGGGCCCTTTCCTTCTCCCCCAGCCACCCAGTGTCCTTCTCCCCCAGCCACCCATGGGTCCTTCTCCCCAAGCCACCCATGGGGCCCTCTCCTTCTCCCCCAGCCACCCAGGGGCCCTCTCCCTCTCCCCAGCCACCCAGGGGCCCTCTACCCCAGCCACCCAGGGGCTCTCTCCTTCTCCAGCCACCCAGGGGCCCTTTCCTTCTTCTCCTTCAGCCACCCAGGGGCCCTCTCCTTCTACCCCAGCCACCCAGGGACCCTCTCCTTCTCCCACAGCCACCCAGGGGCCCTCTCCTTCTCTCACAGCCACCCAGGGGCCCTTTCCCTCTCCCCCAGCCACCCAGGGGCCATCTCCTTTTCCCCCAGCCACCCAGGGGCCATCTTCTTCTCCCCCAGCCACCCAGGGGCCATCTTCTTCTCCCACAGCCACCCAGGGGCCCTCTCCTCCTCCCTCAGCCACCCAGGGCCCCTCTCCTCCTCCCTCAGCCACCCAGGGGCCCTCTCCTCCTCCCTCAGCCACCAAGGGGCCCTCTCCTTCTCCTTCAGCCACCCAGGGGCTACTCACCCGCTTTGCGTAATAGACACCACAAATCTATTACCAGTCTGCAGAGTGACAAGTCGGGGCCTGGTTACCTGCATGTTCCTGGGCCAGGGCAGAGCTCTCCTCCCAGAGCAACAACCGATGATAGCAGAGTGAGCTGACCAGGCAGTCACTTCCTACTGATGCTGCTACACGCCCACCGATTCCTCCACATCTTGGGATTACATAATCAGACGGCCAATCCCCAGGCAGAGAAGGCAGGGTAAGTGTCAGCGGACAACAGACACCTGGCAGCCGCAGTGAAGGGACTGCAGCACACTGCTGCAACTTTTATATCGGAGGATTTAAAACACCACTGGCCGCGAGGCCCCTGTAGGTGTGAGGCCTTAGGCGACCGCCTAATTTGCCTAATTAGAGAGCCGCCTATGGTGAGAACACCGGGACGGGGATGCTTTTAAAAACATTTTTTTTTTACTATTTGTTTTATTTTTAACACTGTTCCTTAAAAATAAAAATCTGATCACTTTTATTGCTGTCACAAGGAATGTAAACATCCCTTATGACAATAATAGGCAGTGACAGGTACTCTTTATGGAGGGATCTGGGGTCTAAAAGACTCCAGACCCCTCCACTGCACTTCAAAGTATTCAAATCGCCAACCTTTGAGGGTTTACATTGATGTCTATGGCCCTCAAGTTGCATGAAAGTCAGACCGAAGTAGTGCAGGAACTACTTTAATCACTAGCTGACTGTCAGCAGTACATATACAGCGGCAGGTTGGCTCTGTCCCACCAAACGGCGTACCTGTAAATAAATAAAAATTACATAAATCTTTCCCCTAGTTTGTAGACACGATAACTTTTGTGCAAACCAATTTTACCAAAAATATGTAGCAAAATACAAATTGGCCTAAAATTATGAAAAAAATTAGATTTTTTACTTTTTTTTTTATTGGGAATGTTATATAGCAGAAAGTAAAAAATATTGTTTTTTTTTTTCAGAATTGTCGCTCTTTTTTTGTTTAATGCGCAAAAAATAAAAATCACACAGGTGATTAAATACCACCAAAAGAAAGCTCTATTTGTGGGAAAAAAAAGGACTTAATTTGGGTACAGCGTCGCACGACCACACAAATGTCCATTAACCAGTTTATGACCACCCGCCGCAGATGTACTGCGGCAGGCAGCCGCTCCCAGGCAAACCGCAGTACATGTACGGTGCTCGCTATCAGGAGGTTAGAGGGTGAGCGCGCCTCGTCAGCGGGGAAGCCGATGCAGCGGGCAGGTGGCTCCAATTGCCGCCTGACACTCGTGATTGTTCCCCGCTGAGAGAGAAGAACGGTCAGCTGTTGTAAACACAGCTGACCATTCTTCCCCCTGAAATGATCATAGAGCCCATGTGATCCTTCTATATAGAATCACATGACTCTATGGTCATTTCCGAAGCCACAACCAACCCCCCCCCCCCCCCCCCACAGTTAAGCCTCGTACACATGCAACGAATTTCCGCCGACCGGTCGTCCGTCATTTGTCCAGAGTGGTGTCTGTTGGTTGGAATGTGCTCTAGACTGCACACAAATTTTCCCGTACGACAGAATTCTACTTCAGAAGTGATGTCATGTGTTGGATTGCTTTCTATGTGTTCTTTCTTCTCTGAGCATGCCTAGTCTTGGTCATAAGATTTTTCCCCATCGAAATCTGTACTAATAAGACGAGAATCGGACGTGTTTTGATGGTCGACAAAAATTATATAGCCTGCTCATCAGGATTTTTTCGGCCGAAAAGTCGGAGTCGGTTGTCGGAAGCATCATACTAGCAAGCCGAAAATCGGCAGATCGGTCGTCGGACGAAATTTCCCGGCCAAATTTCTACTGTGTACGGGGCTTTAGAATCACTCTCCGAGGCTCACATTTAACCACTTAAGCCCCGGAAGATTTTACCCCCTTCCTGACCAGGGGGTTTTTTGCGATTTTTTTCTTGCGTCACTTTAACGGAACAATTGCGCGGTCGTGCGACGCTGTACCTAAACTAATTTGACGTCCTTTTTTTCCCCACAAACAGAGCTTTCTTTTGGTGTTATTTGATCACATGTGCGATTTTTTTGATCATGCGCTATAAACAAAAAAAGAGCGTCAATTTTGCAAAAATATTATTTTTCACATTTTTTTATATGAAATACCCCAAAAAAATGTAAAAATCAAAATTTTTTAACATTTTTGGCCAATTTGTTTTATGCTACATATGTTTGGTAAAAAAAATCGCAAAAAGCGTATTTTGATTGGTTTGCGCAAAAGTTATCGTGTTTACTAACAAAGGGAAAGATTTTTGCAATTTTTGGTGTTTTTTTTAACGAGTAATGGCGGCGATCTGCGATTTTTTTTGCGGGACTGCGACATTGCGGCAGACAGATCGGACCCTTGACTGACATTTTTGACACTTTTGGGGTTACCAGTGACATTACTGCAGTAATCAGTGCTATACATATGCACTGTTACTGTAAAAATGACACTGGCAGGGAAGGGGTTAACTGTATTGGAGAGGGAGGGGTTAAGTGTGTCCTAATGGCGTGTTTCTAACTGTGATTGGACATGGCTACTACTGTAAAAACAGAGATCAACGGTCCTACATAGTAGAACCGTCTGATCTCCATTTTTACACAGGGGAGAATGACAGGTGGCTTGTTTACATTAGCCACCTGCCTTTCTCCCTTCCCGGCGAACGATCGCGAGTGACCGGCGGAAATCGGGTCCGCCGGTCACACGCACTGACTTGTTAGGGAACGAGCCGGGCGGGCGCGCGCCTCAGCGGGCGCGCGCTCGCCCGCTATTGGCTCACAAGCCAGTGACAGGCTAGTGACGTACCGGTACGTCACTTTGCCTGGCCGGGGCTGACCGCCGCAGTATATGTACTTGCGGCGGTCGGCAAGTGGTTAAACCCTTGATCACCCATAATGTTAATCCCTTTCCTGCCAGTGTCATTATTACAGTAACCGTGCATATTTTTAGCACTGATTATTGTAGTAATGTCACTGGTCCCCCCAAAAGTGTCAAAAATGTCAGTTAGGTGTCCGATCTGTCCGCCACAATGTCGCAGTGCCTTAAAAAAAATCACAGATTGCCGCCATTACCAATAAAAATAAAAATGACATAAATCTTACCCGTAGTTAGTAGATGCGATAACTTTTGCGCAAACCATTGAAAATATGCTTATTGCGATTTTTTTTACCAAAAATATGTAGCAGAAAACAAATTGGCCTAAAATGTTAAAAAATTTTGATTTTTACATTTTTTTTTTGGGAATGTTATATAGCAGAATGTGAAAATATTGTTTTTCTTTCAAAATTGTCGCTCTTTTTTTGTATATAGCGCAAAAAATAAATTGTTTTAAAAGTGTGTTTAAAGACCTTAAAATGCTTTTACACGTACAGTGACAGTAAAAAAAACATGCCTACAATGCATTTTAACCGCTTTACCACCGCCCACAGTAATATTACTGCGGCAGAGTGGCTCGTTATCGTCTGACGACGTAGTACTACGTCGTCATGACACTCCCCCTTCTGGGCGGCGCTTGCGCGCCACCGGAGGCTCGCTCCCGCTGTTTTCATTCACAGCGGGAGTCGGGCCAGGGGAGGAGCAGCGGCGATCGCCGTTGCTCTGCCCCGATCGCCGGGGATCTAGTGTGGAGATCCGCCCGCCTGTGTAAACACAAGCGGGCGGATCTCCATAGTGACAGGGAGTGACAGATCGGACTGTTCAGCATAGCTGGACATCCGATCTGTCCATGACTCACTCAGTCACCTCCCTCCCTACACGTCAGTAAGCACCAGGCATACATTAACCCCTCCCTCTCCAATAAAATTAACCCCTTCCCTGCCAGTGTCATTTTTACAGTAACAGTGCATATATATAGCACTGATTACTGCAGTAATGTCACTGGTACCCCCAAAAGTGTCAAAAATGTCAGTCAAGGGTCTGATCTGTCCGCCGCAATGTCGCAGTCCCGCAAAAAAAATCGCAGATCGCCGCCATTACGCGTTAAAAAAAAACACCAAAAATGACATAAATCTTTCCCTTAGTTAGTAAACGCAATAACTTTTGCGCAAACCAATCAAAATACGCTTATTGCGATTTTTTTTACCAAACATAGGTAGCAGAAAACAAATTGGCCAAAAATTTTTTAAAAAATTGGTTTTTACATCTTTTTTGGGGGAAATTTCATATAAAAAAATGTTAAAAATATTGTTATTTTTTCAAAATAAACGCTCTTTTTTTGTTTATAGCGCAAAAAGTAAAAATCGCACAGGTGATCAAATACCACCAAAAGAAAGCTCTGTTTGTGGGAAAAAAGGACGTAAATTTCGTTTGGGTACGGCGTCGCACGACCGCGCAATTGTCAGTTGAAGTCGCACAGCGCCGAATCGCAAAAAGTGGCCTGGACGGAAGACAGCAAAATCCTCCGGTGGTAAAGTGGTTAATAGGGTTTTTCTATTTTGCGGATTTTCACTTTTCGCGGCTGGGTCCGGAACGTAACCACCGCAATGGAGGGGGGTTTACTGTACCACCAAAAGAAAGCTCTATTTGTGGGAAAAAAGGGACATCAATTTTATTTGGGTACAGTGTCGCATGACCGTGCAATTGTCCGTTAAAGTAACAAAGTGTCGAATTGAAAAAAAATGGCCTGGTCATTGGGGGGGGGTTCATTGAGAAAAATGGGGGTGTGACTGGGGGGGGGGGCCCAAAATGGCATGACACATTGCACAAGTGTGAATAGGGCTTTATACTGGCCTTTTGAAATGTACAAATGCAGCAATTTAGAAACTGGATGAAAAGTTTAGCACTGGGAAACCCTTTTTGAAAAAAGTGCATTTTATATACAACTATATAGAAGAGATCAAAATGAGGGACAAATTAGGAGGAAAGAGGGACAGTCCAAGGGACAGTCGGGAGCTATGTCAGCCTTGGAGTGCAGGCACAACCCAACTTACAAGAGAGAATGTTTGGCTTCCTGGAGTTGAGCTAAGTGTGATTTGACTTGCTGCATCCTTTTCCCAGTCACTGAGCTCCTGCAGCCAGAGGTAAGTCCTCCTAGGTCAGTCACCATCCTCCTGTATCTCTGCGCACAGGACCTCTTCTAGGCTGGGACTCTGTGGTGACGTGGAGCGCGCGCCCGATCAGGTGGAAGGAAAAGGAGGACGGGCGCGCCCCCGCCCGGGCAGTGAGAGTCGGCGGGCACGCGCGTGTGTTTTAGCTGTGGCTGTCTGACGTGGCAGAGCTCGCTCCCCTCCGCCTGCTGCTGCCTGTGCCGCCGGCTCCGCTACAACTTCCATAGAAGTATACCGGGGAGCGCAGGGACGTCACTGTCCGGACAGGTAACATGAATATACACATATTGGGGTCCGGGGAGAATGGGGGGAGGACAGGTGGGACCCAGCAGACGTGTTATTAGAAGAACATGGGATGACAGCTCTGCTCACTGATGGCTCACATGTATGTTCTATATATATGGATGACACATGTTTATATAGAAGACATCAGTCACCTATGGGGCTCATTCTACACTGCATCATCCATCGCTGTCATATAATGACCATTCTTCATACCATCACATCTATCTATCCCATCTGCGCTATATCATCGCATACCATCACCATCTATCCAAAAGACGCATACTGTGTCCCCGATCAATTTCATCCACATCGGAAAACCTGATCCTAGGAAAGTAAGCGATCCAATCTGATCAGTTAGGCTAGGTTCACATCTAAGCAGGTTGAAGTTGGTGCATTTTGTGATGCGTTTTTGCCAATAGGAAAGTATGACAGTTCAGTTCATGGAGTGGGACTTTGATGCGACTTTACACTCTCCGGCATTCAAGTAGCATCAAAGTAGTGCAGGAACCTTTGTGTCCAAAGTTGCATGTTGGGGTTAAAGTGTTTGTAAAGTCTCATGTTTTTATTTATTTATTTTTAAATAACAAACATGTTATACTTACCACCTATGTGAAGTTGGTTTTGCACAGAGAAGCCTAGATCCTCCTCTTCTCAGGTCCTTCTTCTGCTCTCCTGGCCCCTCCCTCCTGGTGAGTGCCCCCACAGAAAGCAGCTTGCTATGGGGGCACCCAAGCCGAGTCACAGCTCCCTGTGTCCATTTAGACATGGAGCTGCTACCCGGCCCCGTCTCCTCTCTCTCCTGATTTGCTGACTTTGATTGACAGCAGTGGGAGCCAAACATGACCCACTGCTGTCTCAGCCAATGAGGAGGGGAGTCCCGGGCAGCTGAGAAATTTGTGCAACATCTCTGGATAAAGAGGGGCTCAGGTAAGTATTAGGGGGCTGCTGCACACAGAAGGTTTTTTATCTTAATGCACGGAATGCATTGGGACATAGGATCCTTTAAGAGCTAGCATTAGAGTTAAATGCTAGGGATAACAGTAATTATTGGAATTAACATTATAATCCTAACAATTACCGCCAACCCTAACATTTACCCTAACTCTATCTCTAACCCTAAGATTTAACTCTAACCCTAACATTTACCCTAACTCTATCTCTAACCCAGGGGTGGGGAACCTATGTTCGGGGGGCCGTATGCGGCCCTCTAAGTCATTTGGTCCGGCCGCCCTTGCAGCTGAGTCTGCGTCTCTCAGCTGATCTGTCAGAATGGAGCCAATTCTTCCTGTATAGTTTTGGCTCTGTTCTGACAGTCTGAGTGAGTCACAGGCGAAGTGATATCAAATGCACTCCGCCTGTGACCAATACAGGAAACATCACCTCTTCCTCCAGCACGGCCCCGCTGCTAGCCAGCATTTCCCGCCAGCAGCACACACAGCAGTACCAGCCAGAGCCAGCAGTACTCACAGCAGTACCAGCCAGCCGTACCCACGAGCAGTACCAGCCAGCTGTACCTACCAGCAGTACCCGCCAGCAGCAGTTCTTTTCAAAACTTACCACCACAAAGAGTCGACTGCGCTCCAGACTAACCGACTCAAACCTGGAAAACTATTTGCGAGTAGCAACATCATCAATACCAGCTAACATCACACACTTCACCAAAGAGAAGCAGTTGCAGCCATCACATGGGGTGAGTTAAATGTTTGACCAAATATAACATGCACATTTTAAAGTTGATAATTTTGTACGGCCCCCGAATGATTTTATAAATACCCAAATGGCCCTCGCTGCGGGCGCCGCCATGATCCGGAAGCGTCTCTTCCGGGTTCGGCGGCTCCGGCTCTGTGATTGGCCGGAGCCGCGATGACGTCACTCCCGCGCATGCGCGCAGGAGTGATTTTCCGGCAAGCTGCCGGCTAGGAAAACTGAAGGTCCCCCCGGACCTTCAGAGCGCATGCGCCGCTCGCGTGAGCGGCTGCATGCACTGCAAATATCTCCTAAACCGTGCCGGTTTAGGAGATATTAATTATACCTACAGGTAAGCCTTATTATAGGCTTACCTGTAGGTAAAAGTGTCAAAAAGCGGGATACTACCGCTTTAAAGTAGAAATATAGGCAAAACTTTTTTTTTTTTTCATTTTGGATAGAGTAAGGGAGGGTTATAACTCTTGTCAGATTTTTTTAATGCCATCTGTGTCCAAATGCAGAGATTTCACTTCCTGTCCCGTAGCCAAATTGAGAAGAAATCCCTGCCAATGAAGGAAATTTCTTGGGGAACCCCATGTCACCAGTGTCCCCATTGGATTATTTACCCTCTATTACTTTTCTGGGGAAAACCCAAAATGTGGGATTTTCTTTTACTTTCACTTTTAATGGTAACAGTAAACAGGACAAATAAAGAGGCTGAATCTCCCTAACAGGGGTACAGACAGCAATAAAAACTGACAGGTGTTCTAATCCTTCTGAGCTTTATCCAAAACTAGGGAAAAAAAATTTCTTTAATTATGCTTTAACCTAAACTCTAACATTTAATACCTAACTCTATCTTTAATCCTAACCCTAGCCCTCAACCCTAACATTTATCCCTAACCCTAGCCCTTAACCCAAACTCTAAAATTGAATCCTAACTCTATCTCTAACCCTAACATTTAACCCTAACCCTAGACCTTAATCCTTACATTTAACCCTAGCCCTTAACCCAAACGTTTAACCCTAACCCTAGACCTTAATCCTTACATTTAACCCTAGCCCTTAACCCAAACGTTTAACCCTAACCCTAGCCCTTAACCCTAATCCTAGACCTTAACCCTTAACATTTAACCCTAACTCTAGCCTTCAACCCTAACATTTATCCCTAACCCTTAACCCTAACATTTGTCCCTAACCCTAGCCCTTAACCCTAACATTTATCCCTAACCCTAGCACTTAACCCTAACATTTATCCCTAACCCTAGCCCTTAAACCAAACTCTAAAATTGAATCCTAACTCTATCTCTAACCCTAACATTTTACCCTAACCCTAGACCTTAATCCTTACATTTAACCCTAGCCCTTAACCCTAACATTTAACCCTAACCCTAGCCCTTAACCCTAATTCTGGACCTTAACCCTTAACATTTAACCCTAACCCTAGCCCTTAACCCTAACATTTATCTCTAGCCCTAGCCCTTAAACCAAACTCTAAAATTGAATCCTAACTCTATCTCTAACCCTAACATTTAACCCTAACCCTAGACCTTAATCCTTACATTTAACCCTAGCCCTGAACCCTAACATTTAACCCTAGCCCTTAACCCTAATCCTGGACCTTAACCCTTAACATTTAACCCTAACCCTAGCCCTCAACCCTAATATTTATCCCTAATCCTAGCCCTTAACCCTAACATTTGTCCCTAACCCTAGCCCTTAACCCTAACAATTATCTCTAACCCTAGCCCTTAACCATAACCCTAGCCCTTAACTCTAACATTTATCCTTAACCCTAGCCCTTAACCCAAACATTTGTCCCTAACCATAGCCCTTAACCCAAACATTTGTCCCTGACCCTAGCCCTTAACCCAAATCCTAAATTGTAATCCTAACACTATCTCTAACCCTAACATTTAACCCTAGCCCTTAACCTAAACATGTATCCCTAACCCTAGCCCTTAACCCTAACATTTAACCCTATCCCTTATCTATAAACCTAGACCTTAACCCTAACATTTGTCCCTAACCCTAGCCCTTAACCCTAACATTTATCCCTAGCCCTAGCCCTTAACCCTAACATTTGTCCCTAACCCTAGCCCTTAACCCACACCCTAACATTTAATCCTAACTCTATCTCTAACCCTAACATTTGTCCCTAACCCTAGCCCTTAACCCTAACATTTGTCCCTAACCCTAGCCCTTAACCCACACCCTAACATTTAATCCTAACTCTATCTCTAACCCTAACATTTAACCCTGACCCTAGCCCTTAACCCTAACCCTAACATGCAACTTTGGACACATAAAGGTTCCTGAACTACTTTGATGCAACTTTGAAGCTACTTGAGTGCCAAAGAGTGTAAAGTGGCATCAAAGTGGCATAAAAGTCATATTACGGGAACAGAACTGTCATACTTTCCTATTGGCAAAAAACAATGCAAAAAGCATCAAAAATGCAACATTTGCATTTTTGGTGCAGGTCTATTGAAGTCTGTTGTACGCAAAACACAATCTGCTGCGGGAAAAATAGTCCCTGACCCTTTCCAAAAAACGCCTTGGCTCAAAACATATGTGGACTAGATCTATAGGAAACCATGGTAAATGGACTGTATTGTGTTTCTGCAAAACGTACTAAAAAAATGCATTGGTGTGAACCAGACGTAGGTTTTTGGCGCATGGAACAATCTTTTTGGGTCTCCCAATCATATTTCCAATCACCCATTGACAATACGATTGTATAGAAAACGGTTCCTTGTACGGTCACCATTTCTGAAGATGGGTTACAGGACTTTTATTATGGCTAAGCATGCTGGTAACAGGTGATAAAAAGACAGTCCCTGGAATTCCTAAAAATGGGCGCAGACAGATTTTGCAAAAGTGTCTGGCATGCATTCTAAAAGTGAAGCAGGGTGCGCTAAATTTATGTACCTGTCTGGGGCTTGTATATGAATATGGTGCATGCTGTGCGACTTTTAGAACGCATGCCGGACACTTTCGCAAAATCTGCCTCTGTGCGACAAAAGAAAGGTGGATTTAATTGCTTTCATTGTTTCGTAAGATACTTTTGTATGACTTTCTTACTTTTGCAAGATGTGAACTGTCTGTGTTTGATTTTGATTTTGGGGTGCTACGATGTAGAAGTGGAGAAAATTAGAGGTACCTTTGGCTCACGAGTCGCTCTCAGAACCAGAACTGTCACCGATGTTTTTTTTAAATAGGCGCAACGCATTACCAAGAGCAATTATTGTCAAAAAAGTAGCACAGCAGCTGTAGCTTTATTGAATTCCACCTGATGTTATTAATATACTATTTTGAAATACTGCGGTATTATATGTCTAGGTGTTCCTATATTTGTTTGAATATTTTTAATTGTTTGCAATGCCAGAACTTTTTTTTTCTTGTTTTAGTTTTAAAAAGAGTGAGGAATGGTTAGAACCCCTGCCAGGTTTTTATTGCCAAATGAAAAATGTAATTTAGATTTAGGCCAGTTCACACTAGCTGCAGCTAAGGGCCGTACCAGGGGGTCCGGTGCGTCCCTGTTTCAGGTGCGAAACGGTTCCGAATTTTTGGCTGAATACAGACCTGAAACCGAACAAAAGACACACAGGACCCTTTTCCAGTGCGGACCACAGCCGCCCGGAGTTATGTGAATCAGTTCCATTGAGAGCCAAGTCTCCCGTCATGCGAATTGAATGTGGGGAAACCCGGCCTTATATAGTGCCACTTTTGGCTGCACAACCTTCTATACTGATTTTGGGTCACAGTGTGGGACAGAATGTGGAATGTTAGGTTTTTATTACCACCGGGTCACCTTTGTCACTGGCATTAAAAAGTAATGGGAAAATGAGAAATGTTGGTGTTGTCACCAAAAGAAGACTGAGTGGAAACCTTCCAATGAAGGCACCTGTTCTGGTGACAGTCAAGGGCCCTTTCAGAAGAGCAGTGTCTGTTTTGGTCAGTAGGGGATCCATGAACACAATGCACACTAAGGTTCACTTCACATTGGTGTGATGGAAGACATTGCATGTGATTCACACTGAACACCAAATCACATGCGATGTCTGCGTGATGCTAAGTCAGCCATATAGATTGTATGGCTGAATTTGCATCGCATTTGGACCAAAGTCGTGCAGGACCATTTTTTTTGGTCTGCACCAGAATTGGATCGCATGGGTGTTTACTGTCCGAATTGACTGTTCGCACTGTAATATGCGAACTGATATGGGGGTGTCACTAACTTTGTATTGATATGGCAGTGTTGCCAGAGCAGGACAGAATGGATGTCACTTTTGTGACTTCCACATCCAATCAGGTTTTTCCTTCAGACTGAATTCAGACCTATGTTAGGTCTAAAGTGGAACTTTAGTCAGAAAATGAAGGCAGATCAGTTTTGACAGGCTATGCTTGCCCAGCGGGGATTGCTCTGCTGATCCCCGCTGAGCAGGTGGATGACAGGTCCGTCTCTGCTCACTGTGCAGAGACAGACCTATCAGAGTCCCACTCTCCTCTATGGGGAGATCGGATAAAAACGGTTAGCCTGTCCATTTTCATCCGATCCCATCCGATTCGACCCACTGGACGGATGGCGAATGATCGCCATACGTCTGTTTTCAATGGATCTTGTCAAATTAGAGGCCAGGCGGGTGTCAGCAGACATGTCTGCCAACATCCGCCTCCCTATATAGAAGAATGGGTTGCCTGATCAGGTCCGTCTGAAAAATGGACAGGCGGACCCAGTCGGTCCAATTGTGTGAAAGGGGCCTAAGTCCTGCTAGATTACTTCATGCTGGCCCTTTTTGCAGGTATAGCTATGTAAAACATTAAAAATAAGTGCCTATAATGTTTAAAATCCAGTAACACACTGTCTCACCCTGCTCTGCACATGCTCCGGTGCTCTTTTTTGGCATTGTGCTGAAATTCAGAGCCAATAGAGGCTGATCTGCTTACAGCATGAAGATTTACTGCTGCTCAGGGGCTCTGGGCTTCAGAAAAATTACAGCCTCCAGCAAGCAGAAACGGGAGCAATACTGGAGGCAATTTACAGCACACACTCATTTTGGTAGCATAATTATTTATGTGCTCCATCCATCTTCCCATCAATTCTGACCAGCTTCCCTGTCCCTGCTTAAGAAATGCATCTCCGTGACATGATGCTGCCACCACCATGTTTCACAGTGGGGATGGTGTGTTTAGGGTGATGTACAGTGTTAGTTTTCCACCACACATAGCGTTTTGCTTTTAGGCCAAAAAGTTACAGTTTGGTCCCATCTGACCAGAGCAATTTCTTCCACATGTTTGCTGTGACCCCCACATGGCTTCTCGCAAACTGAAAACAGACTCCTTTTGGCTTTCTTTTGGCTTTCTTTTAACAATGGATTTCTTCTTGCCACTCTTCTATAAAGGAGAGATTTGTAGAGCGCATGCCTAATAGTTGTCCTGTGGACACATTCTCCCACCTGAGCTGTGAATCTCTGCAGCTCCTCCAGAGTTACCATGGGCCTCTTGGTTGCTTCTCTGATTAATGCTCTCCTTGCCTGGCCTGTCAGTTTAGGTGGACGGCCATGTCTTGGTAGGTTTGCAGTTGTGCCATACTCTTTCCATGTTCGGATGATGGATTGAACAGTGCTCTGTGAGATGTTCAAAGCTTTGGATGTTTTTTCATAACCTAACCCTGCTTTAAGCTTCTTCACAAATTTATCCCTGACCTGTCTGGTGTGTTCCTAGGCCTTCACAATGCTGTTTGTTCACTAAGATTCTCTGACAAACCTCTGAGGGCTTCACGGAACAGCTTTATTTATATTGAGATTAAATTGCACACAGGTGGACTCTATTTACTAATTAGGTGACTTCGGAAGGCAATTGGTTCCACTAGATTTTAGTTAGGGGTATCAGAGTAAAATGGGCTGAAAACAATTGCACGCCACACTTTTCAGATATTTATTTGTAAAAAAATTTGAAAACCATTTATCATTTTCCTTTCACTTCACAATTATGTGCCACTTTGTGTTGATCTATCACATAAAATCCCAATAAAATACATCTACATTTTTGGTTGTAACATGACAAAATGTGGAAAATTTCAAGGGGTATGAAGGCACTGTATACATCATCTGCCCATAGGTCTAACATTAACCACTTTGCCACTGAGTACCGTAGTACTACTGCGGCAAAGTGGCTTGTTATCGTCTGACGACGTAGACCTACGTCGTCAGACACTCCCCCTTGTGGGCGGCGCTCGCGCGCCGCCGGAGGCTCGCTCCCGCTGTATTCAGTCACAGCGGGAGTCGGGCCAGGGGAGGAGCAGCGGCGATCGCCGCTGCTCTGCCCCGATCGTCGGGGATCTAGTGTGGAGATCCGCCCGCCTGTGTAAACACAAGCGGGCGGATCTCCCAAGTGACAGGGAGTGACAGATTGCAGGGTTCAGCATAGCTGAACACTCCGATCTGTCCCTGTGTCACACAGTCACCTCCCCACCCACACGTCAGTAAGCACCAGGCATACATTAACCCCACCCTCTCCAATAAAGTTAACCCCTTCCCTGCCAGTGTCATTTTTACAGTAACAGTGCATATATATAGCACTGATTACTGCAGTAATGTCACTGGTACCCCCAAAAGTGTCAAAAATGTCAGTCAAGGGTCCGATCTGTCCGCCGCAATGTCGCAGTCCCGCAAAAAACATCGCAGATCGCCGCCATTACGCGTTAAAAAAAAAACACCAAAAATGACAGAAATCTTTCCCTTTGTTAGTAAACGCAATAACTGTTGCGCAAACCAATCAAAATACGCTTATTGTGAATTTTTTTACCAAACATATGTAGCAGAAAACGAATTGGCCAAAAATTTAAAAAAAATTTGATTTTTACATTTTTTTGGGGGGAATTTCATATAAAAAAATGTGAAAAATATTGTTGTTTTTTCAAAATTTACGCTATTTTTGTTTATAGCGCAAAATGTAAAAATCGCACAGGTGATCAAATACCACCAAAAGAAAGCTCTGTTTGTGGGGAAAAAAGGACGCAAATTTCGTTTGGGTATGGCGTCGCACGACTGCGCAATTGTCAGTTAAAGTCGCACAGCGCCGAATCGCAAAAAGTGGCTCAGACGTAAGACAGCAAAATGCTCTAGTGGTAAAGTGGTTAAGGTCCCATTCAGATATGCAGATCTAATCTATTCAGAATTCCAGTGTGAAAGGGCCTGAAGAGGGGGTTCCCTCACGTTGGTGAGATTTCCTCCCACTTCCTGTGTGTCTACAGCACAGAAAGTGGAGGCAAATCTCCTCAAAGAGACATAGGTGCCAAAAAAAGTCTGACAGGGGTTTTACCTTTCCATTATCAATCCAAAATTTAAAAAAATAGTTTGAGCTTTTACAGCCCATTCACACCAACAGGTGAATGGCTTGCTGTATAAGGCCCCTTTCACACAGGGGAGTCAGTCGGCGGACTCAGTTTTTCTCAGCGGGGATCGATCCACCGATCCCCTGCTGGGCAGGCGGATGGCAGCTCTGTCTCCGACCTGTGTGTGGAGACAGAGCTGTCAGGTCCCCACTGTTCTCTATGGGGGAATCGGTTGGAAACGGACCGCCTGTCCGTTCTCATCCGATCCGATCCGCTTGACGGATGGAAAATAGGGTTTCCATCCGTTCAGATTTCAGGGATCGGATTGGATGTCAGCGGACATGTCTCCACTGACATCCGATGCCCCATAGAGATGCATGGGGCATCCGTTCAGATGTGCCTGAAAAACGGACAGGCGGATCTGAGCAGTCCGCCTGTGTGAAAGGGGCCTAATGCATACCTGCTAATATACATTGTACAGGTGTAGTGTGATGGGTTGTTACAACACATCTCATTTTTACCTTTTTTTTAAAAAAAACTTTATTGAAATGTCACAAAATGACATTTTACTAAGCACTATGCATTACATTGCAATGTTGTGTAGTCTGTTCAAAAATGTATCCTGTCCTTTTTTTCAGTGCTCACCAACACATGCCGGTGTGGATGGAAACAATAGAACATAATGCAATTTGCCTTGTCTATGTGTTGGGACTACGTAGGGCAATGCTTGGGTTGGTGTGAACAAGCCCTTAGACACTTTATTAGTTACAATTTTGGGCTTATTAAAGTGCCTGTAGATTCAAAAGCATTTTTTTTCGTTTTGGATAGAATAGAGAAAGCTTAAAACTCCTGTCAGTTTATTTTTTTGCTGTCTGTGCACTACTAGAAAAATTTCCCTTCACTTCCTGTTCCAGAGACACAACAGGAAGTTACAGGAAATCTCCCAATGTGAGCAATATAAGGACTATCCCCTCTTAGGTCTTGTTTAGACTTGTGCTGCCTATTGAAGAGCAACCTGCAATAGAATACTCTTTAGAGGGGATTCGACAGGGCATGTTTTAAAACATTAAATACCGAACCAACGTGCCGGATCACATTTTCGTGGGCAGTACTACTGTGGCATGTGTACACCCTCTCCGCTGCCTTGGCAGCTAAAGGGGAAAGCGGTTGGGGGTGGTAAAAATGCGCCTCCACCGCACATTTTTTCCTGCCCACCTTCCCCAACTGAAAGTGTAAACAAGGCTGTCCCCAGAAGTTTTCCCTGACCTTTTCTCTGTAATAGTGCTCACCTCTACAAACAGTAGGGTGAATCTCCTCAATGGGGACACAGACAGCAGTAACTTAATAGAGGGTCTAACTATTCCCCATTCTATTCAAAACTAAAAAAAAAGTTTTACTTAGAGATACACTTTAAATACCACAAAAATGACAAATACAAATGGTGTGCAATGTAGAGTATCCCTAAGCAACCAGTAGGAATATTTTTTACTGTAGCTAGATAAATTGGTATTGGTTACTTTGGACACGTTTCATTAATCCATCTCATATGTCAAAGATAAATAAATAAAAAAGAAAATGGATTTTGTAAATCACTGCACAATATGTACATTTCCTGTGTTTTATCCCTTTAAGCATGTTGCTAGAACAAAAAAAAACTGTTGATGTGCCATAAATATAATGTGCTCCTACCTTCTGCTTTAACATGGCCCTGAATTCCAAAGCACATGGTGTCAGCCCTGCCTGCTTTATTTCTGATTAATACCAAAAACACAGACCTCTTCTCATCTCCAAGCTCCCTCCTCATATCCATAACCCTACTTGTTCACAAGCAGAGAGCACAGGAAATGTTTGGCTTACAAGATTTCTGGCAGGTTCAACAGGATTTTCTTTTACTTATTACAGGTATATACCATAACCCTTTCTATGGTATATTATAAATATAATTAAAGGCAAAACTTTTTTTAGTTTTGGATAGAGTGGAGAGAGATTAGAACACCTGTCAGTTTCTATTGCTGTCTGTGTCCCAGTTAGGGAGATTCACCATCTCCACTTGTTTACTATTATCATGAAAGTGAAAGTAAAAGAAAATCCCAAATTTTGGGTCGTGCCCAGAAAAGTAGTACAGGGGAAATCCTAATTCCTCTAAAGCTTGGTTCACACTGGGTTCCTGTACTACTTCAAGGCGACTTTTATCTGACTTGTGCCCATAGATTTTAATGTAAGTTGACGAGAAGGCCTGGCACGCAGTCCCTGCTCTAATTCATCCCAAAGGTGTTCTATCAGGTGGAGGTCAGGACTCTGTGCAGGCCAGCCAAGTTCCTCCACCCAAAACTCGCTCATCCATGTCTTTATGGACCTTGTGCACTGGTCCAAATCATTTCGTGGAGGGGAGATTATGGTGTGGGGTTGTTTTTCAGGGGGTTGGGCTTGACCCCTTAGTTCCAATGAAGGGAACTCTTAGTGCCCATTCACACTACCGCGACTTGTCAGGCGACTGGTCAGCCTGACAAGTAGCGGTCCATGCAGTGCTATGGGAACCATTCTAATAGGAGCAGCTCAAGTCGCTCTGACTTAGAAAGTAGTTCCTGTACTACTTCGGGGCGACATCGGAGCGACTTGCATTGACATTCATTATATGAAGTCCGTGCAAGTCGCGCCGAAGTCGCGGTGCACGTGACTTCACAGGTCGCCCCTGAAGTCGTGCCTCGGTAGTGTGAACCGCCACTTAAGGTGTCAGCATACCAAGAGATTTTGGACAATTTCATGCTCCCAACTTCGTGGGAACAGTTTGGGAATGGACCTTCCTGTTCCTACATGACTGCACTAGTACAGAAACAAGGTCCATAAAGACATGGATGAGCGAGTTTGGGATAGAGGAACTTTACTAGCTTGCATAGAGTCCTGACCTCCCTCAACCCAACACCTTTGGGATTAATTAGAGTGGAGACTGCGAGCCAGGCCTTCTCGTTCACATCAGTGCCTGACCTCACAAATGCACTTCTGAAAGAATGGTCAAACATTTCCATAGACACACTCCTAAACCTTGTGGACAGCCTTCCCAGAAGAGTTGAAGCTGTTATAGCTGCAAAGGGTGGGCCAATTCAATATTGAACCCTACGGACTAATGCCTCGTACACACGCAACGATTATCGGCCGACCGATCGTCCGACTTTTGTCCCGAGTGTTGTTTTGTTGGTTGGAATGTGCCTAGACTGCACACGAATTTTCTCGGCCAACAAAAACCAACTGCAGAAGTAATGTCATGTGCTTGTTTACTTTCCATGTGTTTTTTCTTCTCTGAGCATGCCCAGTTTTGCTCATCAGATTTTTGTCTGCCGAAATCTGTACTGACTGACGGAAAATTGGCCATTCTGTTGACGGCCAACAAAAATTTTATAGTCTGCACACCAGATTTTATTCGCCCGAAAAGTCAGAGTCGGTTGTCGAAAGCATCATACTAACAAGCCGAAAATCGGCCGATCGGATGTTGGCTGAAAATTCACGGCCAATAATCGATGCATGTGTGCGAGGCATAAGACTGGGATGCCATTAAAGTTCATGTGCGTGTAAAGGCAGGTGTCCCAATACTTTTGATTATATAGTGTATGTGTTAGTTGGTTGGCAAAAAGTTAAAAAGAACCTGTGATGATAAAAATAAAGAAGCTGCCACTGCAGACATATAGCTAGATGTTAGTCACATTCAACTGGACATTTTGTCAGTGATCCATGAAGACCTCAACAGAACAAGTCTAGTTGAATGTTGCCAACTACTACTACTAATACTACTGCGACTACTAGCTTTCATCCTGATCCAGATTCTCCTTGCACAATTTTATTGAAAATGTTTGCTAATATGTTGCAAATCTGACTTTGAAGAATTCTTATTTCTGTAAAAATAAAATGAAAAAGTCCATCATACAATGGCAGCATTGTGTTAATACTTTGATGTTTTTTTTTCTTGGGTGATTGGAAGCCAGTGGAGGGATTGGCAGAGATTGGTGGCCAACGCTTGACGGTTAGTAAGGTGGATGAGTCTGGCAGCAGAATTCATAATAAACCAAAGGGAGGGATAACTTGTTTAAAGATAGGCCAATGAGAAAGAAGTTCTAATAGTCAAGGTGAGAGATAATAAGGGACTAAGCCTGGTGGCATCTTTTTTCAGGAAGGGACATATTTTGGAAATGTTTTGGAGGTTAAGACAACAGGATTTTGGCACATTTCACCTCTTAACAGACTACTTGCCAGAGCTGAATGGTGGTTGTGGTTATTAGTCCAGAACAGGGGTCTCCATACATTCCAAAACAAAGGGCCAGTTGGAATGTAAATGGGAAGTTTGACCAGTGGGAATAGAAGTCACCATAGGCTTAAAAAAATTATATAATTAGTGTCAGGGTGAGGAATAGCACCCCATTATTGGTGTCAGTGGGAGAGTTGGTTCCCCATTTCCGGTGTCAGTGGGAGGAATAGTACCCCATTGTTGGTGTCAGTAGGAGGAATAATGATCCATCTTTGGTATCAATAGAAGTAATTAGGCCTTGTTTTAGTGGGAGGAATTATAAAAATTATTTAATTAGTGTCAGTGTGAGGAATAGCACCCCATTACTGGTGTCAGTGGAGAATTAGTTACCCATTTCCGGTGTCGGTGGGAGGAATAGTACCCCATTGTTGGTGTCGGTAGGAGGAATAATGATCCATCTTTGGTATCGATAGAAGTAATTAGGCCTTGTATTAGTGGGAGGAATGGTGCCCCCCCAAGGGCCAGATAAAGGCAAGCAAAGGGCCAGATCCAGCCCACAGGCCGCAACTTGGAGAACCCTGGTGTAGAATGACAAAATATTCCGTTTATTTAGCATGTTCTGGACATTGAACACTTAGCACCGGTTCAGGACATCAATAAGGAGGTCCCCTATAGTGGATAAGTACTGTATCAGTTCACACTGGGGATGATTTACTGAAGGTACTGCTGTCTGTGTCACCATTTGGGTAACATCTCATTTTCATTTCTAGTGATCACACAGGAATGGAGGACAGAAACCCCAAAAGAGGCAGCAATAGAAACCTACAAACTGCAATAAAAGCCAGCACTCCAGTGAAGTCCAGATGAAAAAGTTCTATACCAGAACATACAGGAACATTTTAGGAGCATGTTGGCCCTCTTTATTAAGATAACAGAAAATAACAGTTGATGGTGCTCCCGAAACATTCGTGTATATTCTGGTATAGGACTTCAGAAAAACCTTTTCATCTGGACTACACTGTAGTACTGACTTTTTCTGCAGTTTGTCATCACAGCGAAACTGCGCATTATTTTTCCTTCTGGGTGGTATGGTATTGTGTATTTTGAGCATTAGAAACTTGACAAAGACTAAAGCCCTTTAGTTTCTTACCTGCCTTTCCATACTGTACACTGAATTGCGCACAAGCAGCCCAGCTGTACAGTTTCAGCATGATGTCATCTGGGCCCGGCCAATCACAGTGACTCTAAGATCAGAACTGTATAATAACCGGGTGAAGATGTCAGTGATCGGTGAGGTGAGTATGGTTAAACTTTAAAGTGGTTGTTAACCCTTATAGTACATATACCCAGTGAAGTGACTGGCCTCAGAGGTGATAGACAGAGATGAAACAAATCCTCCTACATAAGTTGTACCTGTTTATCTGCAGTCTTTTCTTCTCTATAGCAGTTCAAAGTGCAGATTTTGTACAGCTTGTCTGAGCTTCAGAAAACAGGGGGCGGTAATCTTAAGTTACACACTGCAAAGCTCAGAGAGCTGATTGGAAGGAAGAGACACCCCCCCTTCACACAGGAACAGATTTGAGGCTGTCAATCAGCTGATGCTCACCTCATGCTCTCACCATTTTTCTCTTGGACCTTGTCAGAAGTGATTCATGCTGATAGCTGACAGGAATGACACTTTGTGCTCTTATTGAGACAATTACACACAATAGTGGGATATGCGTTGTTCATATTTCATGTCTGTGGTTTACAATTACTATAACTCAATGGCCCTGTTGGAGAATTTATGCTCACTTCCTGTCCTATGAGCATAAAGTACATATGGTGAGAAATTACATAGCCAACAATAACACTTTAAAAGAAGATCAAACCCTAATTTTGCATTGCTTATTAAATAAGAACCTTAGGGGTCTGTTTATGAAAAAAATCACTGGACGAATGGCCCAAGCATTGGCCCAGAGGTCACAGATTCTGATCATATATTAAATAATACAGTGATTTTCCATGTTTGTCAGCTCCAACTTGTGGCCATAATGCGGTATTTTCCTGATTGAGGTATTTCAGGATAGACAGGTATATTGAGAAAACGCACAAGTGTGAATTGGCTCTGAGGGCCAACTTTCCTCTCCCTATTGTCTCACTGGCTGGAACAATGAGGTAGAGATTTGTGTTAGTCAGTGCAGGTACTTTGGGGATTCTACCACTGACGAGGTGTCCCTAGCACCAGAATCACCAGTATGGACTGTTTGAATAAGACACATTATAAAACGTATGAAGTCAGTGAGTCACAGAGACAAGTGTTGTGTAAGCTTTCATCTTATAGAAAGGAGATAGACTGGTGCACAGTACTCTGGACTGCCAGGATAGGTCATTGTACTATGAGAGATGGGTCCAAAAGTGTCCTAGATAGCAAGTGGCTAACCCGGCACTGAGCATGGAGTGTTCATGGTATGTACTGTACTCCAGCCCCAGTGCCACCCTCTCCATGCAACAGATTCATGTACATGTATCTGTTGCGCACACTGATGTTTGTCATGCAAAAGAGTGGCAGAGTTTTAGAGATTGTCTTCAAAGTGAATTCCACTCACTGTGTCCAGGGCTGTACAATTAGAATGGCTAAAAACACTGAATCCTGAAAAAGACTGGATGAAGGTGTTTACAGCAGACTTAAGTCTTACCCACCTCTTGCCAACCTGCTCACAGTAAATGTACTCCGAGTGGGGGGCACAGATAGGCACCGTGACGTACCCGTACATTGTGGTGTACTTCCTGGTTTGGTGGTGCACAGGCACGAACCCCGCTGCTGACCCATGCTGTGATTGGCCACAAAGAGCAAATGACTCCTGCGCTTAAGGGGTGGCCTTGCGGCTGGTATCCGGAAAATGTGATTCAGGTCAAAATGTAGTTAATTCAGGCTGTCAACGGTCGTGGTAACCCAAAGAAGATACTGGAAAAGAGAAATGGACAGAGGGCGCACCAGCCTAGCGCATTATCTTTAAAACAATTTATTGTAATAGACATGTATACACATTATACTCACAAAACGATTATGAAACACGGGCAATAAGCAATGAGGGACCACCAGGGGTCTCCACTGGGCATCCTCAGCTGCCGCAGGCCGTGGAAGGATGTAGATCTCCAAAAAAAACGCTTACGCATCAGAGCTCTGATGAAGGGGGAACACCCCGAAATGCGTAAGCGTTTTTTTTGAGGTCTGCATACTTCCGCGGCCTGCGGCAGCTGAGGATGCCCAGTGGAGACCCCTGGTGGTCCCTTATTGCCCGTGTTTCATAATCGTTTTGTGAGTATAATGTGTATAAATCTCTATTACAATAAATTGTTTTAAAGATAATGCGCTAGGCTGGTGCGCCCTCTGTCCATTTCTCTTTTCCAGTGTGATTGGCCACAGCATGAGTTTTTCAGCAGATTTCAGCTGATGATTTATGGCGGAAACCTGCTGGTTGGCTGTGGCCAATCACGGCACAGGGTTCTGTGTTGACAAACAAACAGAAAACTACACACACAGACAGCAATCCGTCTATTTTTTTCTACCTGAAATCAACTCTGAGTTTGGGGAAAAAAAGCAGACAGATCTTTTGGTAAAATCAGCAAACATTACTCACATTACCCTTGTTAGGCATATAGTTAACCCCTTGATTGCCATTTGTTGTGTACCCATTCCCAGCCAGTGACATTAGCACAGCCAGTGACATTAGTACAGTACAGTACAATGTACAGTATTATCACTGATCACTGTATCAGTGTCACTGGTGGCATCAGTGTCAGTTAGCATCTCTCCCTGCCAGTGTCCGTTAGTGCTAGATTGCCACCACACTATCACAGTCCCGCTGATCACTGCCATTACTAGTGTCGTGTCTGTATGGATCAGTAGTTTGATCACAATCTCCAAAAATGTAGTTTGGTTTTTGTCAAAGACATGTTGCAGAATATATTTTGGCGTAAATTTAAGCAGAAATTTGATTGTATTGGATATGTTCTATAACAGAATGTAGAAGAGTAGAAATATTGTTTTTTTTTTTTTAATTTTCGGTATTTTTTCATTTATACAATTAAAAACCCAGTGATGATCAAATATCACCAAAAGAAAGCTCTATTTGTGCGAAAAAAATAATATAAATGTAATTTGTGTACAGTGTTTCATGACAATGCAATTACCAGTTAAAGTACCAAAGTGCTGAATAAAATAAGTGGGTAAAGCCTTCTGGAGGTCAAGTGGTTAAAGCAGAACTAGAGGCTTAATACTCATGCTTCGGGTCTCTTCATTGGCCGGCGGAAGATGATGTCACTCCTGTGCATGCACGGGAGCTAGTCATCCCAGCCCTCAGAGATTGGCTCAGCACTGGTGCTGGAGAAGACAGCGAGCAGGCGGGTAGGGGCATTTTATTGCAGAAGAGACATTGGGGTTTATTTACTAAAGGCAAACCCACTGTGCACTAAGTGTGCACTGCAAGCACACTTGGAAGTGCAGTCACTGTAGACCTAAGGGGAACATGCAAGGAAAATAAAAAACTAAATTTTTGCTTGCACATGATTGGATGATAGAAATCAGCAGAGCTTCCCCTCATTTCAGATCTTTTCCTCAGATCTACAGCGACTGCATTTTCAAGTGTACTTGTATTGCAGAGTGGATTTGCCTTTAGTAAATCAACCCCATTGTATGTTTCTTCTGCAATAAACCTGCCAGTTTGCTGTTTCTTACAGCAGAACTTCAGTTCCACTTAATTTAAGCAATACTAGTGATGCTGCTTAGCCACTTGTCATCCCCGCACTGTAGTTTTACTGCTACAGTGTGGGCCGGCTGCTCAGAATCACTTCTATGTATGGGATCTTGCATTTCCGGGAAGGGGGCGCGTGCCCGCCCACTGGATCCATCCAGCACATGCCAATCACTGGTTCCCAGCCAATGGTTTATGGCCCGGACCCACCGATTGTTGGAGCCAGTGACAGGAGGGAGCTTTGTCTATGTAAGCATCTACGACGCCATGACCTCTAGTCCTATACTAATCATATGGTTTGGTAGGTTTAAGTCACTACAGAACAGCAAGCATGCAGCCAGTGAAATCAGAGCATGTAAGTACCTTCCTTTTGCTCTCACCAACACTCCCTGTGCTGTTTAGCTGATGGAAGTGAAGGAAAAGTACAAGTCATGGGAGTTGTAACCTACACTGGGCTGTTGACATGTCATTGTCCCTGAGCACATCACCATGGTTTCTGGCTCCTGTATTGGGCAAAGCACACATTTGCTTTAACATCTGATCATATGCTGTAACAGCTGACTTCGGATTGTCATTGCAGATTTACTAAGGATGGCTATACACGAAGCAAACTTCTTTCCTATGTGGGAATCCCTCCTTCCAGACCATTGTCTTCTCCCAGCAGGAGAAGCCGTCCTCGCTGGGAGAAGACAGTGTCTAACGCTAGCGGCTATAACAGCCGCTAGAGATAGTCGCAAGAGAATCTGGAAGGCTGGTTGTACCCTAGTTGATCAATCGATCAACATGGTACATTTAGCCTGCCCGTTAACTGTTTGAATCTCAAACGGTTCAGCAGGAACCGGATGAGATTCGAACAGTCTATGGTCAGCCTAAGGCTCCATTCACATTAGCTCCATTCCAGTGTGACTTTGAAGTGCGAATTTGATGCGACTTTTGGTACAACTTTGATCTGACTTTACATTCTCTGGACCTAAGTCACATCAGAAGCCACACCAAAGTAGTGCAGGCACCTTTTAAAAGTCACTGTGACTTTAAGTCGCACCAATTTTAATGGGTGCCATTGAAACTAATGGGCTGCGACTTGTCATGCAACTTTGATGTCTAAAGTCGTAGGATAAGGGTCCTTTCACACGATCCGCCTTGCGATGAGCTCCGTTCTCTGCTCAGCGGGGATCGATCCGCCAATCCCTGCTGAGCAGGCAGGTGACAGCTCCCTCTCCGCTCTGTGTCAGAGCCCCGCTGCTTTCTATGGGGAATCGTATGAGAGCGGACCGCCTGTCCGCTCTCATCTAATCCCATCCTATCCGATCCCCTGGACGGATGGAAAATAGGGTTTCCATCCGTCTGGATTTCACAGACAGGATCGGATGCGGAGGACAGCGGGTGTCAGCAGACATGTCTCCGCTGACATCCGCTGCCCCATAGGGATGCATGGAGGATCTGATCAGATCCACCTGTAAGTTTTCTAGGCGGATCTGATCAGATCCTCCATCGGATCGTTCGTGTGAAAGGAGCCTAAGTCACACAACTGTGAATGGATTCTAAGTGGCATGGTTGAATTAGTAAAGGTCATCGTCATGTGAAGCCTTCTGGGATGTAACATTTAAAATCAAGACATACAACATCAGCATCAGCTAATACAACATAACAGAAAGCAATCCTTGTAGTCTTTCCTCACGATCGGTGGGTGTCGGTGGACATCAAGTCCTCGGTACCCGCAGATCAGCTCCGGCTGTGTATAATTCCAGCGCGAACGAGCCACCGGCAGCGTGCATGCGCGCCCCCTTACCTGAAAGTTTTGGATCATGCATATATACCTGATTTGGTGCACA
The DNA here is from genome assembly GCF_965119305.1 of Pelophylax lessonae. Taxonomy (NCBI): domain Eukaryota; kingdom Metazoa; phylum Chordata; class Amphibia; order Anura; family Ranidae; genus Pelophylax; species Pelophylax lessonae. The sequence continues at coordinate 623,200,089 of NC_138768.1, read as the reverse complement.
GGTGCTGCCCTGTAGCATTAAAACTGCTGTAGAGCTGTCCTGAACCAGGTTAAAGTAGAATGTACATAACTTTTCTGATCAGAGGCACACACTGCACAGCTCAGAGAGGAGAGCTGAGTGTAATCTGATACCTGAGTGGAGAGAAGGGACACACCCCTCCTCTACACAGTCACATAGGGAAACAGCTAAAGCTGTCAATCACAGGCTTTGTGCTGGAACTCCCCTCCCCTGTCCCCAACAATCCTTTGGATTCTGGACAGCCTATCAAAAGTGTACCAGAAAAGAAGGTGGGGGAAAACCTTTCATTGGTGGGGAAAAGGATTTCCTCTCACTTCTTGTGTCTCTTAGGGTCCTTTCACACGAGCGGTGCGTCCGACGGACTCTGTTTTTCTCAGGGGGGATCGATCTGCCGATCCCCGCTGAGCAGGCAGACGACAGCTCAGTCTCTGCTTACGTTGCAGAGATAGAACTGTCAGATCCCCGCTCTCCTCTATGGGAGATTGGATGAAAACGGACCGCCTGTCCATTTTCATCCGATCCTCCAGATGGATGGAAAATACTGGGTTTCCATCCATCCGAATTTCACGGACAGAATCAGATCAGATAGCAGCGGGTGTCAGGGGACATGTCTCCGCTGACATCCGCTGCTCTATAGATGTACTGTATGTGGAGCATCCAATCAGGTTCGCCTGAAAAACTTACAGGTGGACCTGATCGGAAAGCCCATGTGAAAGGGGCCTAAGAACACACAAAAAAAAACAGTTTTTACACCCCATTCAGACTAGCGTGACTTGTCAGGCGACTTGTCAGCCTGACAAGTCGCGGTCGGTCGCTCGCCATTGAGTAGTACAGGACCCGTTCTAATAGGAGCGACACAAGTCGCTCCGATTTAGAAAAAGGGTCCTATACTACTTTGGGGCGACCTCGAAGTCGGATCGCCTCAGTGTGAACCGGCTCTTAAACCAATTTTAAACAACAAAAACAAAGTGTTTTGGCTTTGGATACAATATATGTTATATATACTGAAAGGGTTCTGCCTATGATGAGAAAATTAGATGAAAAATACCACTTTCTCTTACGTCCTCCGACAGTCGCCGCCTCTTCATATTCGTCACATATGGGGGTATTAGACTTTGCTCCGAAGGAGTAGCTAGGCAACAGAATATGTTAACAATAAAGCTTTAACATATCCCACCCTCAAGGGGTGGTCCCCTCAGTCAATACCCTCCTACTTCCTGCAACCATATCTCAGTTTTAATGTCTAGCTTGTCAGGAGTGGCTGGCTCTCTCTGTGCTGGGACTTTTTGTCCCAGACTCTTTCTTCTTTTTAATATTTTGTTTGAGTTTTTTCTCTACCTTTACTTAGCTGTTATTTTTGTCAGCATTAGTTAGTTCTTCGGACGAAGAGGATCATGCGGACTGGGTCTCGGGCTGATCCCCCTGATCGCAGGTCGTGGGTCAGTGGCTTCCCAGTCTGCCATCGAGCGTTCAGCCAGGTAACGCTCCTGGCACAATGAACGACCCATCCCTGTTCGGTGCAGGGATGATTGGTGAGGTGGCTACCTCACCGGACGCTGTGCGGTTTCTTAACCGCCATTGTGTGCGTCTTGAATTGCGACTCTCCCTGCCTCATGTGCAGTGGCTTGTTCGCCTGTGCGGGTTCCCCACGCCATGTGAGGTAAGTGTATCTATGTGGGGACCTGTCTGTCTGGGGGGGGTCTCAGTCTGGGACTTTGTAACCTGCCTTTAATCACACTGCTTGTCTCCCTATCTCTCGGCTGCATGCTGTGGGCTGCAAGGGGGGGGGGGAGCTGTATGACACTGTGTGTGTCAGGCTGGGCAGTGTGGGAAGCTGTGTGCTGTGGGGCATGTTTTTAATGGCATGTGGGGCATATACAGCGATCGCTGCGGCGATCTAACATGTATCCATATAATGGGATGAAATTGTGTGTGTTTTTATGCACTGTGGAGCGGCGATTTCGGCGCCAAACGACGCCATTTTACCGGCGCCCGCTCCGGCCGCATGGTTTACATGCACAGCGGCCATTTTCTTGTAGCCTCCATAGGCTTACATAGAGCGCCCTGGCAGCATCACTTCCTCTTTCCTGGAACACCGATCGAGGCAGCAGCAGCAGCGGGGTCTCCTCAGGTTTTATCCTTCTATTCCTGTTGTCCATTGCCTGTATTCAGTCTGTGTATTCCCTGTGGGGGTCTCATTGTGCCTGAGTGTGGTGCGGTGGGCTGCGCTTGCCGCGCTTGCTGAAAGGGGGCAGTTAACCCTTGGTTGCCTGGCATACAGGGGCAATGGATTCTCAGGAGGGCAAGTTTCCCACAGTATTGGTGGAAAGCCAGGGGACCGCTGTTTCCCCCCCCGGGGGGGATTTAGCCACTATTGTGGCTGGCCTTGCTGCCCAGGTGCAAATGCTGGTGGCTGCTCAATCTACTAAACGGCCCAGAGTTGCTCTGTCCTCCGATTCTGAGGGTGAAGGTGATGGGGCTGTTCTGGCAGGGACCCCCCTATCGGGGTCCCGCTCCTCTCTTGATCTAGTGGGGTCTGAGGTAGAGGCTGAAGTTGAGGGGGTTGATAATTCTCCCCCTGGCTCGCCTGAAGAGCTTGCAATCATGGATGAGTTGATTGCTTCCATTAAGCAGACGCTACGTTTGCAGGACGAAGTGTGTCCCCCCGCTGCCTTGGCGGCTTATGGGACGCAGAGAAAACGCAGGACGCCGCAGGTTTTTCCCTGCAATGCTGATTTTCAGCGCGCTGTTAAGGATCAATGGCGCGATCTGCGCAAGCCTTTTGCGGTACCAAGTAAATTCAAGCTGCGTTATCCTTTCTCACCTGCCACTGATGAACGGTGGTGTGTGCCTCCGCCAGTGGATCATGCAATTGCGGTTTTGAACAAAGCCACTGCGATTCCTGCAGAGGGATCCCCTGTTTTCCGTGATGCCACGGATAGGAGACTGGAGTCTCTTGCCCGTCATACTTATTCTGTTACGGGTTCTATGCTTAAGGCTCTGTTTGCTTCTCTCATGGCGGCCCAGGCGATCGCAAGTTGGACGCAGATGCTTAGGCGCGTCCTAGTGGCCGATTCGGCCTCGGCGGCGACCCTGGATATGGTGGATCAGATCCACCAGGGTGTCATGTATCTGTGTGATGCGGACCTGGACCTGATTCCGTTGGCTGCACGTGTGCACAGCGTGGCGGTGTTGTCTCGCCGCCTGGTTTGGTTGAAATGTTGGTCGGTGGACCAATCTTCACGTAAAACCTTGGCCAATCTGCCTTATGATGGGTCTCGCCTTTTTGGGGAGTCCCTGGATGTGTTGATTAAGGGGATCACCGGGGGTAAGAGCACTCTCTTGCCCCATTTCCCCAAGGCTAAGGGGGCTTCTGGGAAGAAGCATGCGAATTTTCGGCCCCCTCAGGGGTCCTTTCGTGCCTTTCGGCCGCACTACAAGGGCAAACCGTTCAAAGGCCAAGGCTCTCAGAAGAAGCCCTGGTCTGGGAAACAGAAGTCCGGCCAATCCGGACCTGCGGCCCATAACAGTTCGGCCTGAAGGGGCGCCCTCACCCAGTTTTGGGGTGGGGGGCCCTGGTTGGCCCGTGTGCGGGACGGATGGGTTCTGGAAATCGTTCGATCTGGTTACAAGATCGAGTTTCTCTCTCGGCCGGAGAGCAGATTTTTTCCCTCAAATCTACAACTGTCTCCAGAGCGCCTGCGGGATCTGCACCTGGCGGTGCGGGACCTGAGCGCTCAGGGAGTGGTAGTTCCGGTGCCTCATCGGGACAGATTTCGGGGGTTTTATTCCAATCTGTTCACCGTGCCCAGGAAGGAGGGCAAGGTTCGTCCGATTCTGGACTTGCAAGCTCTGAACCGCTCTGTGCGGGTTCGCAAGTTCCGCATGGAATCCCTGCGCTCGGTGGTGGCTGCCCTGGTTCCGGGGGAATTCATGGCCTCCATCGATTTGAAGGATGCGTACCTTCACATCCCCATATTCGAGGGTCATCAGAGATACCTTCGATTTGCCATTGCGGAGGATCACTACCAGTTCGTGGCGTTGCCCTTTGGGCTCGCCTCGGCTCCGCGGGTCTTCACCAAGGTGCTTGCACCGGTTCTGGCATTATTGAGGGCCCAGGGCATTTCTGTCCTGGGGTATCTGGACGACATTCTGATTCGGTCTGCGACCAGTCAGGGTCTGGAGAAGGACCTGTCTGTCACAATGCAAACTCTGCAGGAGTTCGGTTGGACGATAAATGTTCCAAAGTCGACACTGAGTCCGTCGGTTCGTCTTCCCTATCTGGGAATGATACTGGACTCGGTGCAGGCGAAGGTCTTCCTGCCGGAAGACAAACTCAGGACTCTTCAGGAGGAAGTCAGGTCCCTCAGGGACGTTCCACACTCGTCTCTGCGGACGTGTATGAGATGTCTGGGATTGATGGTCTCGGCCTTCGAGGCGATTCCTTTCGCGCAGTTTCACACGCGGGGTCTCCAGGCGGAGATCCTGTCCAAGTGGGACGGGCGGCCTCAATCTCTGGATCTTCAGATCTCGTTGAGTCATCGCACCAGGGAAAACCTTCTGTGGTGGCTCCAGTCCCCGTTGGTGTCCGGGGGCAAGTCGTTTCGTCCGATCTCGTGCACGATAATCACCACGGATGCCAGCCTGTCGGGCTGGGGTGGTGTTCTGGGCGTTCTGTCCGCCCAGGGTACTTGGTCGGAGGGGGAGTCTTTCCTTCCGATCAACATTCTGGAATTGCGTGCGATAAGGCTCTGTCTTCATCGCTGGACGGACCGGCTGCAGGGCTGCCCGGTTCGGGTGCAGACAGACAATGCCACGGCGGTGGCCTACATCAACCACCAAGGGGGCACCAGGAGTGCCCGAGCGGCTCGAGAAGTGGCCGACATTCTGTCTTGGGCCGAGACTCATGTCCCGGCGATAACGGCGGTTCACATTCCGGGAGTGGAGAACTGGCAGGCGGACTATCTGAGTCGCCAGACCCTGGATCAGGGGGAATGGTCTCTCCATCCGGCTGTCTTCCAGATGTTGTGCGCGAAGTGGGGTCTTCCAGATGTGGACCTGTTCGCGTCTCGCCTCAACTACAAGGTGAAGAGGTTCGTGGCAAGGACGCGCGACCCTCGGGCAGACGCGTCGGACGCGTTAGTGGCCCCGTGGCATCAGTACAGGCTGATGTACGCGTTTCCACCGATTCAGTTGCTGTCCAGGTTCCTTCGCAGGTTACACTCGGAACGCAGCACGGTGATTCTTGTGGCACCGGACTGGCCTCGCCGGTCCTGGTACGCAGACCTCGTGAATCTGGCGGTCGACGCCCCTTGGCGTCTACCTCTTCGAGACGATCTACTGTCTCAAGGACCGATTTACCATCCTGCTTTACAGTCGCTGGCTTTGACGGCCTGGCTGTTGAGACCGAGGTCCTGAAGGAGAAGGGTCTCTCTCCAGAGGTCGTTCATACCTTGATCAACGCGAGGAAGTCTTCCTCGGGAAAGGTTTATTACCGTACTTGGAAGGCCTATTTTGCCTGGTGTGAGTCCAGGGGGTTTTCACCCCGCACGTACTCGGTTTCCCGTGTGCTGTCTTTCCTTCAGACGGGTGTCGATCAGCGTTTGGCGCTGGCTACGATAAAGGGTCAGGTGTCTGCGCTGGCCGTTCTGTTTCAACGTCCCGTGGCTTCCAACTCCTTGGTTGGCACTTTTATTCAGGGTGTGCGGCATCTGGTTCCTCCTAGGAGGGATCCTTTGCCCCCTTGGGACTTGAATCTAGTCCTGTCTGTGTTACAACGTGCTCCTTTTGAACAGATCAGGGAGATCTCGTTGTCTCTGTTGTCCAAAAAGGTCGCCTTTTTGGTGGCGATCACTTCGGCTCGCAGAGTGTCGGAACTGGCGGCTTTGTCCTGCAAGTCTCCGTACCTGGTTGTTCATTTGGATAAGGTGGTCTTGCGACCTAATCCTTCTTTTCTGCCGAAACGAGTTTCGGAATTCCATCTTAACGAGGATATTGTTTTGCCTTCGTTGTGCACGAAGCCTAAACATCCAAAGGAGGTGAGATTGCACTCTCTGGATGTTGTTCGGGCGATAAGGGTTTACCTTAAATCGACTGAGTCTTTTCGTAAGACGGACTCCTTGTTTGTTCTTCCAGAGGGTCCTCGGAAGGGCATGGCGGCTTCGGCCTCTACCATAGCCAAATGGATCAGGCAGACCATTGAACAGGCCTATGCCTTGCAGGGGAAGGTTCCCCCTGTGCCTGTGAAGGCGCACTCTACTAGATCACTGAGTACGTCTTGGGCCTGCCGTCATGGGGCTTCTGTAGCCCAGGTGTGTAAGGCGGCGACTTGGTCGACCGTGCACACTTTCACAAAATTCTACAAAGTAGATGTTCAGGCATCGGCGGATGCTTCCTTTGGCCGCAAGGTTCTTAGTGCGGCTGTTCCATAGGGTCCCTTGTTGGGGACTCCTGACTGTTGGGATAGTTTTTTTGTATCCCCTGGTTTTTTTGTCTTTTCCTGGGTTGTTGCTCCTGTTGAGCACTTATTTTTGCTGTTGCCCAGCTGGTTTCCTTCCTTTGGTAAGGTTCCTTTCTTTGATGTGGAGACTGCGTTGCCTTTCGGCGCGGATGCGTTTCCCACCCCTCATGTTTGCACTGCTTTGGGACGTCCCCATATGTGACGAATATGAAGAGGCGGCGACTGTCGGAGGACGTAAGAGAAAACGGAATTTTTGTAAAATCTTACCTGTAAAATTCCTTTCTCTGAGTCCTCCGACAGTCGCCGCCCCCGCCCTTCTTTTGGGGTTTGAATGTATACTCTACTGCTATTCCACTAAAACTGAGATATGGTTGCAGGAAGTAGGAGGGTATTGACTGAGGGGACCACCCCTTGAGGGTGTGATATGTTAAAGCTTTATTGTTAACATATTCTGTTGCCTAGCTACTCCTTCGGAGCAAAGTCTAATACCCCCATATGTGACGAATATGAAGAGGCGGCGACTGTCGGAGGACTCAGAGAAAGGAATTTTACAGGTAAGATTTTACAAAAATTCCGTTTTTTGAGCGATTGTCTGATAATCTGATCGTTAGTACACAGCTTTCGAGAGCCGATTGCGACTGTTCATGCAAATGTGAAGGGACAAGCATGAAAAATTTTCTTGTACTATGACAGAACAAACAATTTTTGTAAAATTAGTATAGTAATTGTACGAAAAAAATTGTATGACCAGGACCGCGCATGCTCGGAAAATAATAAATGACATTACAATACAACACATTACATTGCTTCTGAAGTTGTATTGGGTCATATGAGAATTTTTGTAATTTTAGTAACCCATTGGTTTTCAATATGAGACTAGCATGCAAAAAAAGGGCTGACTATCATCTGTCTGATATTCTTTTGTGTGTATGAGGCTTAACCACTTGCCGACTATCTAAAGCCGATCTACGTCGGCAGTCAGCCCCTCACAGGCAAAGTGACGTAGGGCTACGTCATTAGCTTGTGAGGGTCTAGGGAGCGAGCGCGCGCCCCCGGAGGCGCGCTCCCGCTCCCGCGTGGTCACGGACCCCCCCGCGCGTGTGACCAGCGGACCCGATGTCCGCCGGTCACTCGGCGATCGGCGGGGGAGAGGGAGAATGTCAGGCAGCTTGTCATTCTCCTCGCTGTAAAGACACTGATCAAACGGATCTAGTATGTAGATCCGTTGATCAGTGTCCTTACAGCTCAAGCCACAGCCAATCACAGTAGAAAGCACGCCCCTAGGGATACACACAGCCCCTCCCTCCCAAATAAAGTTAACCCCTTCACAACCAGTGTATTTTTACAGTAACAGTGCATATGTATAGCACTGATTACTGTAGAAATGTCACTGGTAACCCCAAAAGTGTCACAAATGTCAGTCAAGGGTCCGATCTGTCCGCCCCAATGTCGCAGTACCGCAAAAAAAATCGCAGATCGCCGCCATTACGCGTTAAAAAAAAAAACAACAAAAATGACAAAAATCTTTCCCTTTGTTAGTAAACGCGATAACTTTTGCGCAAACCAATCAAAATACGCTTTTTGCGATTTTTTTTACCAAACATATGTAGCATAAAACAAATTGGCCGAAAATTTTAAAAAATTTTGATTTTTACTTTTTTTTTGGGGGGAATTTCATATAAAAAAAATGTGAAAAATATTGTTATTTTTGCAAAATTGACGCTCTTTTTTTGTTTATAGCGCGTGATCAAAAAATCGCACAGGTGATCAAATACCACCAAAAGAAAGCTCTGTTTGTGGGAAAAAAAGGACGTCAAATTTGTTTAGGTACAGCGTCGCACGACCGCGCAATTGTCCGTTAAAGTCACGCAGTGCCGAATCGCAAAATACCCCCTGGTCAGGAAGGGGGTAAAATCTTCCGGGGGTTAAGTGGTTAAGGCTCTGGTCACACTTATGCAATGCGGGAACCGGCGCGATTCCAGTGCGGGTTCCCGCATCGCATCTCACCTGCAGGCAGTTCGCACTGCACTCTGCGAACCGCTGCAGGTGTCAATGTAAACTTAATAACACCCCAGATCAGTTTGCAGATCGAATTGTGAACTGTGAGATGATACAAGAATTGGATCGCATGGGTTTGAACACCCATGCGATCCGATTCTAGTGCAGACCAAAAAAAGGGTCCTGCACCAGTTTGGTCCAAATGCGAATTCTGCCATACAAACTGTATGGCTGATTGTGCATCGCAAAGACATCGCATGTGATCTGCACAGCAATGCGGTATGCATTACATACGATATCTGTGATCACACCAGTGTGAACTCAGCCTTAGTGTGTTATTTTCACGGACAGAAGCTGCAGTCAAACAATGTACGAATGATGTACATGCTTTATTTTCGTTAAATGAATACCTGGTTTATTTATGAAAGCTTCACTTCTCCCAACTGCGTCATCGGACATGGTATTATGATTTTTCCTTTACTTTATTTGTGATGTATATTATCAAATATAACCTGTTCAAACAATGCCACTGGAGATGCTTACTTGCAAGCCTCACTCTAGACAAACATAAAATACTCCCTTTAATCCTAGTATGTATTTCTTATATTAGACCTTAAAGGGTGAGTTCACCTTTACAAAAAAACTCCCTATGCAAGTCAGGGTACGTGTACACTTTACAGCTCTGACCAAAGTTACATAATACCCTTTCTACAGGTGTAGACTATTTACGTACTTCCTGAAGCCTGGACAAAAAACTCCATGCCAGCTGTTACTTCTCATCCCCACCATCACAGACGCAAACTCTTTTTCTGATTCAAGCTTCCTCACATGCGCTTCCTCTCCCCTGCCATAGTACTGCATGACAGGGGAGAGAATGCGCACAATGCTGCAGTGATGGAAATAGTGAACTGTGTATGTTCCGGGGTTTAAAAGCTCACTTCTGTAATGCTAGGGGTGACATACTGTAGGTGTGTGCAGTCTCTTTCATTAGGGTGGGCACCCCAAAGCTCAAACTCACATGCCTTTCTCTGCAGCCTCAGCTGCACTGGATAGTGAATGAACGGATAGTGCTCTGTGCTGAGTGGCTTCCTGTTCATTCAGATATGAATGAACACAGTGAGTGAGTGAGTGTTCACTGTGTTCATTTAGAAAAGGAGGAGGGCTTGTAAATGACATATTTACTAGCCCCTTCCCACACTCTCCATTTTGAAACATCCCCAGCTAGGGGAAGATGAGAGGAGGGAAGTCAGCAGCACTGCAGAGGGGGGTAAGCCCAGGGGGGGGGGGGATGAAGCCCAGGCAATAGAGGGAAGGGAATTTACATCACATGCAATGGTTAGGGTGTGGTCAGGCACACCTGGCACACCCCCTGCTCACGCCTATTAGGGGTGAGAAGTAACAGTTGGGATTGTCTTAGCAACATCCTAGCAACAAGGCAGGATGGGGGCATGCCAGCTTTGGGAGTTTTTCGGAAATACTTTGGGAGGTACGTAAATGGCGTACACTTATAGCAAAGGCATTATCCAACTTTGGTCAAAGCTGCATAGTTTGTTTTTATCTATAGGTGCAGCTTACCTGCATAGCCACTTGTTTGGTAAAGATGAACTAACCGTTTAAAGCACAATGCCAGGATATTGGCACCTCACCTCTAACCACCATCTTATGAACCACTGGTATGAAAAAAATAAAAAATAAAAACTATCCAAATGTCCATTTTACTTACTTGAAGCCACAAATACATGACAGTCCTTCTCTATTCGTCTCTTTACTTCTCAGGGTTCTTCATTGGGTGTACACATGATTGCCTGCATGATGTAGACACCTATTATTGGTGGAAGTGACACTTTTAGTGGCTGGCTCCTCTCTGATAGGCTTCAAAGGCAGGAGAACTCTTGGGGCAGAGAGGGGAGCAGTGCCCAAAAAGATAATGAGCAGGTAAAATGTCTGGTCCCCTGCATAGGAAATTAGCTTGGTCCATGGAGAACATTTCGACTTTGATCCATCACACTTTAGGAAGGCTTAGGAAGAGGTGTCTCATTCAGGTACCTGATGCACATTTTATTTCATTTCTTCATGGAGTTGGGCTTTAACCCCTGACAAATTTTCTAATCTTTTTGGATAGTGGACATTGCAGATTTCATTCATAGAAGCTGTAGTGCATGCATCTTTCGTGGTTTTTCGTAAACAGTTGTACCTTTACTTCTATTGTCGCACACATTAGTGGTATTCTAGTCTAAGTGTCAGGCAACTGGAATGTAAAGTTGTGTAAGTTGTTATGCTTCCTGTAGATATCAAATTAATATTTTGTCTAGAGATTTGCAGAATAAATTTCAATCCATCTAGGTTCAGATAATTCTGCAATGGCAGTGTGGAGGTAGAGTTCAATGCAAACTTTTCTGTCCTCAACTCTTCCTGAAAATTCAGGGGGAGCTGGGCTGTAATTCCAACATCATGTTCTAGGTCTGCATAGGGGGCCCCCCTATCATTTTACATGGCCTGTTTTGTTGGACCACCACACTGCTCTTCAGCCTGTCATAAAAGGTAAGCCCAGTGTTCCTGCAGAGATAAATGACTTCAGCTGCTTATACCCAAAGTGTGTTCTTTGTCCTTTTTAATCACTTCAACTCTGGAAACCTTTACCCCTTCTTGCCCAGGGCAATTTTCACACTTTGAATGATACTTTGCGCAGTCATGCAACATTGTAACCAAATTAAATTTTATCATTTTTTCACATAAATAGAGCTTTTTTTATGGCATTTAATCACCACTGAGGTTTTGCCAAATAAACAAAAAAAAAAAAAAAAAGGCCAAAAATGTTGGAAAAAAAAAATAAATAATAAATACATTTGTTCAAATAAATAATTTTTCTTCATAAATTTAGGTCAAAATGTTTTCTGCTACATTTCTTGGTGAAAATAACTCAAATCAGTGTATATTATTGCAACTATGGTAAATAATATATATCTGAATATTCATCAATCCTGATGTACTGACGGCCTCATTTCTCGAGGACAGTACAATATCCCCCAAATGACCCCTTTTGGAAAGTAGACAGTACAAGGTATTTAGTAAGAGGCATGGCACATTTTTTTGAAGTTGTAGCTTTTTGTCACAATTTTGTGGAAAATAAAGAATTTTTAAATCTTTTTTGTTTTTGACATTCTGTCACCAGTGCAGTAAAGTCTCATCATATAACTGGTGTGGAGGTGACCAGGGACACTGCCTGGTGAAAGTATGTAAAAAAATAAATAAATAGATATTTCTTATATATATACAGGTCCTTTTCAAAAAATTAGCATATTGTGATAAAGTTCATTATTTTCTGTAATGTACTGATAAACATTAGACTTTCATATATTTTAGATTCATTACACACAACTGAAGTAGTGCAAGCCTTTTATTGTTTTGATGATTTTGGCATACAGCTCATGAAAACCCAAAATTCCTATCTCAAAAAATTAGCATATCATGAAAAGGTTCTCTAAACGAGCTATTAACCTAATCATCTGAATCAACTAATTAACTCTAAACACCTGCAAAAGATTCCTGAGGCTTTTAAAAACTCCCAGCCTGGTTCATTACTCAAAACCGCAATCATGGGTAAGACTGCCGACCTGACTGCTGTCCAGAAGGCCATCATTGACACCCTCAAGCAAGAGGGTAAGACACAGAAAGAAATTTCTGAACGAATAGGCTGTTCCCAGAGTGCTGTATCAAGGCACCTCAGTGGGAAGTCTGTGGGAAGGAAAAAGTGTGGCAGAAAACGCTGCACAACGAGAAGAGGTGACCGGACCCTGAGGAAGATTGTGGAGAAGGACCGATTCCAGACCTTGGGGGACCTGCGGAAGCAGTGGACTGAGTCTGGAGTAGAAACATCTAGAGCCACCGTGTACAGGCATGTGCAGGAAATGGGCTACAGGTGCCGCATTCCCCAGGTCAAGCCACTTTTGAACCAGAAACAGCGGCAGAAGCGCCTGACCTGGGCTACAGAGAAGCAGCACTGGACTGTTGCTCAGTGGTCCAAAGTACTTTTTTCAGATGAAAGCAAATTTTGCATGTCATTCGGAAATCAAGGTGCCAGAGTCTGGAGGAAGACTGGGGAGAGGGAAATGCCAAAATGCCTGAAGTCCAGTGTCAAGTACCCACAGTCAGTTGGTCCACTGTGTTTTATCAAGGGCAGGGTCAATGCAGCTAGCTATCAGGAGATTTTGGAGCACTTCATGCTTCCATCTGCTGAAAAGCTTTATGGAGATGAAGATTTCATTTTTCAGCACGACCTGGCACCTGCTCATAGTGCCAAAACCACTGGTAAATGGTTTACTGAACATGGTATTACTGTGCTCAATTCACCTGCAAACTCTCCTGACCTGAACCCCATAGAGCATCTGTGGGATGTTGTGAAGAGAAAGTTGAGAGACGCAAGACCCAACACTCTGGATGAGCTCAAGGCCGCTATCGAAGCATCCTGGGCCTCCATAACACCTCAGCAGTGCCACAGGCTGATTGCCTCCATGCCACGCCGCATTGAAGCAGTCATTTCTGCAAAAGGATTCCCGACCAAATATTGAGTGCATAACTGAACAAAATTATTTGAAGGTTGACTTTTTTTGTATTAAAAACACTTTTCTTTTATTGGTCGGATGAAATATGCTAATTTTTTGAGATAGGAATTTTGGGTTTTCATGAGCTGTATGCCAAAATCATCAATATTAAAACAATAAAAGGCTTGCACTACTTCAGTTGTGTGTAATGAATCTAAAATATATGAAAGTCTAATGTTTATCAGTACATTACAGAAAATAATGAACTTTATCAAAATATGCAAATTTTTTGAAAATGACCTGTGTGTATATATATATATATATATATATATATATATATATATATATATACTCTTTGATTTTTTTACATTTATTTTTTACATTTCTTTTTACATACTGTGGGCAGAGCAACTGTACTACTCTTGGGACGTGATCAGGATTTTTTTTTATAAATTATTACTGCTTATAGCAGTGTATTTCACTGCTATGAGCAAACATTTTTACTAAATGCAATGTGATTAGCTGCGATAGGCCACAGCTAATCACATGATACAGATGGGCTGTGATTGGACTGTCTGTACCATGTGATCACTTTGACAAATCACAGCTAGCAACACCATTGTACACAATGAATGGCATGAAAGGAAGCCATTTATTGCCTAACATTGTCATGTGATCAGCTGTGATTGGTAACAGCAATCACATGGTACCGGCACGTGAGGCGCGTTCTGGGGAGGACATCACATGACCTTCTCCCGGAACAATAGGGTTCCCGCCTTGCCGTCATTTTACAATTGCCCTGAGGGGAAGCAGGTAAAGGTGTAGAGTGATAGGTAAACTATCACCATTCTCTAAAAACGTACGTCATGCTGTTACATATTATACGGGTATACCATCCACAAAACTGCATGCAGCTAGTGATTTAACTCCATTGTGAGCGTTCTCTTTCTATTACCTGTGAACAGTATCCCCAGGTAATCTCATTTCTCAGCAGTGAGAAGTGTTTCCCCATGTGACTGAAATTAACAGTCCACTTCTTTTTGAAAAAATATCACTGCCTTTGATTTGAAAATGCATTTTTTTTAACATGGTTAAGGCTGACCATACATTATACAATTTTCTTACAATTTTCTGTACAATTTTATTTAATTTTACCTTCAACTATGTAATACTAAAGCCTGCCTAATTGGATACAATTGAAAGTGTTGTTTAGTTTTGACCTCATATTATATGTTTTTTTGGTAAATCTAACAGAAAATTGTACAAGAAAATTAAACATGTATGGCCAGCCTTAGGAGACATTAATACAAATACAATTGAAACCTAGACGCCCATGTGACCGCAGAAAAATTACCTAGTGGTCCAAGTCTGTCCATTTTTTGTCTAGATAGAGTATAGATCTGTGTTTTAGATCTGTGTTTGTCAAGCATGTTTGAAGCCATGTATTGTTAATTGGCTCACTACCTCTGCTGGAAGTTTATTCCAAGCATCAACTACCGTTTCAATAAAATAATACTTTCTAAGATTAGTTTTGAACTTTCCTCTAGACAGTTTGAAGTCATGTCCTCATGTTCTTGATCTTGGCTTCATAGTGAAACTTATTCACCCCCTTTTTTATATTATGTCCCCTTGATGTATTTAAAGCGGAGTTCCGGGCAGAGAAACGATTTTTTTCTGAACATACCCCCGGGACAGTCAGGGCTAGCACATTCCACAATGGCTAGCCTCTGATCTGTCCCGGTTCGCACTTACCTTTTAGAAGAAATACTTACTTAGAAATTTTCTTCCACAGCGTTTCCATCTCGGTTGTGGGCAGCTGAAGCCGGCGCGGTCCTCTTCTCTGTCTTCTTCCGCGTCTTCGTGTCCCAGAATGCACTGCACCGGCCCCTCTCGTCACTTCCGGTGCGGCGCCGCATTCCTAAACAGCTTCTGGGCATGCCCAGAAGCTGTTTAGCAGGGGAATGCGGCGTCGCCCGGAAATGACGAGCGGGGCCGGTGCGGCGCATTGATTCCTGGGAGCTATGACGTTTAGCTCCCAGGAATCATCGCGAGGCAGGAAGTGACGGGGAGAGCCTCGGCGCTGGAGGAGGAAGCTGTCATAGGTGAGTATTTACGATCTTCAATAAAAAGGTGAGTAAACAAAAAAAAAAAAATAACTATCCAATTCCTTTTCAGGTGAGGCATACCTAGCGGAGGGGCACAAAAAAAAAAAATCTTTTTTGTGCCCGGAACTCCGCTTTAAAGTTTTCAGTCATGTCTCCCCTTTCCCTTCTTCACCTTCTTCCATCCAGACTGTACAGATTAAGTCCCTGAAGTCTCACTTGGTATGTTTTATCCCCCAGACCTTTCACCATTGTTGTTACCATGTAACCACGTTTTCACTAAAAAAAACAACTAAAACACAGCGCAAAAAAAGTGATGCAAATTCTTGTGAATCTAAATAAATGTGAATGTAAAAAGAAACATATTCCAATTGGTGTCATAGAAATATCAAAATTACAAAAACCTCACACCCAAAAAAAGGAATGTTGGACATATAATCGGTGTACTACTAGATTGCAACACGTGCCAATCAAAATCATTTCCAAATAAAATTAATAAATAATAAGATGACCTAATTCGGAAAAAAAGTCAAAATCAGCAAGTGTCCAGTGAAACAATGTGCAACATGCTCTGTGCTGTCTTCTTACTACAAAATGGTGCTAGTCCGTAAAATGGCGTGCAATAGGTGAAGGTGCACTCCCAATATTTAATGCACTTACCAGACTGTGTGGACCCCTTAGCAATATTGCATGTGGGTCACTCAGGTTTGGGTGTGGTAAGGTTAGACACTTTGTATCCTGGTAGGTAGTTTATATCCCGGTTGGTCCCTCAGCGGTAGATAGACTTTAAGATGGATATGGGTATCCCCAGTGGACATATATTCAGAAGTAAGGGAAGAAAGAGATCTCCATAGCGTGATACCATTTTAAAATGTTAATATAAATGCAGAGTAACACGTACACAGTTGTAGATACAAGATCGCTAGTAGTACAACTGTAATGCAGAGGCATCCGGATCGCGTGTGTCCGCTCGGGGTAAGCACTTCCCTATTTGCGTTCCACCCGGTACCCGGAAGTGACGTCGTGGGTACCGCCGTCAGCCGGAAATTGCGTTGATGCGTTTCGCCCCTCCCAGTGGGCATTTTCACAAACGTATATGAAGCAGCTTGTTATGTAACCATGTTTGTCTCTGGACTCGTTCTATCCATCTGTATCTTTTTGTAAGTGAGGTCTCTAGAACTGGACACAGTATTCTAAATGAGGGCTCACTAAAGATCTATATAAGGGAATCAGAACCTCCTTCCTTCTACTGGTGATCCCTCTAGTTATGGATCCTAGAATTCAATTTGTTTTTTACAGTACTTGGTCACACTGTTTGCTCATTTTGCAATCACTCCTTCAAGGAACCAATAGTAATTGCACTCAAAATCCAGCAAGCGTGATGTGGTATATTGATCACAACAGTAAGCATTACTCAGTAGAAATGCCTGAACTTGGGGTGCAGCAAGCCCCCCAGCCACTTGTGTTAGTCTGTGGGGTATGAACTGCGAGAGGTGTCTTCGTTGGAAGCTAGAGACAAGAAGCAACAATCCAATACCAAGTGCGGTATGTGCAGCTATCCAATTCCTTCCCTATTATACTTATACTAACACCAATAATTATATACTAAATATAATTTATCTTAAACAATTAAATAATAAAAACAAAGAATAAATTATAAAAAAGTGCTTCCGTTAATTTTACACAACTGTGATTATTACTAGTAAACAGTGATTAATTAAATTATATCTCCTGTGCATAATAATGTGCCAATAATCACAAACTAAAATCCAATGTAAGCCCAAGATATCCACTCGGTGATAATAACAATCCCCTTTGTTCATTCCAAATAACATAAAGTCAGTGTTCTTACTCTGTTCTATGATATGTGATAAGCCCACTTCCTTGTCATCACCACTCTGTGCTAATGGATGGAAGCTCACCATATAGAATCAACCTCTAAACTATGGGAGGTCTATAATAGCCTGTAGAATATTTGTCTGTCTATTACCCAGATTCCAATACAGTTCAGTAATCTTGAGAGAATGTGAAGTTCACATAAGAAAACCAGGTTATGTGGAAGTTTTCTTTGAGTTGCAGATCTTTATTCCTGGCACACCAATAGAAGGCTAATCAGAGTTTAGAATAGGAGAGAAAGAATCCCCTGCAAATAGCAGAGACTGTCACTGTCACTTCCAGACATCCCCACATCATTGAGGGACAGATTTGATTTGGTTAAACTTTTTCATCTCTAATTTCATGATCAATAATCCACTGCAAATTTTCATTTGCATGCGATTGACTTGGAAATCCGTAATCATGGATGCACATTTAGAGAATGATTAAAATGAATGATAAAAAAAAAAGACTTGACTTTGCCTTGTCAATGGTCCTTATGGCACTGGAAAGGTCCAATGTGTTCTATTTTAAATAGTAAAATTATTGTAAATGCACCTGTTAAATTTCAATGGCTGCACGCTTTGAAAAGGAAAGCGGGACAATCAGATAATATAGTCTGATTTTACAATTGATTAAAGGTAAAATATAACTAAAGGCAAAACTTTTTTTTTTGTTTTGGATAGAGTGTAGAGCAGTGGTTCTTAACCTTGTTGGAGGTACTGAACCCCACCAGCTTCATATGCACATTCACCGAACCCTTCTTAATTGGAAAAATAAAATATGATTTTTTGAGTCTAGTCTCGGGAGGGGCACTGCCAGAAAATAAGGTGTTTACAGAACTGAATTAAACGTATCATACAAAGTAAAATGTACAGAGGTCAGTAGGCTGTAGGGCAGCGTACAGAGGTCAGTAGGCTGTAGGGCAGCGTACAGAGGTCAGTAGGCTGTAGGGCAGCGTACAGAGGTCAGTAGGCTGTAGGGCAGCGTACAGAGGTCAGTAGGCTGTAGGGCAGCGTACAGAGGTCAGTAGGCTGTAGGGCAGTGTGCAGTGGTCAGTAGTTTGTAGGGTAGTGTACAGTGCTCAGTAGTTTGCAGGGTAGTGTACAGTGCTCAGTAGTTTGTAGGGCAGTGTAGCGAGGTCAGTAGCATGTAGGGCAGTGTATAGGGGTCAGTAGTTTTAAGGGTGGTGTAGAATGGTCAGTAGGATGTAGGGCAGTGTATAGGGGTCAGTAGTTTTAAGGGTGGTGTAGAATGGTCAGTAGGATGTAGGGCAGTGTACAGAGGCCAGTAGCATGTAGGGCAGTGTATACGGGTCAGTTGATTGTAGGGAAGGATAGAGTGGTCAGTAGGCTGTAGGACGGTGTACAGAGAATAGGGCAGAGGACAGGAGTTGACAGGACAGAGGATAGGACAGTGTACAGGGATCAGTAAAGCCACACACCAGGGGGCTGGGAGGGCACACACCAGGGGAGGGTCAGGAGGGCACACACCGGGGGGGTTATGAGGGCACACACCAGGGGGTTGGAAGGGCATACACTGTGGGGGAGGGTCAGGAGGACACACACTGTGGGGGAGGGTAGTGAGGGCACACACCAGTGGAGAGTCAGGAGGCCACACACTGGGTGTCAGGAGGGCACACATCAGTGGTTGGGAGGGCACACACTGGGGGAGCCAGGAGGGCACACACTGGGGGGTTGGGAAGGCATACCATGGGGCATCAGGAGGGCACACACTGGGGGGGGGGTGGGAGGGCATAGCATGGGGTGTCAGGAGGGCACACACTGGGGGGAGGTGTTGGGAGGGCATACCATGGGGTGTCTGGAGGGCACACACTGGGGGGGTTGGGAAGGCATACCATGGGGTATCAGAAGGGCACACACTGGGGGGGGGGGGAGGGCATAGCATGGGGTGTCAGGAGGGCACACACTGGGGGGAGGTGTTGGGAGGGCATACCATGGGGTGTCAAGAGGGAACACACTGGGGGGAGGTGTTGGGAGGGCATACCATGGGGTGTCAGGGGGGGGGGGGGTTGGGAGGGCATACCATGGGGTGTCAGGAGGACACACACTAGGGGGGAGGTGTTGGGAGGGCATACCATGGGGTATCAGGAGGGCACACACCAGGGGGCATTCACAATGCTTATTGAGCTAAATGAAAAGGACATGCATTTCCATTTGTCAGCTAACAGCACCTCTATGCTAAGCTGCAGTAACTCAGCAGACTTAGCATAGAGGTGCTTGCAAACTAACCCACCATGTACAGCTAGCTGAGCCTACCTCCAGGAACATTCACTCGGCTCCCTCTGCTCAGCTACTCACACTTCCCTCTTCCAGGCGGGCGCGATCTCCGTGGTCAGGTACATCCCCATCCCGCCCACTCAAGCAGCAAGCAGCCTGCAGGAGATAGGCTGGAAACCTGCTGGGGGAGGTACAGGGGGCAGAGCATCAAGTGTCTATGTTTAATGGCTGTGAGTCGTCCCAACCGCAGCTCTGATTTCCCGGGGGGGTGTTTGCCTTACAATCAGTAATATTTTCTCGGGGGGAGCAATTGCCCTGTTGCCCCCCCGCCGAACCCCTGAGACTGACTCACCGAACCCCTGGGGTTCGATCGAACCCAGGTTAAGAACCACTGGTGTAGAGGGATTAGAATACCTGTCAGTTTTTATTACTGTCTGTGCCCTGGTAAGGAAGAGTCATCCTCTCTATTTGTTCTATTTACCATTATCATTGAAAGTGAAAGCAAAAGTAAAAGAAAATCCCCAAATTTTGGGTTTTCCCCAGAAAAGTAAGGGGAAATGCTCCAATGGGGGCACTAGTTCTAGGGACCTAGGGGTCCCCAAGGAATTCCCTTAGTTTGCAGGGATTTCCTCTCACTTTTTTGTTTGGCTATGGGATAGGAAGGGGAATCTCCGCAATTGGACACAGATGGTGAAAATAAATCTGACAGGGGTTACTACCCTCCCTTTCTCTATCCAAAATGAAAAAAATAAATACAAATTTGCCTATAGTTCTACTTTTTTTTCAAATTCAACTTTATTGAAATATCAAAGAAAACACAGTATACAAAATGCGTATAAACAGAGGTAGAGCACATCAGCAGCAACCGTGATAAAGTGCATTCATTAACCACTTAAGCCCCGGAAGATTTTACCCCCTTCCTGACCAGGGGGTATTTTGCGATTCGGCACTGCGTGATTTTAACGGACAATTGCGCGGTCGTGCGACGCTGTACCTAAACAAATTTGACGTCCTTTTTTTCCCACAAACAGAGCTTTCTTTTGGTGGTATTTGATCACCTGTGCGATTTTTTGATCATGCGCTATAAACAAAAAAAGAGTGTAAATTTTGCAAAAATAACAATATTTTTCACATTTTTTTCAATGAAATTCCCCCCCAAAAAAAATGTAAAAATCTAAATTTTTTAACATTTTCGGCCAATTTGTTTTATGCTACATGTTTGGTAAAAAAAAAATCGCAAAAAGCGTATTTTGATTGGTTTGCGCAAAAGTTATCGCGTTTACTAACAAAGGGAAAGATTTTTGTAATTTTTGCTGTTTTTTCTTTAATGCGTAATGGCGGCGATCTGCGATTTTTTTTTGCGGTACTGCGACATTGCGGCGGACAGATCGGACCCTTGACTGACATTTTTGACACTTTTGGGGTTACCAGTGACATTTCTACAGTAATCAGTGCTATACATATGCACTGTTACTGTAAAATTACACTGGCAGTGAAGGGGTTAACTTTATTTGAGAGGGAGGGGCTGTGTGTGTCCCTAGGGGCGTGATTATAACTGTGATTGGCTGTGGTTTGAGCTGTAGGAACAATGATCAACGGTCCTACATAGTAGAACCGTATGATCATTGTTTCTACACAGGGGAGAATGACAGGCGGCTTGTTTACACTAGCTGCCTGACTTTCTCCCTCTGCAGCGACAATCGCAGAGTGACCGGCTCCCCAGAGCCTCACAGGCTAGTGACGTATATATACGTCACTTTGCCTGTGAGGGGCTGACCACCGCAGTATATGTACTTGCGGCGGTCGGCAAGTATAAATGTCAGGGAACTGAGAGATTCATCACATATACGAATACAAGACGTAGAGGTTAAAGAGTCTAAGTACAGGGCATCACTGCAGTATGGTAGCGAAAAGCAGCAGAAGAGGCAGAGGAGCGCGTGTACTGTAATTCAGAACCATTGGATTTATACGTTTAAGGTGGGGTAAGGTGGAGTAGCTGTGTGTGTAAAGAGGGGATATGAGGCAAGAGGGGTGAAAGACGGGTAAGAAAATAGGGGAAGAGAAGCGGTTCGGAGCCATCCCAGAGCAGTGTAGTAGAAAGAATGCTGGGTCATCTGGGATAAATACTCGGTCATTAGTTGGAAAATCCTGCGTACTTCAGTCCAGAAAACCCAGAGCAGAGGACAGCTCCAAAAGACGTGGGACATGGTGCCCACATCCTGTTGGCAGCGCCAGCATCTGTCAGATGCCTCCGGGAAAATATGACGGAGTCTAATCGGGGAGTAATACCAATGGGTAAGCTATAGTTCTACTTTAATGGTTCACTATTTGACTATGCCTTGTAGATACTCTGACTTCCACTTTAAAGTAATTTGTCACAAGAGAAATATAGGAGTTTCCATTTTCGATATGCTTTTGATAAAGCTGATCCACTGGCTTCAGATTTCTTTGATTTTGTGTCCCAAAGGGGTCAGTATGGAAGATGGGCATCTTTTAGAAGCATTTTTAAAGGCAATGGTCCGCAATGGAAACCTTCGTGTTTCACACTTATCAGGTTTCCTTGAAACTGTTTTAAAGTGAATTTAAAGCAGGGCAAGCAGGGTTTACTTTAATGCCATATACTGTATGCACACATAACTTTCACTGCATTCTTAGTATATAGTATAATATATAGTATACTGTATTATATAATTTAGTATATAGTAATAGTATAATATATAATATAGTATATAGTAATCGCACAAAAACAGGCCCTGTTACTGCTGCAGCATCTCTTACGGAACATGTCATGGAACAGTCATATGGTTTTTTAAGTCAGATACAGTATAGGCTCTATTGATACAGTCACACATCTTTTCACCTAACTGTGCAATGGAAACAATATGATCCTTTTCTTTTGTGAACTGGACAAATATTGTACTATTCCTTCTGGATCTTAAATCTGACTGATCTGGATGACTTATATATTGTGGCATAAACAGGGAGGCTGAGAAGTGTGCTATACCTATATACCTGAAACAGTTTGGACCCACTTGGACCCAGTTTGCCACACCAGTGGACACTAAGACCTTCTAGTGCAGGGGTGAGCAACCTTCGAGAGGTGAAGATCTACCTGAGGAACATGAAAGAGATCAAAGATCACTGAGGTTTGGCGCCCTTTAAAAAAAAAAAAAAAAGATGTTAACTAGCAAGGCCCAACTAAATCGTACAGAATTTTTTTTTAAACATATAATAAAATGAATGTCAGTGCAGTAATATAAACTTAGATTACCTTAAAAGTGGAAAGTGTTAGTCAGTAGAGCAGTGGACACTGTGAAGTTAGTGTCAGTAGGGCAGTGGACAATTTCAGTAGGGCAGACGTTGGTGTAAGTTGGGCAGTGGATGGTGTCAGTAGAGCAGTGGATGGTATCAGTAGAGCAGTGGATGGTATCAGTAGAGCAGTGGGCATGTCAGTAGGGCAGAGGTTGGTGTAAGTTGGGCAGTGGATGGTGTCAGTAGAGCAGTGGATGATATCAGTAGAGCAGTGGATGGTATCAGTAGAGCAGTGGGCATGTCAGTAGGGCAGAGGTTGGTGTAAGTTGGGCAGTGGATGGTGTCAGAAGAGCAGTGGATGGTGTCAGTAGAGCAGTGGATGGTATCAGTAGAGCAGTGGATGGTATCAGTAGAGCAGTGGGCATGTCAGTAGGGCAGAGGTTGGTGTAAGTTGGGCAGTGGATGGTGTCAGAAGAGCAGTGGATGGTGTCAGTAGAGCAGTGGATGGTATCAGTAGAGCAGTGGGCATGTCAGTAGGGCAGAGGTTGGTGTAAGTTGGGCAGTGGATGGTGTCAGAAGAGCAGTGGATGGTGTCAGTAGAGCAGTGGATGGTATCAGTAGAGCAGTGGGCATGTCAGTAGGGCAGAGGTTGGTGTAAGTTGGGCAGTGGATGGTGTCAGTAGAGCAGTGGACGTGTCAATAGGGCATAGATTGGTGTCAGTAGGGCATTGGACGGTGTTAGTCAGTAGAGCAATGAATGATGTCAGTAGGGTAGAGGTTGGTATCAGTAAGGCAGTGTCAGTAGCTTTTTATTTTTATTATTGTATTATTTTTTAGAATTCAATTTTGTATTATCTATTTAAAACATTTATTAGCAGACCTGTTTGGGGGGCTGTAGTGAAATAGCAGGGGTCTACACACTTCTCAATCTCCATCTCTGCAGCCTTAGCTGCACAGAATGAATAAACAGGAAAAGCTCTGCACTCTCTCCCGGTTCATTCAGAAAAGGAAGGAGACAGTAAATTACATATTTACTGATTTACTGGCACCTTCCCCTGCTCTCCATCGTGAAGATCTCCCACAGGAGCTGGTGTGAGAGGAGAGGAAGGGAAGCCGGTGGCGCTACAAAGGGGGTGAGGCAGCAGAATGAAGGGGAACCTGGACAGGAGGGGCAGCAGGGGAGTTATTTACAAGAAGGAATCCCCTGTATTTTCCTCCTAAGGCAGCTGAATACCGGTAGGAGGGAGAGGCCACCTTTTAGCTGCCACAGGAGGAAAATACAGGGAATTGATTCCAGTAAATGCTGCTCCTCCTGTCCAGGTTCGGGGTCGGCAAGTAAGGGACATGATATAACTGTCAGCTGCCCGCAGTCGACGGGTAGATCATGATCAACGGGTTGCTGTCCCCTGTTCTAGTGCATTCAGCAACAAAATCTGCATTTTGTTATCTTGTCTAGTCTTCACCAACAGTGACTTTGTACCCACTAGCTGCCAGTCTCAGTACCCAGTGACTCTTTGACAAAGGAATGACTGACAGACAAAAGTTTTACAATGTAAATTGTTACTGCTTCAGAATACCTCTGCACAGGTATCTTAACATTGACTGTGTAGGCATAGGCAGATCAGACATGCACAGCTTGAGGCAATGGATATTTGTTATAACATGACAGACGCGTTGTTCTTTTGCTCCACTACAATCCTAGCAGTGAGAAACACATTTATCCAGCAAGTCTCATGAATTGCTGTGCACAATAAATTTGTAAATTTCTTGGCACACATCTGTCTTTGTTGGTAGGTCCACTATAGAGGAATTCAGTCACAGCCTCATCACTGAGTTGCACACACAAAGCTGATTGTTGGGTTTCTGTCTAGTTAACCTAAATGTATTCAACTCTACACCACAGATAGAGGATGTCCCACCATGGTTGGCCTTACATAAAATATGTACGGTATGCTTCTTTCTGGCTGCCACTGTACATGCTCTGCCCAATAAGTTACATGCCATGCCAAAAGCCCAGCATTGTCTAATAGTACGACACTGCTTTTCCAACGCTTGAGAAGACCTTTCATTTCTGCCATGTATCGTTCATTAGGAATTGAGACCTCTTCTCTTCGCCTATATTATTGCCCAACATCTCTTGCAGCATTGGAAGACAAAAACTTAAAGTGGTTGTAAACCTCAGATATGAGCTATGAACATAGCATATCCCTCTATAGTGTGTATTTGTCTCAATCTAGAGCAAGTGTCATTTCTGTCTGCTGCTTTGTTCCTCTGCTATCAGCATGAATGAATTTTGACAAGTTTTCCTGACACCAAGAAATAAATGGTGACGGGAGGAAGCCCCAGCTGACTGGCAGCCTTAGCTCTGTTCATGTGTGCTGTGTAAAGGGGGGCATGTCTCTTCCCTCCATTCAGCTCTCAGAGCTCTCCTCACTGATGTAACTTCAGCTCTCCGTCCCCTGCTTTTCAGAGCTTAGAGATCCTGTGTAAATCCTGCTCTTTGAATGGTTGTAGGGTATAGACAAACAGGTACAACTTATGTAGGAGGACTTGTTTCATCTCTGTGTAGCACCTGAGGCCAGTCACTTCAATGTAAGGATTTACAACCAGTTTAATGTATCTTATGTTGGAGCTGTAGCAATGGGAATCTTACATGTGACACTTTTGTTTACTAGCCTATATTATCTATCCACAAGTGTCAACTGCTTGCATCAGTTCTCCAGTTTAGGTGACCTTAAAGTGATATTACAGTCTTGTTTTTTTTTTCTTTAAACTACAAACATGTTTTACTTACCTGCTCTGTGCAGTTGGTTTTGCACAGAGCAGCCCAGATCCTCTTCTTCTCAGGTCCTTCGTCTGTGCTTCTGGCCCCTCCCTCCTGCTGGATGCCCCCACAGCAAGCAGCGTGCTCCCAACCCGCAGCTGTGTGTATCCCTTAACAGACAGCGCTGCAACTCGGCCCCGTCCCCTCTGTCTCCTGTTTGACTCACTGGCTGTGATTGACAGCAGCGAGAGCCAAAAGGCAATCAGGAGTGCGAGTTCCCAGAAAGACAAGTCTGTCATGGACATCGCTGGACGAGAGGGGGCTCAGGTAAGTACTAGGGGGGACTGGTGCACGCAGAAGATATTTTACCTTCATGCATATAGTGCATGAAAGTAAAAAACCATGTGTCTTTACAACCACTTTAACCACATCCCGCCCGGCCTATAGCAGAATGACGCTGGGTGGGGGATCAGTTATCCTGACTAGGCGTCATATGACATCCAGCAGGATAAGCTGCTCCTGCGCGCCCCCTGGCAGAACGGCGATCAGTGGTGCGGTGTGTCGCTCTGACACACCGCATTTCTGATCTCGGTAAAGAGCTATGACGTAGGCTCTTTACCACGTGATCAGCTGTGACCAATCACAGCTGATCACAGTGGTAACCAGTAAATGCCGGTAATCGTCTTTTCTTAGTTTGCGCTCACAAGGCGTGAGTAGAGCCGATCAGCGGCTCTCCTGACAAGGGGGGTCTGCGTTAATAATCAGCACATTGATTATCAGCGCAGCCCCCATCAGAGGTGCCCGCAACAGATGCCAATCAGTGCCCATCAGAGATGCCAATTAGTGCACATCACAGATGCAAATCAGTGCCACCTCATCAGTGCTGCCTATCCATTCCATCTATTAGTGCCATCTATCAGTGCCCATCAGTGTCGCCTATCAGTGCTGCATATCAATTCCGCCTATCAGTGCTGCATATCAGTGCCTCCTCATCAGTGCCACAGCATCAGTGCCACTGCATCAGTGCCTATCAGTGCCTCCTCATCAGTGCCCATCAGTGCAGCCTCATCAGTGCCTGTCAGTGAAGGAGAAAACTTACTTATTTACAAAATGTTCTAACAAAAAAAAAGAAATTTTTTTTCAAAAATATGGCCTTTTTTAATTTGTTTAGCAAAAAATAAAAAACCCAGTGGTGATCAAATACCACCAAAAGAAAGCTCTATTTGTGAAGATATATTATGGGTACAATGTAGCACGACCCCGCAAAGTGTGACAGCGCTGAAAGCTGAAAACTGGTCTGGGTAGGAAGGGGGTCAGGGTGCCCTGTATTAAAGTGATTAAAAGGTATGGTTACAATGGTTTCAGGGGTAAAAAATTTCCAAATACAGTTTAAAAATCATTGTTGTCCTATAGATGCTTGTTTTACAATTCTTATATTAGTTTTCACACTTTGAAACTATGACTCATTTTTAAGATTACTCTCTCATCAAGTTGGTTTTCATCAGGGGGATCTCTAGCTAATTCAAAGTGTGTTCCGCTTGCTGCAAAGCTTTTTTTATTTATGATTAGCATGAGCGGTAATGGCACACTGCCAGTCAGATAAGGCTACATCTTATAATTCGCTTTCCAAAACAATGGCTTAGAAATGTGACCTTTACAACCCATGCTTGTCTTACCTCTTACAGAGTCGCCCTCCTATGCATTAGTTATGTGCTTGCTAAACCTATGTTTTATTGATGTATATTAGAAGATTCTTATTGATGTTTATTGAGCGTATATACTCCTGCACCACCTACTTTTATTATTTCTTACACAACACAAAGTGCTATAGACTACTAGATCATGCTTCATGTTGTAAAACTACTGCTTAACTGTAAAACTAATTGCTATTTGTTTTATGACACAGTTCTGTGTTTCCATTGTCAAGCCAGTTTTTGTCTTTATACTCAGAATTTTAGGGATGTGTACTGTATGTACCAAAAAAAAAAAAAAAAAAATATATATATATATATATATATATATAGCTGTTCTTGAACCTTTGGACCCCTATAGCATATGGTCTTCAGTCTTTTTAACTTAATTAAGGTGATATTAAAGTCTTGGGTTTTTTCGTTTAAAAACAACAAACATGTTATACTTACCTCCTCTGTGCAGTGGTTTTGCACAGAGCAGCCCAGATCCTCCTCTTCTCAGGTCCCTTTTCGGCGCTCCTGGCCCCTCCCTCTTGCCGAGTGCCCACACAGCAAGCAGCTTGCTATGGGGGCACCTGAGCCGAGCCACTGCTCTGTGTGTCCATTCAGACAGCCGCGGCTCAGTTCTGTCCCCTTTCTCTCCTCATTGGCTCACTTACTTTAATTGACAGCAGTGGGAGCCAATGGCACACACTGATGTGTCTCAGCCAATCAGGAGGGAGAGCTGATGCTCTCGTTCAAAACATCGCTGGATTGAGATGGGGCTCAGAAAAGTATTAGGGAGGCGGGGGGGGGGGGGGTTATTCTAATGCATAGAATGAACAGCTTTGCCACATCCTTTATTTTTTCCCAGAAAAGAAAACAAAATGCCCATGAAGACTCCTGGGATGTATAACTTCATTTAGACTCCTGGGATGTATACCTCCTTTTTTTCCTAGGCAAAAAACAAGAAAACAACTAAACCTAAAAAAAAAAAAAAGTTCAAAACAAGTCAATATAATATATCTTCCAATCTATTTACTAATGCTAGCAGCATAAGGACTAAAAATAGTTAATGATGTTTGAGGGAGTTTAGTTGACGCTCACTATCACAAGACACTTGTAATGGATCTTATTTCTCACAACAGGATGTCTTAGTTATTTGTTTATTCTGCTAAAAGAATGTGTCTCTATATTTTGGTTTCTTAAAAAGCATACATGGTGGTTGTATATACACTGCTCTAAAAAATTAAAGGAACACTTGGAAAACAAATCAGATCTCAATGGGGAAAAATATGACATGCTGGATATCTATACTGGTATCGACGGGGTAACATGTTGGGAACGAAAGGATGCCACATTGTTTGATGGAAATTAAAATTCTCAAACTACAGAGGGCCGAATTCAAAGACACCCCAAAAATCAAAGTGAAAAATGATGCAGCAGGCTAGTCCATTTTGCTGAAATTTAATTGCAGCAAATCAAAATGCTACTCAGTAGTTTGTATGGCCCCCACGTGCTTGTATGCATGCCTGACAACATTGGGGCATGCTCCTAGTGAGAGGACAGATGGTGTCCTGGGGTATTTCCTCCCAGATCTGGACCAGGGCATCACTGAGCTTCTAAACAGACTGAGGTGCCACCTGGCGGCATCGGATGGACTGAAACATAATATCCCAGAGGTGTTCTATTGGATTTAGGTCAGGTGAGCGTGGGGGCCATTCAATGGTATCAATTCCTTCATCCTCCAGGAACTGGCTGCATACTATCGCCACATAAGGCCGGGCATTGTTGTGCACCAGGAGGAACCCAGGACCCACTGCACCAGCGTAGGAACTTACAATGGGTCCAAGGATTTCATCCCGATACCTAATGGCTGTCAGGGTGCCATTGTCCAGCCTGTAGAGGTCTCTGCGTCCCTCCATGGATATACCTAGACCATCACTGAGCCACCACCAAACCAGTCATGCTGAATGATGTGACAGGCAGCATAACATTCTTCACAACTTCTCCAAACTCTTTCACGTCTGTCCTGTGTGCTCAGGGTGAACCTGCTCTCATCTGTAAATAGCACGTGGCAGACCTGCCAATTCTGATGTTCAATGGCAAATCACAGTCGAGCTCCACGGTGCTGGGCAGTGAGCACAGGGCCCACTAGAGGACATCGGCCCTCAGCTCATGCTCATGAAGTCTGTTTCTGATTGTTTGGTCAGAGACATTCACACCACTGGCCTGCTAGAGGTCATTTTGTAGGGCTCTGGCAGTGCTCATTCTGGTACTCCTTGCACAAAGGAGCAGATATCAGTCCTGCTGATGGGTTAATGACCTTCTACGGCCCTGTCCAGCTCTCCTAGAGTAACTCCCTATGTCCTGGAATCTCCTCCGTGCTCTTGAGACTGTGCTGGGAGACACAGCAGGAGGATTTGAAGGAGGATTTGGACTGCCTGTGCAACCTCTATAGGGTCCAGGTATCGCCTCATGCTACCAGTAGTGACACTGACTCTAGCCAAATGCAAAACTAGTGAAAAACAGTCAGTAAAGATGAGTAGGGAAAAAAAATTCATTGGCTTCCACCTGTAAAACCATTCCTGTTTTGGAGGTAATCTCATTGTTGCCCATCTAGTGCACCTGTTGTTATAATTATTACACCAAAGCAGATGAAACTGATTAAAAATCCTCTCTGCTACTAACACACACTCTATACACAAATATACATATACAGTATCTCACAAAAAAACCCACCAAAAATGACAGAAATCTTTCCCGTAGTTAGTAAACGCAATAACTTTTGCGCAAACCAATCAAAATACGCTTATTGCAATTTTTTTTTACCAAACATGTAGCAGAAAACAAATTGGCCAAAAATGTTAAAAAATTTAGATTTTTACATTTTTTTGGGGGGAATTTCATATAAAAAAAATGTGAAAAATATTGTTATTTTTTCAAAATGTACGCTCTTTTTTTGTCAATAGCACAAAAAGTAAAAATCGCACAGGTGATCAAATACCACCAAAAGAAAGCTCTGTTTGTGGGGAAAAAAAGGACGACAATTTCATTAGGATACAGTGTCGCACGACCACGCAATTGTCCTTTAAAGTCACGCAGTGCCGAATCGCAAAATAGGGCCTGGTCAGGAAGGGGGTAAAATCTTCCGGGGCTTAAGTGGTTAAAATAGCACAGCAATAAAAGTTTACACTTCTGTTTTAGAACAGTGCTTAGTTTGTACAGCAATGGCAGGTCCAGTGAGTTTTGAAATTAGAGCCACAAGTTGTGGCCTATTGGTCAGTCATGGTTCACCAGCTGGTGGGCTTTAGGTCCCTTTCACACGGCTCCGTCCTGTCGATGGAGCCGTTCTGCTCAGCGGGGGATCGATCCTCTGTCTACGCTCTGTGTGCTGAGACGGAGCTGTCAGATCCCTGCTGTCCCCTATGAAGGAATCTGATAAGAATGGACCGCCTGTCCATTCTCATCCGATCCCATCCGATCTGATCCGCTGGACAGATGGAAAATAGGGTTTTCATCCGTCCGGATTTGACGGACAGGATCAGATCGGACACATGTCTCCGCTGACACCTAGGGATGCATGGGGCATCTGATCAGATCCGCCTGAAAAACTGACAGTCAGATCTGATCGGACCATATGTGTGAAAGGGGCCTTAGATTGCGCTCTGCTGTTGAGATCTCTGCTCTCAAATTCTAAGGTTTGCACAATTGCTATACCAGTATGAGCAATCCCACTGACACCGGGAACACCTCTGTTTTAGTAGAATGACTCAGGCTTTATCGTGGGTGGAAGAAGAGACAGGAACTATGGGAGGAAGAGCTCATTGCTGGAATGTCCAAGAAACGAATTTCTTTTCACAAGTTATTGGGAGAGTGAAACCATAGATAATACCTACAACTGAAATCTCACCTTGGTTGGGATGAGCTTTACGGGGAATTTTGTTAGCATAGGACCCTGTAATTGGATGTAGTCTACAGGTTTTTTAACTACTATACTCACAAGGTTGTTTTTAAAAAAATCTTGCACAGTATAAAACATCAATTGAGGGACATCCTGTAAGCTGCAAAATGTGTAGTTAGCATGAGGCTTTATACTAACAGATAAAGGGATTAATGCATAGGCATGCACACAGGATGTGCTGGGTGTGCCTGGGCACACCCTAATCATCCTGTGTGGTACAGATTCCCATCCCCCCTCCCCCTCCCTGCAGTGCTGCTGGCTTTCCTCCTCTCCCTCCAGCTACTGCTGCTGGCACATAGGGTGATGTTTCAGGATGGAGAGTGGGGAAAGGGGCTAGTAAATGTGTCATTTACTGCCCCTTCTTTTTCGTAAATATCAAAGTGAGGGATGAGTGCTGATCACTCACTGTATTCATTTTTAAGTGTGTTTACTATGCTTCAGTTTGTGAATGAACAGGCAGCTGCTTAGCACAGAGCAGAGAAAGAGACCTGGGAATCTCTGTCCTCTGTCCCTTTCTTTGTCTCAAAAGTGAGACATCAGGTGTCTAATTGTGCCCCTGATGTTTCACCAAAGCCCCCAAACAGGGCTCCTAAAATAATTGTAAAAAATAAAGTAATAAAAGTAAAAAACGACTCACAACCTCCACTGCCCCACAGATGCTATCCACTGCTCTACTAACTGACATCATCCACTGCCCTACTGACACTATCCACTGCTCTACTAACTGACCCTATCCACTGCTCTACTAACTGACACCATCCACTGCCCTACTGACACTATCCACTGCTCTACTAACTGACCCTATCCACTGCTATACTGACACCATCCACTGCCCTACTGACACTATCCACTGCTCTACTAACTGACCCTATCCACTGCTCTACTAACTGATACCATCTACTGCTCTACTAACTGACACCATCCACTGCCCTACTGACACTATCCACTGCTCTACTAACTGACAACATCCACTGCCCTACTGATACTATCCACTGCTCTAGTAACTGACACCATCCACTGCCCTACTGACACTATCCACTTCTCTACTAAATGACACCATCCACTGCCCTACTGACACTATCCACTGCTCTACTAATTGATACCATCCACTGCTCTACTAACTGACAACATCCACTGCCCTACTGATACTATCCACTGCTCTAGTAACTGACACCATCCACTGCCCTACTGACACTATCCACTTCTCTACTAAATGACACCATCCACTGCCCTACTGACACTATCCACTTCTCTACTAAATGACACCATCCACTGCCCTACTGACACTATCCACTGCTCTACTAACTGACACCATCCACTGCCCTACTGACACCATCCACTGCTCTACTAACTGACACCATCCACTGCCCTACTGACACCATCCACTGCCCTACTGACACCATCCACTGTTCTACTAACTGACACCATCCACTGCTCTACTAACTGACACCATCCACTGCCCTACTGACACCATCCACTGCTCTACTAACTGACACCATCCACTGCCCTACTGACACCATCCACTGTTCTACTAAATGACACCATCCACTGCCCTACTGACACTATCCACTGCTCTACCAACTGACCCTATCCACTGCTCTACTAACTGATACCATCCACTGCTCTACTAACTGACACCATCCACTGCCCTACTGACACCATCCACTGCTCTACTAACTGACACCATCCACTGCCCTACTGATACTATCCACTGCTCTGCTGACACCATCCACTGCCCTACTAACTGACACCATCCACTGCCCTACTGACACCACTATCCACTGCTCTACTAACTGACACCATCCAAAGCCTTCTCCAGTACATCCCAAAGATTTTCAATGGGGTTAAGTTCTGGACTCTGTGGTGGCCAATCCATGTGTGAAAATTATGTCTCATGCTCCCTGAACCACTCTTTCACAATTTGAGCCTGATGAATCCTGGCATTGTCATCTTGGAATATGTCATCATGGAAGAAAAAATCCATTGATGGAATAACCTGGTCACTCAGTATATTCAGGTAGTCAGCTGACCTCATTCTTTGGGCACATGCTGTAACTATCCAACAGGATAGTTACAGCATGCTTTTAGTTTAGTTTGTTGCTTAGTTAATTGCAGGTGGCGACTTTTGTTTTGGCCAGGCAGTGTATAAATACATATATATATATATATATATATATATATATATATATATATATATACACCCACGCATGTGTGTTTGAGCTTTGAGGCGCACACCCAATGCAATAGACTGCACACCTATGCATTAATGTGAAGGCGAGGGGATAAAATTGACCACTTCTTCATGTGCTGTCAGTACTGTTCCTAAGTACAGTATGTACATTACCTTCCAGTAACTTTTAAATGTTGCATGTGTTACAGGAACCTAGATTGCTGCATGACAACAATGTCAGTATTGTCACTTTCCACTTCTTTGAAGCATTGTGATGTCTATGATTACACTGGCAACTTGCAAAGCTGACTGTGGTACTTGTGATTCATCATTAGGAGGCCACCACCTCCTTCTCATGTGTCACAATCTGCATCATCCTCCTATTTGACATTAGCATGATAACACTGACTCTGGGTTAGACTTGGAAAGCAAGCAAAGCTGTTTCAGTGTTGTAGTGTCCAAAGCTCAAGCTTCTGCCACGTCTCCCTCTAGAGCACACATTGCCCTCCCCTTCCTTCGTGGTAAACAAAGCATGGAGAATACAGCAGTGTACAGCTGTTCAATCTGCGCTTTCACTGTGTGACGGAATTTAGAGCTTTATATTTTTAGAAAGCATCTCTAATAAAGATGTTACTCGATATTCTAGACAAGAAATAAAATATTCTTTTATATTTAAAAAGAATACAAACATGCCATGGAAATCTTATCGATAGGAACGTTCTCTAAAACATGTTGGTTGCACTGTATTATTAGATCTTACCTAATAAGTGACTGAAAAAACACAGATTATGTTACCATTTGTATCTTTTATCTGTAACATGCCACTATGAGAAGAGTAACTGATTACAATCATAGTTTTGTCTTAGTAGCCATTGACAGCAAGATACTTAAGTTTTGACTTTAGTTATACTTTTAAGTTTTGGACAGAGTATAGATGGATTAGAACACCTGTCAGTTTTTATTGCTGTTTGTGCCCCGTTAACAGCTTGCTGACCGTATACTGCAGGCATCGCTAAATGGCGGACCGTGGTCCGGATTCGGACCCAGTTAATGTCTCATCTGGACCCCTGCGGTCCCACCCTTTAGAGTCATTCTGCCCACAGCCATCACCACTGCCAGTCTCACAGAGCCAACAGCTGGAGGCAGAACAGCTATAGACAGAGGGCGGGGGCTACCCAAGTTAACAAGCAGGTGATTGGCTGCGAGGATACAGGGCGGTCATCCCACAAACATGCGATTCGGACCTCTGCTGGAATATTTTACTGACTAGACTTTTGTACATTTTAATTCAATACCCGTGGTATACTGTATCTGTGTATATATATATATATATATATATATATATATATATACATGGCAGCAAAGCAGGTCCTCTGTGCAGGATCACGTACCTGTATGAGATCCTGCACCCCCTGGTCTGGGGCGCACACGTGCACCGTCGGCAACCCGCTCCTGCTGTAATTAGACACAGAGGAGCCAGTGAGCTGGTCTGGCAGACGCGATATCAACCAGGACCCGCCGATCGTTCCCGAGAGAGACAGAACGGCGGTCTTCCTATGTAAACAAGTCAGATCACCATTCTGTGAGAAGGGAAGGTAGGGATCCTGTGTTTCTGCTAAGCAAGAACACGGATCTTTGCCTTCCCACAGTACAAGCACCACCCACACAGTTAGCAAGCACTCCCTAGGAACACATTTAACCCTTTGATCTCCCCTGATGTTGACCCCTTCCCTTCCAGTGTCATAAGTACAGTGACCGTGCATATTTTTAGCCCTTATAACTGTATTAGTGTCACTGGTCCCCAAAAAGTGTCACTTTAGGCTGGCCATACATGTTCAATTTTCTTGTACAATTTTCTGTTAGATTTACCAAAAAACATATAATAGGAGGTCAAAACTAAACAACACTTTCAATTGTATCCAAAAGGCAGGCCTTGCTACTACATAGTTGAAGGTAAATCTAAAGAAAATTGTAAGAAAATTGTATAATGTATGGCCAGCTTTATTTGTCCGCCGCAACGTCGCAGTCCCACTATAAGTCGCTGATCACCGCCATTACTAGTAAAAAAATAAACATTCCATAAATCTACTGTATACCATAGTTTGTAGACACTTTAACTTTTACGCAAACCAATCAATATACGCTTATTGGGATTTTTTTAACAAAAAATATGTAGCAGAATACACATTGCCCTAAATTGATGAAGAAATTAGATTTTTTTCTATTTTTATTGGATATGTTTTAAAGCAGAAAGTGAAAAATATAGTATTTTTTTTTTTTTATTTATTTTTCAAATTTGTCGGTATTTTTTTGTTTCTAGCACAACAAATAAAAACTGCAGAAGTGATCCAATACCACCAAAAGAAAGCTCTATTTGTGGGAAAAAAAGGACATCAATTTTATTTGGGTACAGCGTCGCACGACCGTGCAATTGTCAGTTCAAAAAATGGCCTGGTCAGGAAGGAGGGTAAACCTTCCAGAGGGCAAGTGGGAGATTCACCCTCTCTATTTGTCCTGTTTACTATTATCAGTGAAAGTGAAAGTAAAAGAAAATTCCAAATTTTGGGTCCACCGAAAAGTAATTGAGGGGAAATCTTCCAATGGGGACACTAGTTCTGGTGACCTGGGAGGTCCCAAGGTATTCCCTTTATTTGCAGGGATTTCCTCTCACTTCCTGTTTGGTTATCGGACAGGAAGTAAAGCAAAATCTCTTCAGTGGGACACAAATGGGGGAAACAATCTGACAGGGGTTATAACTCTCCCTTGCTCTATCTAAAATAGAAAAAAAATAAGTTTTGCCTATACATACACTTTATAGTAGAGTTCTAGCTGTTTCTGTGTTTATTAAAAGTCAGCAGCTACAAAAAGTGTATCTGCTGACTTTTAATAAACACACTCACCTGTCCCATGGTCCAGCGATGTGGCCACCCAAAGCCTTGGTTCTCTCCCTTGGCTCTCCCCGGAGCCGGAATCACTAGTGTGGGCAACCGGCTGTGACAGCTTGCGGCTTCACTGCACATGCGCGAGTTGCGCTGCACGTCCTGAATGGCTGACCAATCTTCTGGAACCTGTGACGTGTCCCAGAAGATTGCAGGGAGGGAGAGGAGAACTTCCGCTCGAGCCGCCTAGGTGGCCTAAGCGGAAGTGGAAGCGGGTACCTGTCAAAACTAGGTACCTGCCCCCCCCCCCCCCAAAAAAAAATGACAAATGTGGCATGTAAGGGGATGAGGAGTGCTTAGGCTGTATTCACACTAATGCGTTTTTTCATGCTTTTTACTTTTTGAAGAAATGCATTTATTTTTGTTAACATGGGTTCCTATGGAAACACGTTCACATTAATGCATTTTTGTGCCTCTGTGTTTTTGAAAATACTTTTTCTCTTACGTCCTCCGACAGTCGCCGCCTCTTCATATTCGTCACATATGGGGTATTAGACTTTGCTCCGAAGGAGTAGCTAGGCAACAGAATATGTTAACAATAAAGCTTTTAACATATCCCACCCTCAAGGGGTGGTCCCCTCAGTCAATACCCTCCTACTTCCTGCAACCATATCTCAGTTTTAATGTCTAGCTTGTCAGGAGTGGCTGGCTTTTTCTGTGCTGGGGCTTTCTGCCCCAGACTCTTTCTTCTTTTTAAAATTTTGTTTGAGTTTTCTCTCTACCTTTACTTAGCTGTTATTTTTGTCAGCATTAGTTAGTTCTTCGGATGAAGAGGATCATGCAGACTGGGTCTCGGGCTGATCCCCCTGATCGCAGGTCGTGGGTCAGTGGCTTCCCAGTCTGCCATCGAGCGTTCAGTCAGGTAACGCTCCTGGCACAGTGAACGACCCATCCCTGTTCGGTGCAGGTATGATTGGTGAGGTGGCTACCTCACTGGACGCTGTGCGGTTTCTTAACCCCCATTTTGTGCGTCTTGAATGCGACTCTCCCTGCATCATGTGCAGTGGCTTGTTCGCCTGTGCGGGTCCCCCACGCCATGTGAGGTAAGTGTATTTATGTGGGGACCTGTCTGTCTGGGGGGGTGTCAGTCTGGGACTGTGTAACCTGCCTTTAATCACACTGCTTGTCTCCCTATCTCTCGGCTGCATGCTGTGGGCTGCAGGGGGGGGGGGGGGGGGGAGTTGTGTGACACTGTCTGTGTCAGGCTGATCAGTGTGTGAAGCTGTGTGCTGTGGGGCATGTTTTTTGGCATGTTTGGGCACTATACAGCGATCGCTGCGGCGATCTGACATGTATTCTGATACTGGAATGTAATGTGTGTTTTTTACTGCACTGTGGAGCGGCGTTTTCGGCGCCAAACGTCGCCATTTTGCCTACACCCGCTCCGGCCGCATGTTTTACATGCATGGCGGCCATTTTCTTGTAGCCTCCATAGGCTTAAATAGAGCTCCCTGGCAGCATCACTTCCTCTTTCCAGGAACACCGATCGAGGCAGCAGCAGCGGCGAGGGTCTCCTCAGGTTTTACCCTTCTGTTCTTGCTATCCATTGCCTGTGTTCAGTTTGCATATTCCCTGTGGGGGTCTTATTGTGCTTGAGTGTGGTGCGGTGGGCTGCGCTTGCCGCGCTTGCTTGAAAGGGGCAGTTAACCCTTTGTTGTCTGGCATTACAGGGGCAATGGATTCTCAGGAGGGAAAATTTCCTACAGCCTTGGTGGAAAGCCAGGGAACCGCTGTCTCCCCCCCAGGGGGGGATTTGGCCACTATTGTGGCTGGCCTTGCTGCTCAGGTGCAGATGCTGGTGGCTGCTCAATCTACTAAAAGGCCCAGAGTTGCTCTTTCCTCTGATTCTGAGGGTGAAGGTGATAGGGCTGTTATGGCGGGGGCCTCCTTATCGGGGTCCCGCTCCTCTCTTGATCTAATAGGGTCTGAGGTGGAGGCTGAAGTTGAGGGGGTTGATAATTCTCCCCCTGGCTCGCCTGAAGAGCTTGCAATCATGGATGAGTTGATTGCTTCCATAAAGCAAACGCTGCGTTTGCAGGATGAGGTGTGTCCCCCCGCCGCCTTGGCGGCTTATGGGACGCAGAGAAAACGCAGGACGCCGCAGGTTTTTCCCTGCAATGATGATTTTCAGCGCGCTGTTAAGGAACAATGGCGCAATCTACGCAAACCTTTTGCTGTACCAAGTAGATTCAAGCTGCGTTATCCTTTCTCGCCTTCCACTGATGAAAGGTGGTGTGTGCCACCCCCAGTGGATCACGCAATTGCGGTTTTAAACAAAGCCACTGCGATTCCTGCAGAGGATTCCCCTGTGTTCCGTGACGCCACGGATAGGAGACTGGAGTCTCTTACCCGTCATACTTATTCTGTTACGGGTTCTATGCTTAAGGCTCTGTTTGCTTCTCTCATGGCGGCCCAGGCGATCGCAAGTTGGACGCAGATGCTTAGGCGCGTCCTAGTGGCCGATTCGGCCTCACCGGCGACCCTGGATATGGTGGATCAAATCCACCAGGGTGTCATGTATCTGTGTGATGCGGACCTGGACCTGGTTCCGTTGGCTGCACGTGTGCACAGTGTGGCGGTGTTGTCTCGCCGCCTGATTTGGTTAACATGTTGGTCGGTGGACCAGTCTTCACGTAAGACCTTAGCCAATCTGCCTTATGATGGGTCTCGCCTTTTTGGGGAGTCCCTGGATGTGTTGATTAAGGGGATTACCGGGGGTAAGAGCACTCTCTTGCCCCATTTCCCCAAAGCTAAGGGGGCTTCTGGGAAGAAGCATGCTAATTTTCGGCCCCCTCAGGGGTCCTTTCGTGCCTTTCGGCCGCACTACAAGGGCAAGCCGTTCAAAGGTCAAGGCTCTCAGAAGAAGCCCTGGTCTGGTAAACAGAAGTCCGGCCAATCCGGATCTGCAGCCCATAACAGTGCGGCCTGAAGGGGCGCCCTCACCCAGTTTTGGGGTGGGGGGACGCTTGCTCGGTTTTCTTCAGCCCTGGTTGGCCCGTGTGCGGGACAGATGGGTTCAGGAAATCGTTCGATCTGGTTACAAGATCGAGTTTCTCTCTCGGCCGGAGAGCAGATTTTTTCCCTCAAATCTTCAACTGTCTCCAGAGCGTTTGCGGGACCTGCACCTGGCGGTGCGGGACCTGAGGGCTCAGGGAGTGGTGGTTCCGGTGCCTCATCGGGACAGATTTCGGGGGTTTTATTCCAATCTGTTCACCGTGCCCAGGAAGGAAGGCAAGGTTCGTCCAATTCTGGACTTGAAGGCTCTGAACCGCTCTGTGCGGGTTCGCAAGTTCCGCATGGAATCCCTGCGGTCGGTGGTGGCTGCCCTGGTTCCGGGGGAATTCATGGCCTCCGTCGATTTGAAGGATGCGTACCTTCACATCCCCATTTTCGAAGGTCACCAGAGGTACCTTCGATTCGCCATTGCGGAGGATCACTACCAGTTCGTGGCGTTGCCTTTTGGTCTCGCCTCGGCTCCGCGGGTCTTCACCAAGGTGCTTGCACCGGTTCTGGCATTGTTGAGGGCCCAGGGCATTTCTGTCCTGGGGTATCTAGACGACATCCTGGTTCGGTCTGCGACCAGCCAGGGTCTGGAGGAGGACCTGTCTGTCACGATGCAAACTCTACAGGAGTTTGGTTGGACGATAAATTTTCCAAAGTCGACGCTGAGTCCGTCGGTTCGTCTTCCCTACCTGGGAATGATTCTGGACTCGGTACAAGCGAAGGTCTTCCTGCCGGAAGACAAACTCAGAACTCTTCAGGAGGAAGTCAGGTCCCTCAGGGACGTTCCGCGCTCGTCTTTAAGGACGTGCATGAGATGTCTGGGATTGATGGTCTCGGCCTTCGAGGCGATTCCCTTCGCCCAGTTTCACACGCTGGGTCTCCAAGCGGAGATCCTGTCCAAGTGGGACGGGCGACCTCAATCCCTGGATCTTCAGATCTCGTTGAGTCATCGCACCAAAAGAGACCTTCTGTGGTGGCTCCAGTCCCCGATGGTGTCCGGGGGCAAGTCGTTTCGTCCTATCTCGTGGACGGTGATCACCACGGATGCCAGCCTGTCGGGCTGGGGTGGTGTTCTGGGCGTTCTGTCTGCCCAGGGGACTTGGTCGGAGGGAGAGTCTTCCCTTCCGATCAACATTCTGGAATTACGTGCGATAAATCTCTGTCTTCATCGCTGGACGGACCGGCTGCAGGTCTGCCCGGTTCGGGTGCAGACGGACAATGCCACGGCGGTGGCCTACATCAACCACCAAGGGGGCACCAGGAGTGCCCGGGCGGCTCGAGAAGTGGCCGACATTCTGTCTTGGGCCGAGACTCATGTCCCGGCGATAACGGCAGTTCACATTCCGGGGGTGGAGAACTGGCAGGCGGACTATCTGAGTCGCCAGACCCTGGATCAGGGGGAATGGTCTCTTCACCCGGCTGTCTTCCAGATGTTGTGCGCGAAGTGGGGTCTTCCAGATGTGGACCTGTTCGCGTCTCGTCTCAACAACAAGGTGAGAAGGTTCGTGGCAAGGACGCGCGACCCTCGGGCAGACGCGTCGGACGCGTTAGTGGCCCCGTGGCATCAGTACAGGCTGATGTACGCGTTCCCACCGATTCAGTTGCTGTCCAGGTTCCTTCGCAGGTTACTCTCGGAACGCAGCACGGTGATTCTTGTGGCACCGGACTGGCCTCGCCGGTCCTGGTACGCAGACCTCGTGAATCTGGCGGTCGACGCCCCTTGGCGTCTACCTCTTCGAGACGATCTACTGTCTCAGGGACCGATTTACCATCCTGCTTTACAGTCGCTGGCTTTGACGGCCTGGCTGTTGAGACAGAGGTCCTGAAGGAGAAGGGTCTCTCTCCAGAGGTCGTTCATACTTTGATCAACGCGAGGAAGTCTTCCTCGGGGAAGGTTTATTACCGTACTTGGAAGGCCTATTTTGCCTGGTGTGAGTCCAGGGGGTTTTCACCCCGCACGTACTCGGTTTCCCGTGTGCTGTCTTTTCTTCAGACGGGTGTTGATCAGCGTTTGGCGCTGGCTACGATAAAGGGTCAGGTGTCTGCGCTGGCCGTTCTGTTTCAACGTCCAGTGGCTTCCAACTCCTTGGTTGGCACTTTTATTCAGGGTGTGCGGCATCTGGTTCCTCCTAGGAGGGATCCTTTGCCCCCTTGGGACTTGAATCTCGTTCTATCTGTGTTACAACGTGCTCCTTTTGAACAGATCAGGGAGATCTCGTTGTCTATGTTGTCCAAAAAGGTCGCCTTTTTGGTGGCGATCACTTCGGCTCGCAGAGTGTCGGAGCTGGCGGCTTTGTCCTGCAAGTCTCCGTACCTGGTTATTCATTTGGATAAGGTGGTCTTGCGACCTAATCCTTCTTTTCTTCCGAAACGAGTTTCGGAATTCCATCTTAATGAGGATATTGTCTTGCCTTCGCTGTGCGCGAAGCCTAAACATCCAAAGGAGGTGAGATTGCATTCTCTGGATGTTGTTCGGGCGATAAGGGTTTACCTTAAATCGACTGAGTCTTTTCGTAAGACTGACTCCTTGTTTGTTCTTCCAGAGGGTCCTCGGAAGGGCATGGCGGCTTCGGCCTCTACCATCGCCAAATGGATCAGGCAGACCATTGAACAGGCCTATGCTTTGCAGGGTAAGGCTCCTCCTGTCCCTGTGAAGGCGCACTCTACTAGATCTTTGAGTACGTCTTGGGCCTGTCGTCATGGGGCTTCTGTAGCCCAGGTGTGTAAGGCAGCGACCTGGTCGACCGTGCACACTTTCACAAAATTCTACAAAGTAGATGTTCAGGCATCGGCGGATGCTTCCTTTGGCCGCAAGGTTCTTAGTGCGGCTGTTCCATAGGGTCCCTTGTCGGGGACTCCTGGCTGTTGGGATAGTTTTTTGTATCCCCTGGTTTTTTGTCTTTTCCTGGGTTGTTGCTCCTGTTGAGCACTTGTTTTTTGCTGTTGCCCAGCTGGTTTCCTTCCTTTGGTAAGGTTCCTTTCTTTGATGCGGAGACTGCGTTGCCTTTTCGGCGCGGATGCGTTTCCCACCCCTCATGTTTGCACTGCTTTGGGACGTCCCCATATGTGACGAATATGAAGAGGCGGCGACTGTCGGAGGACGTAAGAGAAAACTGAATTTTTGTAAAATCTTACCTGTAAAATTCCTTTCTCTGAGTCCTCCGACAGTCGCCGCCCCCGCCCCTCTTTTGGGGTTTGGTTGTATACTCTACTGCTATTCCACTAAAACTGAGATATGGTTGCAGGAAGTAGGAGGGTATTGACTGAGGGGACCACCCCTTGAGGGTGGGATATGTTAAAAGCTTTATTGTTAACATATTCTGTTGCCTAGCTACTCCTTCGGAGCAAAGTCTAATACCCCATATGTGACGAATATGAAGAGGCGGCGACTGTCGGAGGACTCAGAGAAAGGAATTTTACAGGTAAGATTTTACAAAAATTCAGTTTTTCCCGCAAAATGCAGCGTTTTGCATATCATAGACTTTAATGGAGCTGAATTCAGAACGCAAGTATTGCGTTGTTACTGTAATTTTGCCGCGATTTTCGGTTTGCGTTTTTTAAATTTGCCCAACAACAAATTCCCCCCCCCCCAAAAAAAAAAAAAAACATATGGTTTCGATTGATTTTTGCAATTCATCCAAAGTTTATTACATTCAAAACACATGTTGTAATCTTTATTAATGATAAGAGAGAAAAAAAATGATTTTGCACCCACATAGTAGAAGGATTATTTTAAATGACCAGTAGCATTTTATCCTGTAGATGCTGCTGTATTAATTTTATCTATCTTTTTACTTCTACAAAACACGTATGTCAAGACTTTTATGTAGCATTTTCTTTTTTCAAAGATCATACTTTGTTAAGATGGAAATGAATGTACAGTATACATCTAAGCCATGTACCTAAATGTTTGGCCATGTGCATGTATTTGATGGATCTGCTAGGACTCTGGACCAGATGAGTGATGTCAGCCACCAGTGGACTTTAGCCTGCTGTAAGCTTAATATGGGTCACAGGAGTGCAGAACGAAGTGCACTCCTGTGACCTACAGGAGAAAAGTTTTAGCCATACTTCTCCTTTAATAATCATGCCAAACAGATATTCAGTAGCCTCTAATGACCTAAGGTTCATACATGCAATAATTTGTGACAAATGGAGACTAATCTCCCTGATAATGAGCTTTTTTATGGGTGTCTTTATGAAGAATGAGAACATTTAGTGCATCCATAAAACTGTATTGTGAAACTGATGTAACAGTGCCATCTTTGTTTACCTTC
Source organism: Pelophylax lessonae (assembly GCF_965119305.1). NCBI lineage: Eukaryota > Metazoa > Chordata > Amphibia > Anura > Ranidae > Pelophylax > Pelophylax lessonae. The sequence goes on along the minus strand of NC_138768.1, from coordinate 623,156,816 downwards.
ATGCTTCTTTCCTCTTTTTCAAGTAATGGTTTATCATAATGGTAATGTCTGCCTTATACTGTATGTCTTCATGGGATTGATTACTGAGGAAAGACATTGAAGTAGTCCATGTATTCAGTTTGCAAAAATGCTTTCCTTTCTGATTTGCAGGTAATCTGAAATCCTCCAGCATCTAATGAAAGTTTCATCAGAATGAGTCAGCAAGGCTATGTGGCACCTCCTCCATTCACTCAACATCAGCCTGGTTTGCCAGGTTATCCTCCAGGCTATGGGCCTTCTCCGATATCACCTAACTATGGACATTGTTCCAGTCCAAACGTTGGCTCTCCACCTCCCCAAATGGGTCAGTATAATTGAAATATGCAATGAAGAATGGTTTTGATGTTTTATTGTGTGACTCACTTAATCTTTGCACAATCTAAATTAGGAACAAGGAACTTTGGGCTTGGAACTTGGCCACACTGTGGGTCAATATGATAGCATCTTTACAAGAGAAGTATGGTTTTTAAAAGAAAAAAACATACCTTATTCTCACTCAGGATCCAATACTGCATCTGTCCCCCGCCGCCTCCGCAGTGAGAGCTGAGCTATCAAACACCGCTGATAGCTCAGTTTTACCCTCTGCTCTGAGCAGAGAGCCATGACTCTGCCCTTGCAGCGTTCACTGAAGCTCTGGGGAGGGGGCGGCTGGCTCAATCTCCCAGCGGTGCAGCTGAGAGGCTGAGCCAGCTGCTGATCCAGTCATGTTGGTGGATCACAGGAGTGGGTGGATCACAGGCTAAAGCCCGCTGTCGGCTGAAACGTCACGGGAGTGCAGAACTAACCGCACTCCTGTGATCCATAGGAGAGATAGGGCCAACAAAGATTCGGCCATACCTCTCCTTTAATTGTAGCAAAGTGGCTTGTTAAATTAGATCTAAACAAAATTATTAATTCTCATATAAGTTACAACATGGTAATATCATTTCAAAAGATGTTTTCAGTCTTTTTAAATCTGGAGTTTTCATTAAAATAATACCGGGCTATCTTTGTTCAGGTGCTACCTTTTATAGGGTGGCATTTGTCTCCCAAGTGTTCTCCTGCATTGTCACCCTGTCACATGCACATCAAATAGAACAGTAGAGACTACAGAGTGGCTCTGTCAGAATAAAAATATATATATAAAAATTTATTTTTTTGTTGCATACATTTGTTAATGTATGTTTGTAACCCCTTTAAAGTGTTGCCTTTACACAAAATAGAAGCGGGCTCACCTGTGGGCATTTCCCTCCTTCAAGGGTACAGCCACATACCAGAAACCCAGACATTGTCTTGGCAAGGCAACTGATGGCTTCTAATGTATGTCTGCACCAAATCCAAAAAAACAACAATGGCAGCTACTCTGGTCTGTTTAAACCTAACAAAATCAAGGGAGGGGCACATGGGCATTAATATTTTAAGTATATATATATATATATATATAGATATATTATCTCAGATAAGTGAGTGCACCCCTCACATTTTTGTAGATATTTTTTTTATATTTTTCATGTGGCAACAATGAAATAACACTTTGCTACAATTTAAAGTAGGCCTTGTGACACTAACAAGTCACATGACACTGGGAAGGGAAAATGGCTAATTGGGCCCAATTTGGACAATTTCAATTAGGAGTGTACTCACTTTTGTTGCCAGTGGTTTAGACATTAATGGCTGTGTGTTGAGTTATTTTGAGGGGGACTGCAAATTTACACTGTTATACAAGCTGTACACTCACTACTTTGTAAATAGTGCCCCATTGTTGGTGTCAGTGGAAGAAATGGTGCCCCACTGTTGACGTCAGTTGGCAGAACAGTGTCTGGAATCAGTGGAAGGAATAGTGACCCAAGGGCTGGATAAAGGCAAGCAAAGGGGCCACATCCGGCCCCCCGGCTGCATTTTGGAGACAAAAAATTTGAGGGATGTACTCACTTTTGTGAGATACTGTATATATGTGTATATATATATATATATATATATATATATATATATATATATATATATACATATAGATATATATAGATATAGATATATATACACAGTATAGATATATAGAGATACACACACACACTCAGGACTTGAAAAAGAGCCACAATTTGGAAAACCTTTTTACTGAGAGTCCAATCTTTGGGTGGAGCACAGCCCATATTTCTTAAGGCACCTTTCACCTCCTGACAAAGGTGAGCTGTTCCCCATCGAAATGTTTGACATGCTGGATGAGAAGGTTGTTTTGCAAATTGTTGCTCCTTTTCAAGTCCTGGTATACCTCTTTTTTTGGATTATATTTTGATAATACTTGTGCTGTGCATCCAGGCATTTTCTTGTGTTTATTATGTTTTTGTTATTTAGAATTTATTTATTTAAAACTTATTTTTTTCATTTGTCTTTTGGGGTTGAATGAACTGAAAATACTTGAACAGAAAAAAAAAACACTGTTATTATTATAAATCTGTATCACCAACAAAATAATTTGAAACTGATTTCCTGGCCTAGCACAGTGGTCTCCAAACTGCAGGCCGGGGGGCGGATGTGGCGCTTTGTTGGCCTTTATCCAGCCTTTGGGTCAGTATTCCTCCCACTGATACGAGTTACTGGTTCTGCCAACTGACATCAACAGTGGGGCACCATTTCTTCCATTAACACCAACAATGGGGCACTATTCCTCCTACCAACGATTGGGGCACTATTCTTCCCCCTAATACAAAACATGGCGATGTTTACTCTTACTGATACCAGGAACATTTACACTCCTGCTGGCCACAGTGCGGGCCCCCTAAAGTCTGAAGGACAATAAACTGGCTCTTTGTTTAGAAAGTTTGGAGACCCCTGGTTTAGCATATACATTTTTAAAGGATATCTGTACTTAAGAAATGGTACTGGTATGTAACTATATAGCTTTGGTGGAGGTATTAAGTTATAATATTCTTAGTGGTAAGAACTGGTTTAAATTGCTTTGTGCACTCTATAAGTGCCGGTTCACACTAGGTCGCTCCGACTCTGGGGGCAACCTGTGAAGTCGCGTGCAGCGCGACTTCGGCGCGACTTGCACGGACTTCATAAAATGAATGTCTATGCAAGTCGCCTCCAGGTCGCCCCCAAGTAGTACAGGACCCTTTTTCTAAGTCGGAGGAGCTTGTGTCGCTCCTATTAGAACGGCTCCTGTACCGCACAATGGGAGCGTGACGGACCGTGACTTCTCAGGCTGACAAGTCGCGGTCCAAGTCGTAGCAGTGTGAATGGGCTCTAAGAGTGCTATGTAAGATTCTGTTCCTGTGTAAATATTATTACAATTTATAAACATACAATAATAAAAAAAGATTGTATGCTTTCTTCTAGGTGGGCCGAAACCTGTTGGACCCTTTGGATTTTCTGGTCCACTGAACTCCCCACCACCTCCTCAAAATAATATATATAATGGACCCAATTCAAACACAAATATGCAAAGGTATAGTTTAGCTAAATGTTGGATATATTGCATGTATTGTACTCTGTGGTTCTGTAATTAACTTTTTTTTTTTCAGCAGGCCTCCTAATACCAGCAACACCTCACCTTCCTACTCGCCTATTGGTCAGTCTCCATCACAGTTCAACAGTGCACCACCACCGCCAGTCCATCAGATGACAAACCAGCTGAACAACATGCAAATAGGTGGCTACGGTAATATTTGGTTTCTGGTCATATTTTATCTTACTGCCAGCTGCCAATGTTTAGTTAAATAAAAAGAAAAAAAAGCACAAGTGGCATTACTCACAATCAATGTGGTATGTCCCCTGTGCTGCTGCCTCCTGGTTTTGGTGAAATCTTCCTCCGATGATAACCCCCCCCCCCACTCCAATCGACGTAATGTTCCAGTGTGACAGGGGTTAATAGAACCGAGGAAGCTGCCAGGCACCCATCAACAGTGTTTGACTGTGCCCACCATTTCTGCTCCCCTCCTTCATTCATGTAAGCTGTACAACAGCTCCTATAAATGAAACAAGATCTATGAATAAAAAAAAAAGCATGTTCTTTTTTTAGACTGTCAGCATTGTGCAATGTGGATTTGGGTACTTACCCCAGCTATATTTAAGCTACATATTAATTATAGTTACACTATTGATTTTATAATACTTGCATAACTGCAATACATTTTTAAAAAAACATTTCAACTGTTTTATGTTTTATTTTAGTGATGTTTACTAAATGTGTACATTCTTGTGGTTTTTATTTTATTTTATTTTTTTTTGCCCTTTATCAGATTTAAGGATCAAAATTAGTTGATAGATTGGCTTTTTAGGCATGAAAAGGCTTAAAATAATGTAGAGTTATCTTAATCATGGTATTGTTTGTAGCTGTGCCTTAAAAAATGTGATGGGATTAATAATTTCACACCCCACTTTTTTTTACAGGTCCTCCTTCTACAAGTAACTCTCAGATGCCACCTAGCTCAGTTATGCCAGGCAGTTTTCCATCTCAGCCTCGGGGCATGGTACCTGGTCTCCACACAGCTCCGCCATCAGTCAACAGCCTCAACGGTTTACCTTCTGAGCCTCTAGTACATCATGGCAATATGCCAGAGGGAAATACTGGACATCACCAGTTCCAACCGCAAATTCCTGGCCAGCCTTCAAATCTTGGATATCCACCATCAAATTGTAAGAACTTTCTCATTTTCAAAATTTGGTAGATAATAAATAAAAAAAAAAAAAAAGAAAAAAGTTCACCTGTCATGAGAAAAATATGGGGTTTCCTGAGGTCTCTTTCTGGAGATTCTAGTGGCCTGACTGTGTCTGGCTTCTGTGCTTCAGTCGGAGACCTGCAAAATGAATGCAGCAAATTTTATTTTTTTTAAATACATAATTCCGTATTCCATATCTGTTCCAGGTCGTTGAGTCAGGACTTTTTGAAGCTCAAACATTAGAATGACAGCCAGGCAATTAACATTCTCAGCAAGGAAGGTTAGCAATGTCAACCTACTTATTTCTTGCTTGGCAAGTTTCTACCATGTCATTTTTCTGCAGATAACATCTGCTACCTGAAAAGCAGTGAAAATGATATACAGTGAAGGTTGATTAAAACTGGAGTTATTGATGGTGGGAAGCAATCGGGTTGCAATATCCTGAGTCAGGGCCAGATATAGCCTGTCTGAAGTGGGGGTGCAGTAAAATGATGTCAGAGGAGCAGAGGATGGGAGGTTGTCAAGGCAATGTACAGGGGGTAAGCAGGGCAGAGGATAGGGTCAGCAGTTTTTAGGGTAGTGTTTGGGCTATTAGTTTGTAGGACAGTGTACAGGGGTCAGCAGGGCAAAGGATGGGAGGTTAACAGGGGAGTGCACAGCGATTGGTAAGGCAGTGTGTTGGGGATCAGAAGGGCAGAAGACTGGTCAGCAGGGCAGGAACAGGGGTCACCACTGGCAGGACAAAGGACAGGGGTCACCGCTGGCAGGACAATGGGCAGCACACCGCTGTCAGGAGGGAGGACAGGGGTCATGGCTGCCAGGAGGGAGGACAGGGATCACCGCTGATAGGAGGGAGGACTGGGGTCACTGCTGGCAGGAGAGAAGACAGGGGTCACCGCTGACAGGAGGGATGACAGGGGTCACCACTGTCAGGAGGGAGGACAGGGGTCACCGCTGACAGGAGGGAGGACAGGGGGTCACTGCTGGCAGAAGAGAAGACAGCAGTCACTGCTGGCAGGGCACTGGGCAGAGCGCTTTCCTTCATGCCTGCATGGTACATGACCTGAACACAGGCAGCAAGATCTCCTCCTCCCCACACAGCTCACACTATAGCCTAAATCTGATTTCCATACATACAGCTATGATCTGTACAGTGTGTAGTTGGTTACTATGTTGCAGTCCTGACCTGTGAAATTCCCTGTTTGAAACAGCAGTGCGGCTGCAGTAGCCAGGTACACGCTGTGCAGATTTCAGCTATGTGCTGTGTGGGTTGGAACCGAGGAGATCTTTTTGTCTGTGCACCGATCAGGGCTGGGAGACAGCTGGGCACAGCATCAGGGGTGGAGGGGGGTTGTGAGAGGAGGGGTTAAACTGAAATCTGGGGAGGGTGCTAGATCCGGCCATGTTCTAAGTGGTCCTTAGAGACAACAACTCTGGTTATTAAGTATTAAAATGTATAAAAGTAATTTAAAAAATTGTACAAAAAAAAAAAAAAAAAAGCTTCCTGCAAACGAAAGAAAACTAACAATACTTCTGAGAGTGACTCTTATCTCACTTTCTTCAGGAACTTTGGCGGCTGAGCAATCTCCAGCATCCAACACACTTTCAGATGTACAGTATTCGTTGCCTGATCTCCGGTAGTGGTTCCATACACTGGACCCTACGTCACTACAGGCACCTTTCTCAATGCAATGCAATGCAAGTGACATAGGGTTCAGCTTACAAGTGCAGGTGGGACTAGGCATTTGACACTTCTGGAAGTGTTTTGAGTGCTGAAGGTTTTTTAGAGACCATAGCTTCCAGAAAGAACAGTCACGGCCTTCTAGAGAGGTAAGTATTAATTATTTTTCAGGGAGCTGTTTTGGCCTTTTTTCTTTCCGGGGTCACAGTGCCTTTTTAAAGTGATTGTAAAGTCTTGTTTTTTTTTTTTTTTAAATAACAAATATGTTATACTTACCTCCTCTGTCCAGTTCGTTTTGCTCCTCTTCTTGGGTCCCTCATTCCCACTCCTGGCCCCTCCCTCCTATCGAGTGTCCCCACAGCAAGCAGCTGCTATGGGGGCACCTGAGCCGAGCTGCAGCTCCTTGTGTGCATTCAGACATGGAGCTACCGGTCGGCCCCGCTCCTCTCTCTTCTGATTGGCTCTCTGAATTTGATAGACAGCCACAAAAGCCAATGGCAACATGGCTGTATTTCAGCCAATCAGAAGGAAGAGTGCCAGGATGGCCGAGGGCATCATGGACATCGCTGGATAGAGATTGGGCTCAGGTAAGTTTAAGGGGTGCTGGGGGGGCTGCTACACACAGAAGGCTTTTTTATCCTAATGCATAGAATGCATTAAGATAAAAAAAACCTTCCTGACTTAACAACTCCTTTAAGTGATTTTTTGCAAGTTACTGACTCCAATAATTATTCAAAGTGACCTTCAGATAAAATGGCAGCTTATTGCTAGACATTTCATTATCTTTTAGTGATAAGAAGTGTTTAAATAAATTAGAGATGTTTTGTCATAAATAACTGTATAAAAACATTTGTGCTATTAATTAGTAGAGTGTGAACAAGGTTCAGAAGGTGGATTGATGCATTTCCAAACTTTTGGCCTGATAAAATATGGTGGGAGGATAGTTAAATGATTTTTAGGGAGCTTGTCAAAAAAAAGTAAGGAATACTTGTTTTTAAAATGAATCTCCAACCCAAACTTTTTTTGGGATTGGTATTACAGGTGGAAAAAACATTTTTTGGGATTGGTATTACAGGGAGAAAACAGTAAAGGTAACCCTTCCAAATGGGTATTTAAATGTTGGTGTTATGTTCATTTTTTACAATTTTGCTTCTGCAGTATGACCGCTATAACCCTTTCACTGCCAGGCCCTGTGCTTCACTTTTTGGCCCTTTTCACACTGATGGAGTCCGCCAGTGGATCTGCCTGCTCAGCTGATCCCTGCTGAGCTGGCAGATGTCAGGTCCATGTCTGCTCCACTTATGTAGAGCAGGACCCAGCCCATGTCCTCTATGGGCGTTCGGATGGAAACGGACCGCCTCTCCATTTCCATCCGGACACATGTCAGTTGACATCCGCCGCTCCATAGAGAGCAATGGGTGGTCTGTTCAGGTCTGCCTGAGAAACTTATGGATCTGATCGGTCTGTCTGTGTGAAAGGGGGCCTTATACTCAGATGGCCTGACCACATTTGCAGATATTCCATTGTTTTTTTAATTCTCCCGTTACAGCTTTCAGAGTTTGTTAAAGACACTTAAACCATATATTTTCCAAAAGCAACAGGGAGGAGATCTATGTCTCCCCTGCAGCAGTTGAGGCTGGCAGAAGGTAGAGGAGGAGAAGCCCCTGTACTATTACTATTGCTGGTAGGCACAGGCGTCTTTTGGACATGTTAGCAACTCTTGGGTTTTACCCTTTGGTGACAGCTGACAGGCAGCTAAAATAAAGCAAACAAACTTTTTTGAGGCCCAAGCCCCTTCTGGACAATAACCTTACAATTCTCCAATTCTCATATTTTTGTTCTCCACATCTATCTCATTTGTATGCCCCTTATTTTAGCATACTGCATATAGTTATGTAACAGATATTTACTATTTCTCAAAATTACTAATTTTCTTTTATCTGATGCTAATAATCATTGAGAAAATATATTGAATTTATTTATTTTTATCATTGCAGTAAACAATTATGGTGCTCAGTTACCTGGACCTCCAATGCCTTACCCTGGTGCATTTCCTGGAAGCCAACAGCAAATGTCAGGACCACCTCAAAAGAAACTTGACCCAGACTCTATACCTGGTCCAGTGAGTTCTGTTTTTCATTTTGTATGCCCAAAACTGCAAGAAGTTTTCCAGCATACTTACAGATTTTTATACTCAAGATAGATTCCTCATACCAGTACGCTTGCTATGGTGCTGCTGGTTTACATATCTTATATTGGGCAGGGTATTAGTACATTCATTTAGGCAAGAAAAGTAGATAAAACATGGATAAATTTGTAATGCTGAGAAGTGCTATCTGCTGGTGTCTTCCTCTTACTGCATTTGCTTGCCGATCTCAACTATGTTGACATCTGAAGATTTCCACAAGCTGCAGAAAAAGCATAAGTAGAAAAATTGTGCTAAAGACATCCCACACTTAGGATATTCCCCCTCAAATAAGCTGAACACACTAGAAATGAATGGCTGTGTCAAGTTATGAAAATCATTATGACTACAATAAGGCCCCTTTTTCATAGGCTTTACGATCAGGTCCTCCTGTCAGTTTTTTCAGGTGGACCTGATCGGATGATCCATGCAGCCCTATGGGGCAGCGGATTCCAGCGGTGACAGACCGCTGCTCTCCAACTCCATGTGGTCCGTGAAATCCAGACGGATGGAAACCCTATTTTCCATCCGTCTGGAGGATTGGATCGAATGAAAATGGATAGGCGGTCCGTTTTCATCCGATCTCCCATAGAGGAGAGCGGGGCTCTGACAGGTCGGTCTCTGTAAAGTAAGCAGAGACAGGCCTGTCATCCGCCTGTCCAGCGGACAGCCTTCCCAGAAGAGCTGAAGCTGTTATAGCTGCAAAGGGTGGGCCAACTCAATATTGAACCCTATGGACTAAGACTGGGATGCCATTAAAGTTCATGTGCGTGTAAAGGGAGGTGTCCCAATACTTTTGGTAATATAGTGTATATTGCAAAGCATAAGTAAGGGAGATAATCAAAGGTATATTGCAGCTCTTAGTGAAATTTTAAGCAAAAAATAAAAAAATGGTCCATCAGTCCCAGGATCAAAGGATATGTCAAATAGAAACACCTCCAATAAAGAATCTTTCTGATGTTAATCCAGCATATAGTCCTCATATGTAGAATCCATATATGCAAAGAGATGAAAGGGAAAAGATCGTGGTGCCGTATATCACAATAGGTTCAAACACACAATGGCGCCGATTTAAAAAAAACTGCCAGTATTCAAAAATGTTTATTTCGGTGTTTTGAATACTTTGAAGTGCACTGGAGGGGTCTGGGGTCTTTTAGACCCCCGATCCCTCTATAAAGAGTACCCGTCCCGGCCCATTACTGTCACAAGGGATGTTTACATTCCTTGTGACAGCAATTAAAGTTATCAGATTTATTTTTAATTTTTAACAGTGTTAAAAATAAAAAAAATAAAATGGGAAAAATTTTTTTTTTTAAAGTGCCCTCGTCCCCGTGAGCTCACACACCAAAGTAAACGCATACGAAAGTTGCTCTCACAAATGAAAACAGTGCTCAAATCACGCATGTGAGGTATCGCCACAATCGTCAGAGTGAGAGCAATAATTCTAGCAAAAGACCTCCTCTGTAACTCGAAACTGGTAACCAATAAAAAGCGCCAAGATTTTTAGGTACTGTAGTTGTCTCCATTCCATGAGTGTGCACAAAACCGTAACATGTTAGGTATCTATTTACTCGGCATGACATCATCTTTCATAATATACAAACAAATTTGGCTAACTTTACTGTTTCGTTTTTTTTTAATTCAGTGAAGTGTATTTTTTCCAAAAAAATTGCGTTTGAAAGACCGCTGCACAAATATTGCGTAACAAAAACTATTGCAACAACTGCCATTTTATTCTCCAGAGTCTTTGCTAAAAAAATATATATATATATATAATGTTTGGGGGTTCTAAGTAATTTTTCAGAAAAAAATACTGATTTTAACTTGTAAAAAATATGTGTCAGAAATAGGCCTGGTCCTTAAAGCGGTAGTATCCCTCTTTTTGACACTTTTACCTACAGGTAAGCCTATAATAAGGCTTACCTGTAGGTACAATTAATATAATATAACCGGTATGGTTTAGGAGATATTTGCGGTGCATGCAGCCGCTCACGCGATCAGCGCATGCGCTCTGAAGGCCCGGGGGGACCTTCAGTTTTCCTTGCCGGGAGCTTGCCCGAAAATCACTCCCTCGCGCATGCGAGGGAGTGACGTCATCGCGGCTCCGGCCAAACACAGCGCCGGAGCCGGCGAACCCGGAAGAGATGCTGAGGGATCATGGCAGCGCCCGCAGCGATGTCCGTGTCGGGGCTTCGTTCTAAGGTAAGTAATACATAATGAGCTAGTATGCTATGCATCCTAGCTCATTATGCCTTTATCTTGCAGGTTTTTTTTTTTTTCATTTTCGGGTTTACAACCGCTTTAAGTGGTTAAACAGATTTCCTTCAATTTAAATCTACACAGTCCGTACGCCATGTACTTGTCCCTTTTTGCATGCTGTTAGCGCTCTTATATTATTTACCAATAAATGACAACAATCTGATAATAATTAATATAATATAATATTTACTAGATACAAGTGATTGAGAATGATAAAGTCAGCAGAGCTGGACAAGTCTACACTACCAATATCCGAGGACAAGTCCCTCCACTCGTCACCACAGACTGTACAGTACAAGATCAGGGTAAGCTTTTTCTCAGGAAGATCGAATATCTTTACAACCTTCACACACAAATCTCTAATTGGATTACTAATATATCCCTCCACCTAGGGAGGGCTCAGTCTGACAGTTCAGAACCTGCCATCTCAATAAGCCAGAATTTATTTTGCAGCTTATAACGTGAATGGAGATGGAGCTATGATGGGTTTTTTCTTTTCATTTTCCATAGCAAAGTACTGATGGTTTAATTGCACTGGATATGTTTGCTACCTTGTCTGACTGTTGGTAGACATATATACGGTGTAAGTAGTAATTAATTTGAACCCGCGGGCTTTCACAGCCTCAGCATACTGTGTCATACCTGCTGGGTGGGCCACAGAACCTTTTACTTTGGGGGAGTCCAGACAGACATCCGGTCCTATCACATACATTTTTATACTGAATATCTATGACAACATGCATTTTTAAATTTTCCTACACACATTTAATCATTTGTTTCTTGTGTGTTATGGTGCCTTTGTTTGTCACATGGCTTTGTGAAATTTCCTCAAAGGATATATCGATGAAACTTTTACCCAGCTGTGGCATTTATAACCTGAAAGGCATATTCACTTTTAATGCGCAATCGCTAAAACCCCCACAGTATTAAACCCAAAACCAAAAATGTAATATGTTGCTGCTTACCAATCATTAGATGTGGTAGCTGCATCAGTTTTCTTTGGCTTTTTTCCCTCTGTTTTCACCTAGTGATGTGGTCAGTAACACATCTCCTGTATTAGTGAGACACAACTCACCTTTGGACACCAGCATTGTCAATCTGTGAGGAGGGGTGTATTAGATGTACTGGCAGATTTAGATACACTAACAAATTGAAGCCAAACTGCAGCACATACTTTAACCACTTTACCACCGGAGGATTTTGCTGTCTTACGTCCACTTTTTGCGATTCGGCACTGTGCGACTTTAACTGACAATTGCGCGGTCGTGCGACGCCGTACCCAAACGAAATTTACGTCCAAAAAAAGAGCGTAAATTTTGAAAAAATAACAATATTTTTCACATTTTTTTATATGAAATTATTATTTTTGCGGGACTGCGACATTGCGGCAGACAGATCGGACCCTTTACTGACATTTTTGACACTTTTGGGGGTACCAGTGACATTACTACAGTAATCAGTGCTATAAATATGCACTGTTACTGTAAAAATGACACTGGCAGGGAAGGGGTTAATTTTATTGGAGAGGGAGGGGTTAATGTATGCCTGGTGCTTACTGATATGTGTGGGAGGGAGGGGACTGAGTGACACAGGCACAGATCGCAGGTTCAGCTATGCCTGTCACTTAGGAGATCCGCCCGCTTTGTTTACACAAGCGAGCGGATCTCGACGATCGGGGAAGAGCGGTGGTGATCACCGCCACTCCTCCCCTGGCCCGACTCCCGCTGTGACTGAATACAGCGGGAGCGAGCCTCCGGTAGCGCGCGCGCGCCACCCACAAGGGGAGGAGTCCAGCGACGTACGTCTACGTCGCTGGACGGGAACGAGCCACTTTGCCGCAGTACAGTCAATGTGACTGGTCGGCAAGTGGTTAAAAGCAGTTTTAGCAAACTGTTTTTCCTCCTGGGATAAAGGTTAAATAAATAAAAGCCGATCATTGTAGGTACCCCTTCCAGTGTTAAAAGGTTTTGCCTATAGTTCTACTTTAAGGGCCCTGTTAAAGTGAATTCACTGCCTTAACCTGTTTCTGTCCGTGCTATAGCTAAAAGATGGCTACAACGCGTCTCTCCAGTCCATGGAAGTCCTCCCATGTGCCCACCTCCCGTGCGTCCCCTGGGGAGCGCATCAGGCACTTTGTGACTGTTGTGTCCTTTGGACACAGCTAATCACAAATCATGGTAAAGGACCAATCACGGTGGCCCTTCCAATCACAGATGGTCACATGTACAGTATCTCACAAAAGTGAATACACCCCTCACATTTTTGTAAAAAATTTATTATATCTTTTCATGGGACAATACTGAAGAAATTACACTTTGCTACAATGTAGTAGTAGTTTAGTAGTGAGTGTACAGCTTGTAGAACAGAGTAAATTTGCTGTCCCACTCAACTCACAGCCATTAATGTCTAAACCGCTGGCAACAAAAGGGAGTACACCCCTAAGTAAAAATGTTGGGCCAAATTGGGCCCAATTATCCATTTTCCCTTCCCGGTGTCATGTGACTCGTTAGTGTTACAAGGTCTCAGGTGTGAATGTGGAGCAATTGTGGTAAATTTGGTGTTATCGCTCTCACTCTCTCATACTGGTCACTGGAAGTTCAACAAAGCACCTCATGGCAAAGAACTCTCTGAGGATCTGCAAAAAAGAATTGTTGCTCTACATAAAGATGGCCTAGGCTATAGGAAGATTGCCAAGAACCTGAAACTGAGCTGCAGCACGGTGGCCAAGACCATACAGTGGTTTAACAGGACAGATTCCACTCAGAACAGGCCTCGCCATGGTCGACCAAAGAAGTTAAGCGCATGTGCTCAGCGTCATATCCAGAGGTTGTCCTTGGGAAATAGACGTATGAGTGCTGCCAGCATTGCTGCAGAGGTTGAAGGGGTGGGGGGTCAGCCTGTCAGTGCTCAGACCATACGCCACACACTGCATCAAATTGGTCTGCATCGCTGTCATCCCAGAAGGAAGCCTCTTCTAAAGTTGATGCACAAGAAAGCCCGCAAACAGTTTGCTGAAGACAAGCAAACTAAGGAGATGGATTACTGGAACCATGTTCTGTGGTCTGATGAGACCAAGATAAACTTATTTGGTTCAGATTCGTGTCAAGCATGTGTGATGGCAACCAGGTGAGCAGTACAAAGACAAGTGTGTCTTGCCTACAGTCAAGCATGGTGGTGGGAGTATCATGGTCTGGGGCTGGATGAGTGCTGCCGGCACTGGGGAGATACAGTTCATTGAGGGAACCATGAATGCAAACATATACTGTGACATACTAAAGCAGAGCATGATCCCCTCCCTTTGGAGACTGGTCTGCAGGGCAGTATTCCAACATAACGACTCCAAACACACCTCCAAGACGATCACTGCCTTGCTAAAGAAGCTGAGGGTAAAGGTGATGGACTTGCCAAGCATGTCTCCAGACCTAAACCCTATTGAACATCTATGGGGCATCCTCAAACGCAAGGTGGAGGAGAGCAAGGTCTCTAACATTCACCAGCTCCATGATGTCGCCATGGAGGAGTGGAAGAGGACTCCAGTGGCAACCTGTGAAGCTCTAATAAACACCATGAGCAAGATGGTTAGGCATTGCTGGAAAATAATGGTGGCCACACAAAATATTGACACTTTGGGCCCAATTTAGACATTTTCACTTAGGGGTGTACTCACTTATGTTGCCAGTGGTTTAGACATTAATGGCTGTGTGTTGGGTTATTTTGAGGGGACAGCAAATTTACACTGTTATACAAGCTGTACACTCACTACTTTACATTGTAGCAAAGTGTCATTTCTTCAGTGTTGTCACATGAAAAGATATAAAAAAATATTAACAAAAATGTGAGGGGTGTACTCACTTTTGTGAGATACTGTAAACAGACTTGCCAGTTATCGGCATTACTTTCCTCACACGCTGTCTCTGTATGGGGAAGGGAGAGCCTATAACCGGCAAGTCTAAGAGGCACAGTGAGTACGTGGTGTACACTAATAATCAGGGCCATGATTATCAGTGCAGCTCCATCAATGCCAATTAGTGCTCATCAATGCAGCAACATTAGTGCAGCCTCATCAGTGCCTCCTCATCAGTGCCCATCACTGTAGCTTATCAGTACCCATCATTGCCGCCTCATCAGTGCCCATTAATTCAGCCTCATCAGTGACACCTCATCAATCACCATCAGTGCAGCCTCATCAGGGCACATCAGTAAAGAAGAAAAATTACTTATTTGCGAAATTTTATAGCAGAAATTAAGAAAAATGTTTCGTTCATTGAAGGATACAGCGCTCCATATTCAAAACCATAGGTTATACTGCCCCCTACAGGAGTAGGACACTAGGCAGAAAAAACAGCTTGGCTATGCCTATGGGCAGTCCTAGCTGGTATACATCATCCTCTCTGCTATCGGCCTTCAGTTTTTTTCTGCCTAGTCAGGAGTAGGGACCTCGTTCCCTGTCGGGATCTCTGGTCCTGGCACTTTTTTCTTTTTAAATGGCATTTTTCTCTTGTTTTTTTTTTCCTGTGAGATCTACAATCAACTGCTGGGCTGGGCGATGGGCTGAATATCTAGATCCAATGGTCCCCCAAGTCTGGCCACAACAGCGCACAGACCAGAGCTCTATTTTGGTGGTCCCTGCGGGCCATCTTTGTACCCCCCCACACACACCCCCTTCGGGGTGACGCAGTGGGTTGGCAGGTGGATGGGGCTAATGTGCAGCACTGTACTGGTGGGGGGGGGGGGGCGGGTTGACTATGCCGCCGCCGGGTTGGACTTCCCGGTTGGGGTGGGCGCTGACAGTTGTTTGTGTCCTGTGCCCGGATCCTCTCTTCTGTGAATTTGGCCTGGGCTCCAGGGGTCTCTCCTGGGTCACTGAGGGCCTCGTGGGCGCCATTTTGCTGTGGTCGGCGCCATTACCTTGGGGCCTGTGTGCCTCTATACCAGTGGCCATGTTTGTGTGGTTCGGCGGCCATTTTTGGTTGGTCCGGCGTGCATTAAGAGCAGTGGCGATGGCAGTGGAGCCTCTGGGTGGTGATTATGACTGTGGGGGCTCCTCCTTTTCCCCAGGTGTTGACTCCTGGGTTTCCTTTACCCCTGGATGCTGCACTTGGATACTGGCTATCTCTGGTGCAGACCGGTGCTACTCTGGTGGGGGATGTGAGGTGATCTGCTTTCAGGTACCCCTGTGGTGATACGGGGGCAGCGCCTTCGGTGGGTGAGTCCCCTAGCGGTGCTAGACACTTTTCACTGGTGGATTCCCCCTTTATCTCATGGAGTCCCAGGAGCATGTTTCCCCACCTGACCCCCTCTCGGAGGCAGCAAGTCCTTCGGGGTCCCAGCCCTCCTGGAGTCCTTTTTTCCCGGGTGGAGGTGGCCTTGGGGCGACGAGCTAGCAGAAAGCATCCCCTGCCCTCCCCTGCCACATCTGTGTCATCAAATCCTGAATCTGGCTCTGCCGCTGCTCATGTGGACCACCCTGTGGTGCTTATAGCCACGTTCCCTGATCTATCACATAGTGAGGATGATTCCTCCACAACTGTTGCTGCGCACCGAAGGCACTGGTTACAGCACTGATTACATCCGCGCGGGAGACTTTGGAGGTGGAGGATGCAGCTGGAGCCGCTGCGGAGGTGGCCGTTCTTTTTGGCACCCAGAAGCCGTCTCGCGCGGCAAAGGTGTTTCCTTTGTTTCCTTGTTTCCTCTTTGTGGTTCCTAAACGTTTTGCTGTGAGATACCACTTTGAAGAGTCCCTCCCCAAGAAGTGGACTGTCCTACCAGTGGTGGACCCTCCTGTCTCCAGGTTGAACAAGGCAACCATGATTCCGGTGGAGGAATCCCTGGCCTTTAAGCATCCGGCTGACAGAAAGGTGAAGTCTGAGGCCTGCAATATGTTCACTATTGCTGGTTCGGCGCCGAGGCCATTGCCCTGGTGTTGCAAACACTAACTGAGTAGGCTAAACTTTTGCACCATGATCTGGGGGTGAGCAGGCCGCAAGGTTGTACAGGCTGCTGTTTAGAGGGTCTGTTCCCTCTTTGGGGGTATATTGTTCAGGCTGAGCTACAGTTTTTTTTTTTTTTTTTTTTTTTTTAGCTCGTTATCTGATTGGCTCTTGTCTTTAGCCTTAGGATTTTTTTGTTGTCCCACCCCTCATGTTTGGCACTGCTTGGGGTCGTCCCTGTGGTTCTGAATATGGAGCGCTATGTCCGTTACTGAACGAAAGAGAAAATAGAATTTTTATACTTACCATGAAATCCATCTCTATGAGTTCATTGATAGACACAGCACCCACCCCTCTATGGAGTTTCAATACTTCTGACACTGCTTGTTAATTAACTGAAGGCTTATAGCAGAGAGGGGGATGTATACCAGATTGGACTTTTTTTTGCCTAGTGTCCTACTCCTGTAGGGGGCAATATAACCTATAGTTCTGAATATGGAGACTGTGTTCGTCAATGAACTCAGAGAAATTGATTTTACGGTAAGTACAAAAATCCTATTTTTTTTATCAAAATTTTTTTTTTCATTTGCCCAGCAAAAAAAAAAAAAAAAAAGCCCCAATGGTAATTAAATACCACTGAAAGAAAGTTCTATAAGTCTCAAAATAATGATACAATTTTCATATGAGTACAGTGTTGATAGACCACGCAATTGTCATTCAAAGTGTGATAGCTCTGAAAACTGAAAATTGGCCTAGGCAGGAGAGGGGTGAAATATTAAAGTGGTTAAGTGCAATGCACGTCAATGCAAAAAATGCATGCATGGGTGTAAATCAACTCAAAAGTATCTATATTAGTTCTGTGTGTAAACCGAATTGAGAAAGTCAGATATCCATTGTTCACACTAAAATATTTTATATGTTTTAGGGAATGCCAGCCCACGGTACATTAGGTGCACAACATACTGCTTTCCTACTTCCTCCGATATGGCTAAACAAGCTCAGGTTCCTCTTGCTGCTGTCATCAAGCCTCTAGCTGTGGTTCCCCCAAATGAGGTAAGGGAATGATTTGCCAGCCAAGCTCAAATTATTGATTAAAGCTAGAGCTCTATGACCTCATCATACAGTAATGTGAAATGTTATCTTGTTTGTAGGAGTACTAGAAAGGAACTTCTTATTGCCTAATATAAAACACTGAACTCCCCTTCAGTGCAATTTATATACCAGCTGAAGAGCTTTAAAAAATATATAGTAAGCTGTATCCTTACAGCTCTTGATCAACATTTAATGTGATCCAGAATAGTTCATGATAGACAGCCATTCTAAGAACATATGTACTAAAACCTGCAGAGAAGTAGGTTTAAATGACTGAATGGTCATTAACTTTGTCTATAATTTTGGGGTTTGGTTGGCATCAAATCAATGTTATTGAATCACTAATTTGTGTAAGATAATAATGGTGATGTAGAAATAATGATGCAATAAATCATAGTATCTCAGGGGAATCCAGTTAATGATTATTTAAAGCAATAGTAAATAGCTGATTGCTTGTTATGGAGCATGTATGGTATAAATGTTTGCAGAACCATCCTTTTTTTTCATGCAATAAAGTTTCCATATCTGAGGAGCACTTCAGCGATTTACCACAAAGGGTATCATTGCCTGCAGACAAGAGATGACTTCTCATTTTACCTTTAACAAGTCATTAACCGCCTTAGCGGTAAACCCGAGCGTGACTCGGGGTAGGAATTTTCTGCTATTAGCGGTATCCCCGAGCCACGCTCGGGGTCAATGGGCAGAGCGTGCAGACAGCGCAGCGGAGCTTCTCTTACCTTATCCTGGCGATCCAGCGATGAGCTCTCATTGCTGTGACCGCCAGCGAGATCTCCGCCGCTCGTCTGTCGGTAGGAGGACTTCCTAGTTCCGTTCCCTGCAGCAGCAATGCTGCATGGGAGCGGAACTAGGGAGGGAAATTAAAAAAAAAAAAAAACGTTGCACAAAACACATAACACATTTTATATTATATATATGCATATATATATATATATATATATATATATATATATATATGCATATATATGCATATATATATATATATATATATATATATGCATATATATATATATATATATATATATATATATATATGCATATATATATATATATATATATATATATACCTATATACACACACACACACATATATATATATATAAAATTATATTATTGATTCGATTATAATTCATGCGTTATATATATATATATATATATATATATATATACACACACACACATATATATATATAATATATAGCGCATGAATTATAATCTAATCAATAATATAATTTTATTATATATATTATATATTAAATAATAAAATAATATTATTGATTCGATTATAATTCACTTGTTTGTGTTTCAAATTTATCACATCTGGGATGTCTACTAGAGACTTGTTTTGGTCAGGTTTAAGTCAGTAATTACTAAGAATTGTAGGCCTATAATACATAACGCCAAATTTCCATGAAAAGAATTGTACCGCTTTTGGAACAGAATTCCTGACAGAATCATACCGCCAGGGAGGTTAAAGAACAAGTCTGTATCCATAGAAATCCACAATCTAACACTACTTCTCTGTACAATTCAGTATACATCAGAGTTGTATAAAGTACTCGAAACCCATACTTGAGTAAAAGTACAAGTGCTCGATCAAAAAGTGACTTGAGTAGAAGTACTAAAGTATTCAACATTTTTTGTACTTAAGTATTGCAAGTAGTTTTTTTTAAAAGTTTTGCTACTCAAGTACAGAAAGTAAAAGTACCAGTAGTTTTGAAAAAAAATTTGCTACTCAAGTACTGAAAGTAAAAGTACCAGTAGTTTTGAAAAAAAAATTGCTACTCAAGTACTGAAAGTAAAAGTACAAGTACTGTGTTATGTAGTTATTAAAGAAAGAAGTCAAAAGTTTGAACATCATATTGTTTTTTATTATTTCAAATGCAGCTTTTATTTATACATACAGTAGCTTTTATTTTTGTATGCGCTGATAATACACGTTTTGAGCTTCATGAAACCTGCCATCTACTGTTCTGGCAGTGGTAATTTTTATAATAGTAACAAGTAACTATGCAGCACAAAAAAAAAATATCGGAGTAGAAGTATTGAAATCATTGAAAAAATGTAGTGAAGTAAAAGTGGAAGTAGGAGAAAAAAATTCTACTCTAGGAAAGTACAGATACTGCCTTTCGGTACTTAAGTACAGTAGTGAAGTAGTTCTACTTAGTTACTATACATCTCTGGTATACATACGTTTTTTGAAACTGGATCGACCCGATCCCACGCTGAGCTCTCAGCCGCAGGTTCGCTGTGGAGGCGGGTGCAAAGGACACATCCGACAACGGAAGCCCCATAGAAGGTTTATGGGTGACATCACTCCCCATTCATTTCACAGCCGTTTTTGGCTGTGTCCTCTGCAGAGCTTCCGCCACTGGAGACCGGATCGGATCGGCTTCAAAAAGGTATGTATACTGATTTCTTCTTTACAGGGCTAGATAGGTTAGTGTCCCCATTGGAAGAATTCCCCTCTATTACTGTTCTGGGAAATGTTCTTTTACTTTCACTTTTGATGATAACAGGACACATCGAGAGGGTGATACTCCCTAATGGGGGTACAGACAGCAATAAAAACCGACAGGTGTTCTAATCCCTGTCCATGCTTTCCAAAACCAAAAAACATTTTTGCCAATGCAATGCTTTAATTGTCACCTTTAGTTATAAATTCAAATATATTTTTCTTTTAAAGGAAGAGAACTAAGTAACAAGGCAGGTGTTGGTGTTTGGTTTATACATTACATGTACAACGTATGTTGCTAGAAAGGTAACACTACAATGATTTGTTTTATAAGATTGGCAAATATCTAGATACACAATTAAAACAAAAATATGAAAACAGTTTAAAGTAGAACTAAAGGTAAAATTTTATGTTTTATTTTTTTTAATTTTGGATAGCGCAAGGGAGGATTATAACTCCTGTCAGCTTTTTTGTCATCTGTGTCTTATTGGGATGATTTTTCCTATACTTCCTCTCCTATAGCTAAAACAGGAAGTGAGAGGAAATCCTTCCAAAGTAAGGGAAATCTTGGTTGTCACGAGAGTCACCAGAACTACTTTCCCCCTTAGAAGATTATCTCCCTGTTCTGGTGAAAACCCCTTTTTTTTGGATGATAACGGTAAAACAGGACTATTAGAGTTGGTGAATGTCCCTGACGGAGGCACAGACAGTAATAAAAGCTGACAGGTGTTCTAATCCCTCTACACTCCATCTACTGCTAAAAAAAAGAACCTGCTCATAAATTTATCAATTCCATCTTTTTTTAGATGTTTTTTTTAATGCCATCGCCTAATTTACTAAATGCTGGGCATATAGGTCAACTGCACCTTTGTTTTAAAAAACAATATGGTAAAGAGCTTAGCACACTTACTAAATCAGAAATATAAATACTGTACATTTTTACCACCTAAACTAAAATTTTACCATGGTCTGCCTAACCTAACTCTGTGGCTAAAATCAACCAATATGGTGGCTGCTGATGTTATCACTAATTGTGATAACCGTGAAACCAAGTGAATTTTTAACCCCTAAACCTTACTCTTTTGTCTGTCAAAGAAATTCCTAAATCTATCCTTTAATCCATAAAGTATAACTGAAGGCAATACTTTTTTATATTTAGATAGAGTGGAAAATGAATTTAACACCTGTCTGCAGGTTTTTATTGCTGTGTTCTTGTTGGGGAGATTTGCTCTGATGACTGATATCACCAAGAGGGAAAGTGAAAGAAAATCACAAATTTTGAATTGTCACCAGAATAGAAATAAAGGGCAAATCTTCCAATGCGAACACTACTTCTGGTGACCCTGGTAACAACTGGGGATTTCCTATGACTTCCTGTTGGTGCTATGGGACAGAATGTGAAGAGAAATCTACCCAACAGGACACAGAGGTAAAAAAAAAACTGACGGGTTATAAACCTCCCTTATTACCTAAAATGTTTGGGGTTTAGTTTTACTTTAACCCTTACCACAATGCTTAGCCTGACCCTTAGAACCAGTTCACACAACAATCCCTGTGTTCAGTGTGCATTTCCAAATGCATGTTTACACACATTTTTAATTTGTTTGTTATGCGTTTTAGTGCATTTCTTCTCTGTTTTTTACTTAAAAAATCAAATGCTAGGAATGATTGGAAAACTTTGATTTTACTGTGCAACTGTTTAGAATGTTTTTTTAAAAAGGCACCTAAAAGCATCTGGTGTAAACAAGCTCTTAAAGCTAGCCTTGACCCCCAATCCTAACCCTAAACCTAAACCTTTATCCTCATTATTAAACATGCATATCCAATAGCCTGAAATCTAACAATGTTTTATTTGGGCTATACATTTCTTTCATCAAAAAATGCCAACACCATAATATACAGTATCTGATAAGAGTGAGTACACCCCTCACATTTTTGTAAATAGTTAAAGCGGAGTTCCACCCGAAATTTATACTTACCTCCATCTTCTCGCTCCCGGTCACCTGAAAAACAAATGGATAATCGCAATTTTTTTTTTTTTTTCACTTACCTTTTAGAGAAAATATACTCACCTTACTTCCTTCTTCCTCCCCTCGGCGGCCACGGCGATTCGTCACTTCCTGGCTTTTGCAATGATTCCTGGGAGCTGAACGTCATCGCTCCCAGGAATCATTGCGCCTGCACCGGCCCCGACGTCAGTTCCGGGGCGCGCGCGTCATTCCCTTCTAAACAGCTTCTGGGCATGCCCAGAAGCTGTGGAGGGATGACGCGCGCGACCCGGAAGTGACGTCGGGGCCGGTGCAGTGCATCGTGGGACCGAAGAAGGAGGAAGAGGACCGAAGAGGACGCGGAAGAGGATCGCGCTGGCTTCAAGCTGCCCACACCCGAGATGGCAGCGCTGGAGAAGACAATTTCAAGGTAAGTATTTCTCCTGAAAGGTAAGTGCAACCCGGGACAGATCAGAGGCTAGCCATTGTGGAATGTGCTAGCCCTGACTGTCCCGGGGGTATTTTTATTAAAAAAATGTACAACTAGGGTGGAACTCCGCTTTAATTATACCTTTTCATGTGACAACACTGAATAAATTACACTTTCCTACAATGTAAAGTAGTGAGTGTACAGCTTGTATAACAGTGTAAATTTGCTGTCCCCTCAAAATAACTCAACACACAGCCACTAATGTCTAAACCGCTGGCAACAAAAGTGAGTACACCCCTAAGTGGAAATGTCCAAATTGGGCCCAAAGTGTCAATATTTTGTGTGGCCATCATTATTTTCCAGTACTGCCTTAACCCTCTTGGGCATGGAGTTCACCAGAGCTTCACAGGTTGCCACTGGAGTCCTCTTCCACTCCTTCATGATGACATTACAGGGCTGGTGGATGTAGAGACCTTGCACTCCTCCACCTTCCATTTGAGGATGCCCCTCAGATGCTCAATAGGGTTTAGGTCTGGAGACATGCCTGGCCAGTCCATCACCTTTACCCTCAGCTTCTTTAGTAAAGCATTGGTTGTCTTGGAGCTGTGTTTGGGGTCATTATCATGTTGAAATACTGCCCTGCGGCCCAGTCTCTGAAGGGAGGGGATGATGCTCTGTTTAAGTATGACACAGTATATGTTGGCATTCATGGTTCCCTCAATGAACTGTGGCTCCCCAGTGTCGGCAGCACTCATGCAACCCCAGACCATGACATTCCCACCACCATGCTTGACTGTAGGCAAGACACACTTGTCTTTGCACTCCTCACCTGGTTGCCACCACACACGCTTGACACCATCTGAACCAAATAAGTTTATCTTGGTCTCATCAGTCCACAGGACATGGTTCCAGGTATCCATGTCCTTAGTCTGCTTGTCTTCAGCAAACTGTTTGTGGACTTTCTTGTGCATCATCTTTAAAAGAGGCTTCCTTTTGGGACGGCAGACATGAAGACCAACTTGATACAGTGTGCGGAGTATGGTCTGAGCATGGACAGGCTGACCCCCTACCCCTTCAACCTCTGCAGCAATGATGGCAGCATTCATACGTCTATTTCCTAAAGACAACCTCTGGATATGACGCTGAGCACGTGCACTCAACTTCTTTTGTCGACCATGGCGAGGCGTGTTCTAAATGGAACCTGTCCTGTTAAACTGCTGGATGGTCTTGGCCACCATGCTGCAGCTCAGTTTCAGGGTCTTGGCAATCGTCTTATAGCCTAGGCCATCTTTATGTAGAGCAACAATTCTTTTTTTCAGATCCTCATAGAGTTCTTTGCCATGAGGTGCCATGTTGAACTTCCAGTGACCAGTATGAGAGAGTGAGACCGATAACACCAAATTTAACACACATGGTCCCCATTCACACCTGAGACCTTGTAACACTAACGAGTCACATGACACCAGAGAGGGAAAATGGCTAATTGGGACCAAGTTGGACATTTTCATATATGGATTTACTCACTTTTGTTGGCAGCGTTTTAGACATTAATGGCTGTGTGTTGAGTTATTTTGAGGGGACAGCAAATTTACACTGTTATACAAGCTGTACACTCACTACTTCACATTGTATCAAAGCGTAATTTCTTCAGTGTTGTCACATGAAAAGATATAATAAAATATTTAAAAAATGTTGAGGGGTGTACTCACTTTTGTGAGATACTGTACATAGCAACAACAAAAGTGTTTGTGCTTGACATAAAATACACCAAAAATCTAGCATGCTCATATTGCCCAGGTGTACATGTTGATGCAGTGTTAGACAGTAGAGACAGTTATGGTGGCAGCCTTATGTTGGGGAAAACAGTAGCAATCAACCATAACAAATTCAACCCAGCCTGTCAGGGGTGTCATTTGCTATCCATGAACATAACGGATGGGTGATGGTTATGGTTATCTTATACCTACGGTACCTTTGGGTTTACAAAGGGTAAAATTAGTTTCAGCACCTTAATGAACAATGTGAGCATGAAAACTACTCTGCACGTAGCTAAAGTAATAGCATGATCAATTATAGACAAGATGCATATATACACACGGGAGAGGCCATAACCTACATTGCATGCATGGGATGCAGATTTCAGCTGATTTCTACCCTAACAAGGCATGACAGTGTGTCATCAGAACAATATTTACAACCCATTAGATGGCTATTTCTTCCATCAAAGCTAACAAGACCTTATATTACGGGGGTTGCCAAAACTTTCTTAACAAAGGGCCAGTTTACTGTCCTTCGGGGGCCAGACTGTGGCCAATGGGAGTAGAAAATGCCCCAGCTTTAGTGGGAATAGACTATGTCTAAAACTTGGTCATGGGGATTAAAAAATTACATAAAACCTGTGCCCAGTAGGCAAAGGAATAGTGCCCCATCATTGGTATCAGTAGAAGCAATAGTGTCCCATCATTGGTGTCAGTGGGAAGAATAGTACCCAATCTTTTTTATCAGTGGGAAAATAGTGCCTTATCGTTGGTGTCAGTTGGAGGAATAGTGTCCCACTGCTGGAGTCAGTGAAAGGATTGGTGCTTCATCAACCGTATCAGTGGGAGCAATTGTGCATCATTAATGGTGTCAGTGGTAGGAATAATACTTCGTATCAGTGGGAAGAACAGTGCCCCAAGGGCCAGATAAAGGAAAGCAAAGGGCCACATTTCGCCCGCGAGATGCAGTTTGGAGACCACTGTTATATAATATTGTCCCGGTGGCTCAGTGGTCAGCTGGACCTGTCAGCTTTTGGAACACTAGCATCTACTGTCTCAGGGTACTTATGATTCCTCTGAGAGGGTATCCTACACAAGGTTTTTGCTTGAAGTTCAGACATTACTGGCTAGATCTAGTCCATATCTTTGAATGTATTTATAATGGTCCTGCTTAATGTCATGAGTGGAGTCACTGTTTCTATAAGATGTCAGGTGAGGCAATGGTATAGTGCCTGCTGTCCTGGACTGTACACTTCTGTTTATCTGATTTTTCCTATTAAGTACAACAGTGACGCTTGCCATGATTCATCCTTTTCTGTGTCTGTTTTAGCAACAGAACATACTGTAAACCTGGAGAAAATACAGGATCACCAGACAGCTTAGGGAAAGTTTGTTGCAAAGATAATGGCTTTTAACTCCCCCATAAAAAAGATTAAATATGCTGACCCTTTTGTTTTATGAAGTGCAGGTGCAATGTGTACTCAGAAATTTGACCTGTTTGTAGAGTTTGTTCAAGTATATAATATATATATGCCTAGGGGTGTACTACATAATCACAACAAATACTGTATGTATTCCATTATTCTAATAGTGGCACATACATTTCCTTTTGTAGGTTGATTCATTTATTTAATTTTTTTTTTTAACTCTGACACCTTTTGGTTTTAGATTTTAACTCCAGGGGCAAGCATAACCGTTAAAGAAATAGAAAAAAAAATACTTAGGAATAGTAATAAGGAGAGAAAAGGTTGGGGTACAGGCAGTAAGCATTAAAACTGCTTAGACATCCCATGCCTCCCTCATGTATTGTGTTAAAAAGAGTGCAAGTAAAAAACTCAACAAACAAGTCATACATAAAGATAGCATGCTGTGCACTTTTTTTGACTAATCACTGTCATTCCGGGGGCCCCTGAACTGTAAGGTTCCAGTTCAACGCTGACCACTATGGTCTATCTGTTAAATCATGTGTTTGCTGAAAATACACCTTTTAAATTTATTGGAACCCAGGAGTAAGGGCTATTTACATTACTGGTAGACCTCAGTTCGGGGTATTTGCATTACTGGTAGACCTCAGTTCAGGGTATTTGCATTACTGGTAGACCTCAGTTCGGGGGATTTGCATTACTGGTAGACCTCAAAGGTATGTATGATGTATATTGTAAAGACACCTGCTTTTAATCAAAATAATCACCATGTGCTCATACTTCTCTGCATTGCATGCTTTATAGTATAGACAGTACACTATGTACAGCACATTTACGTGAGATAGATCATCTTATAAGAATATGATTACAACATTTCAAAAGAACCTGACTCAACCCTATGTTGATCATCGGGTGACTCTTTTCACCTCTGTCATGCATAGCATCAACAATTTACTCTATAAGTATTTGAACACAGTGTTCACATTCAGTAATATGACAAGTCTTCGCTGATGAATTTGTGAGTATCGTGTACTGGTTATTATCCCAGAGATCATATTAATGCACACACAGGGTCTACAGTTTTCTCTGCCTGGCCTTGCTTTGGTAATCAAGTTCTCTTTCATTATTGGCTCAAACATTCCTCTCTGACTATCCAACCTGATACCACTAGCTATTAGACCACAATGCTGATTACTGTTAAATGTGGATGTAGGAAAATCAAGTATTTAGCTCATCTCTATCCCTATTTCATCTTCAGCAAACACATGGAAAATATTATGTCTTAGAATATTGTAGAGTAGAGAAACCAGGTGCTTGTAGAGCAGCTTTTCTACAAATAAAGTCTGTTTTATGATACAGTGGCTGAGCGTTTGACAACTGATCACTGCACGTAAGTTATTATAACTGTGTGGAACTTTGTCAAAAATGAAAGATGGATTGCAGGTATGTATATGTTTACAGATACACTGCTCTAGGTTGGACCAATGTAACTACAGTATCTCACAAAAGTGAGTACACCCCTCACATTTTTGTAAATATTTTATTATATCTTTTCATGTGACAACACCTAATAAATGACACTTTGCTACAATGTAAAGTAGTGAGGGTACAGCTTATATAACATTTGCTGTCCCCTCAAAACAACTCAACACACAGCCATTAATGTCTAAACCGCTGGAAACAAAAGTGAGTACATTTCTAAATGCAAATGTTCAAATTGGGCCCAAAGTGTCAATATTTTGTGTGGCCGCCATTATTTTCCAGCACTGCCTTAACCCTCTTGGGCATGGAGTTCACCAGAGCTTCACAGGCTGCCACTGGAGTCCTCTTCCACTCCTCCATGACGACATCACGGAGCTGGTGGATGTTAGAGACCTTGTGCTCCTTCACATCCATACCCTTCTGAACATTGCATGCCTCCCGCCCTCCTGCAGATTTTCATGATGCCAACCTATGTGCACCATGAAAGCAAGTGACACATGCTGCACCATTATATAAAGGACTTATAGGTAAAAGTTAAAAGAAATTTGGAATTGCACAATAAAATAAGAATGCGTTTTGGACATATTACCAGCAGGTGATTTTTACACACAGAGGGGGTCCAGGCACTATAAACAGATTGTGCATCTTACGAGACGGTCCGCTTTGAGTTGGCTTTACACTTTTGTGTTGCAGTAAGCCACAGTATATGGGTTTTTGGTGGGCTTTTTGGTGCACTGTCAGTTACTCTGAGTGCTACCCAACTCGCATATAACAAACACACCTGAGCAAAAAATGAGAGATGGGGAAAACGAGAGAGAGAGAACTGGACAGAAATAAAAAGGGAGAGAGAAAGAGAGAAGAAAAAAAACGGGGGAGAGAGAAACAAAGAGAGGGATAGAGAGGAGAAAAAAGGAGAGAGAGAAAAAAAACATACGCGTGTCAACCTGGCATGTCTGTATGCACACTGTCTGTCTATTTCATTTATGAAGAATAAAGGATATCTTTTGATTTCAACATATACCTCGAGTGCGGGCTCAAATTTTGGATTTCTATCCGGCTCGGGTGCCCCCATAGCAAGCTGCTTGCTGTGGGGGCACTCACCAGGAGGGGGGGGCCAGGAGAGCAGAAGAGGGACCTGAGAAGAGCAGGATCCAGGCTGCTCTGTGCAAAACCAACTGCATAGAGCAGGTAAGAACAATATGTTTATTATTTTTATTTAAAAACCTGGGACTAAGTCTTATGTTTTTTGTATATGTTATGGTCTGAATGCTGCTGAACTAGATACCATCAGTACCGTGTATGCTTGGAGTTTGAATATAATTTCAGTATTAGTATTCTTCTATTCAACCTCCCCTCCAGTGGGCCAAAAATATAATGTTGAATTACCCTGCTGGACTGAATAACAAAATATGTGCATAATATGCGATAACAGTTTTTGGGCCCCAGTCAACCATTGCCCAATTAGGAACACAGTGCAGACAGATAGCTACAGATGAAGAGTAGCCTCAACAAAACCCTGAACTGTTCATCTAATGTCAGACAGTGAACACCACTTTCCAGTCCAAGTTCTGTCAGGAAGTAATAATAGAAGAATTCTGCATGTCTCTGTCGCCAGTCACGTAGGGGGTTGAAAGAAGTGTTGGCTTCCTGAAACCTCAATATAACAAAAGAGATGCACCACTAGGGCATTATGAAGGATGTCTTCTGGTTCCCATCCACTCCAGAAACGAGGAGTGTCCAGGTCTACGTAGCAGCAGAATGGGGTCTTCCACCCGCCTGACCTCTGGTATGAATGGGCCCCTGAGTCCTAGTGAGCTCTTGTACAATCCACTCTAATGATATGTTCTCCCCAAGTCTAAAGTTGTGCACTTTTGCCAGGAACATCCATCAGATGTCTCCTTTAGGGAATATAGAGTATGTTACTTATGCATTATCATTTGAACAGAAAAGAACAAATTTAAGTAATAAAAATACCAAGAGTAATGATTTTTTTAAGCTGTCAAGACTATTTGGGAAGCCACCTGACCTTTTTATGTGTTTGATGACAAGTCTGAAAATACATCAAAATGCCAAGCAGGTACTGAAGCCAATTGTCTGTCACCATTAAAGCAGATAAGTGAAAAAATAAATACATAGATTGCTTGGCAACTATCGGCAGCAGCAGGTCCAGACAGAAGTGAGGCGTGTTGTGTTTTAATTAGACCTAGTGATGTGGGATCTAGTCTCTGTACTAAGAGGTCACCCCTTGTGTTATCTTACTACAGCCATGGTCTGATGAGCTATAGCTGGTGATAAACGCCTTGCTCTACACAAAGACAAAGATGTACATAAGTGAGAGAGTTCACTTATCCTTCTTGCTGCTGAAATATGCAAGCATGGAAAAAAGATAAGCCCTCTAAGTTTTTTACCGGAGCAGTGTTTGACTATGTGGTTTGAATCCTCGCTGCCTGCGACCACAATACTAGATTTCACCTACACGGAAAGTACAGAAACAGAATATAGAAGCATCCACTTTAGGATTTATTGGAAAACATGGCTAAGTTTATAGTATATATTGACGTATAATGTAACACTAACTGAGCATCTGAATTTCTGTGATAAAATGGTGTAGTTGCTAGGCAATATTCTAAATCAGGCAATTACAGAAAAATAAGTTTATTGGCCTTAATAGATCTGAAGATTAACACATTTTCCCATGTTTACGATTATAGCAGCTTTTGTACAGATCTATCAATTTTTCTAACTAACAAAATGGGGTTACTAAAACTGGAGCGTGCAAAATCGGGTGCAGCTCTGCATGTAAACCAATCAGCTTCCAGCTTTAATTTATTGGCAAAAGCTTAACTGAACAAGCTGATTGGCTAACACGCACAGCTGCATCAGATTGTGCACTCTTTAGTTTTAGTAAATCAACCCCAATGCCTTATTTATTGGTTTATCTATTTTGATTAGATTTATGAAGAAAAAACACTTATCAATTTGACATGCCTCAGAATTTGGTCTTGCCTTGCTGTATACTGCTGAATCTCTCGGTTGTATACTGACATCTAGAGAGATGTTTGGGTATGGTAGCATTCATAGTTTTAAAAAAACGTAGGATTGCTTCATTCAATTGTTAGAAAATTGAAGTAATGTTGTACAGCTGTTAGTTGTAAGTTTTAGGTATAACATAGTTAACGGCAAAAAAAATACATGGATCTTGTGCAATAAAAAAACAGTAAAATTTATTTTATAAAACCAAAAATGGCACCTCACATGTGCTCAGTTTGTACTGGTGCACATTAGGCTGGCAGGGAATAGTTCTCTTTCAGCCGATACGCCATGGCTAGTGGCGGAGCTGGAGGAGAATATAGCTGCTGTTACTCCTGCAGATGAGATTGGGAGATGCAGCGGTGATTTGAATCTCCCTCCTACATCAAGATGGAAATGGGGGTACAGGCTGGGTACAAGTGTGGGTCCTTATAACTTACTGTTAAAACTGCTTTAATAAAAAATACAAAAAAAAAACACAATAAACACAATTGATTTTTGCTTAACCCATTAATTACCCCCTGAAGACAGATTGTTAAGTTCTGTGTGCTTTCTTCTACCTTTTTTTATGTACAATAGTTATAAAATAGTAACTGAATTGCAAAAAGTTTACCTTCAGTTTGCATTTTCCTAGGCATGGTAAATGCAAACCAAAGGTAAAATTACACATTATCATCATGACAATGTCTTGACACATACCTCACTTACCTAATTTAGTCTGGTAAAAATCCAATGATTTTAAAAGGAGATGGATGCCATGCTGCTAAGTGATATAAAATTGCTTTCTTACTGGAATATAAAAAATGATAATTTTTGTGATGATTTCGGATAGATTAGGCGACATTGAGCAGATCAGTTTCAAGAGGGGAAACCAGTTAGAATGATCAGAACTGGATTCCCCCACCCTGCAAAACATGTTTATTTGATACTCAAAATTTTGCTTTAGTGCCATTTTACAACAAACTAAGTGCCAATTTATCAACAGTCACCTTTAGCGCTAGTTTGTGACACAGAATACTAACAATATTTTACTTCAGAGTTACATAGTTAGGTTGAAAAAAGACCCAAGTCCATCTAGCTCAACCAATAAAAAACAAAAAAAGAAAACACAACTATACAATCCCATTTACACAATCCTATACCCACAGTTGATCCAGAGGTGGGCGAAAAACCCCAGCAAACTATAATCCAATTTGCTACAGCAGGGGAAAGAAATTCCTTCCTGATCCCCCGAGAGGCAATCGGATATGACCTGGATCAACTTTACCTATAAATATTAGTACCCAGTTATATTATGTATACCTAGGAAAGAATCCAGGCCTTTTTTAAAGCAATCTACTGAGCTGGCCAGAACCAACTGAAGGGAATCTATTCCACATTTTCACAGCTCTTACTGTGAAAAAACCTTCCTGTATTTGGAGACAGAATCTCTTTTCCTTTAGACGTAAATAGTTCCCCTCTTGTCCTCTGTGATGACCTTGAAGTGAATAACTCCATACCAAGTTCACTATATGGACCCCTTATGTATTTATACATGTTGATCATATCCCCTCTTAATCTCCTCTTCTCAAGAGAGAATAAATTCAGTTTCCCTAATCTTTTCTCATAGCTGAGCTCCTCCATACCTCTTATCAGTTTGGTTGCTCTTCTCTGCACTTTCTCCAGTTCCCCCCATATCTTTTTTGAGAACTGGTGCCCAAAACTGAACTGCATATTCCAGATGAGGTCTTACTAATGATTTGTACAGGGGCAAAATGATATCTCTCTCTCTGGAGTCCATGCCTCTCTTAATACAAGAAAGGACTTTGCTTGCTTTGGAAACCGCAGCTTGTCATTGCATGCTATTATTAAGCTTAGGATCTACCAGAACACCCAGATCCTTCTCCGCTATGGATTCCCCCAGTTGTACCCCCCCCCCCCCCAGTATGTATGATGCATGCATATTCTTAGCCCCCAAGTGCATAACTTTACATTTAAATGAAACCTCATTTGCCACATAGTTGCCCAATGAAACAGTGCATTGAGGTCAGCTTGTAAGCTGGAGACATCCTGTGAAGAAGTTATTCCACTGCAAAGCTTGGTGTCATCTGCAAAGACTGAAATGGTACTTTTAATCCCAGACCCTATATCATTTATAAAGATATTAAAAAGTAAGGGTCCCAACACTGAACCTTGGGGTACACCACTGATAACTTTAGACCTTTCAGAGTAAGAATCATTAACCACTACTCTCTGATTTCTATCTTTTAGCCAATTTTCTATCCATTTACAAACCGATCTTTCCAAGCCAGTAGACTTTACCTTACACATTTGTCATGTGTTGAGTCAAACGCTTTTGCAAAATCCAAGTATACTACGTCCACAGCCACCCCTCTGTCCAAGGTTTTACTTACCTCCTCATAAAAAGAAATCAGGTTTGTTTGACAACTTCTGTCTCTCATGAATCCATGCTGTCTGTTGCTTAAAATATTTTTTTTCCGGCAAGAACTCATCTATGTGGACTTTTATTAAACTCTCCAGTATCTTCCCGACTATAGAAGTTAAACTAAGAGGTCTATAGTTACTTGGCAAAGACTTTGATCCTTTTTAAATATAGGCACCACATTGGCCCTATGCCAATCCAGTGGTACGATTCCAGTCCTTAACGAGTCCCTAAAAATAAGAAACAAAGGCTTTGAAATGACAGAGCTCAATTCTTTTAGGATGCGTGGGTGGATGCCATCTGGTCCAGGTGCTTTATCCATCTTTATTCTGTCTAAATATTTCTGGATCATATCACTTTTGAGCCATTGTGGATCATTTGGGGCTGTCATTGCAGTTAGTAAAAATGTATGTATAAGACAGTGCTGGACCTATATTGAGTCTGGTATCCATGGGGGGTGATACATGATATGGTGCTCTTCAAAGGGATCTCATGGGTGAATGAGGGTGAAGGAAAGGGTAGTCCGTATGAGGACTCCAGATGCTGCCTGGCTGGTACCATGTGAACTGCAAACTTCAATAAACACGTTGTAAAAAAGCCTGAAGTGTGACAACCCCTTCATATCGAGCGCGCCTCAGATCTTGTTTACAGTTGCAGTTAGTAGTAATCTTTGCATTAACGTGTAGTACACATGTACAATTATTAGATCTGGATCTTAGGTTAGCTCTGTCACAATATTGAAAATCAAATATACATGTATGTGAATACAACATGCTCCTACCATGCAAAGACTGACAGTAAACACAATAGAAGCACATGTATACATGAATGTATGTACATGTAGGCGAAACATCATCATTATTGTAGTGTTGGAGGTGCTTGCTTTAACAAGACAGTATTTCTCTATTTTCTAGACTCCTCTTTATCTTGTGAACCATGGGGAAAATGGACCGATCCGCTGTAACCGATGTAAAGCTTATATGTGCCCATTCATGCTTTTCATTGAAGGAGGAAGGCGATACCAGTGTGGATTCTGCAACTGTATTAATGATGGTAAACTTACTTCCTATTTACAGTTTTTTTATAAGCACAATAGAAATTTAAAGATGCATTTATACTAAGTAGCCCATACCTGCTGGAGCAATCTAACTTTTACTATGGCACTCATCTTCTTTGGCTAGCAGCTTCACTAATTCCTGAATTAATTTCATGTAGGTGCCACTATCCTCACCTTTTGGTCTTGAACCTTACCATCCAAATAGGTGGGGCAGTGTTATGGTTTCAATGAAAGTCATTCTGTCATCCTGTAGCATCACCCACACTGGTTGAAGGTGTAAACACAAAAAACAAGAAGCCTGAAGCTGGCTTTAAAGGCAAGGGTTACCTTTGTAAAAAAAATAATAAAATGCACATATTTTTGCAGGGAGAAAAAGGGCATTTCCCTGGAGCCTGTAGAGTGGATCGTGGGTTCAATGTCAGGCTCCTGCTCACACTGCATAGAAGTCTTTGCCTGTAACTCTGTACGGGCAGACCATTCCTGAGCTGGAGGTAGTGTAAATGAACTATGAGCATGCTGAGCAGCGTGATCACAGTTCATTGATACTACAAGTCCGTCTGCCACGGTGGTGGACGTGACTTGTAGTTTTTTTCATTCACAGATTCCATCACAAAGATGGGACTGCGCAGGCTGGGCCACGTACAGCAAAATGTGACAGTGGGTGCAGGGAGAAGATCTCTCGCCCACTGTCACAGTGAGCCCACTGGCGGCTGGAGGTGGCTGCATAGGAGCATGTTATACCCTAAATATGGGTGTAACATTCTCCTAACGGTGAACTTATTCTTTAAGGATGATAATTTCCTTGAGATTTTGGTGAAGCTACATGTAATGGGAACACCTATAGATCTGTTGATGTGGCGCTGCCTGTGATAAATAGTGCCTCTAGGTATTAAAACAAAAAAAAAAAAACATTATTCAAAATATTATACAATGGTTGGTGATAGATCAAAATCTATAACAACTATGTTCAAGAAAGAATAATAATAAAATATACATGCAAAAAAAAACTGTAGGTGCAAAAGAATACTAATAGTGCAAAAACATTCAAAGTGAAAAGTGTTTTGATTGGTGAATCCGTTAGTGATTCAACATAAAGTAACGAGTGCTATAATGAAAAAAGTCCTTTGAAAAATATGGCAGAAAGATCTCATAGATTTGAAGTTAGTGCCACAAAGGGTCACGCAACCATACGGTGTATTAGTGCCTCCACTCGTTCTCCCCCCTTTCTTGCTGCACTCACCGGATAACTCTCCCCACCAGGAGAGTATGGCACATATAGCACTACAAGCAACGCCACATCCACCTTACCCTTTCTTTTTCCAAAACTGACATCTTCCTAGGTATTTGTCTTAGTGGAAGCAGCAGCTACAGTCACACACACTTGTTAGGTTCCATAGAGTGGAAACTATCCTTTACTTTTTATACCAGTAGATGTGTACATCATGTCCTTTGTGGGGGATATTTCCAATCAATTCTTGTTCTCACATGAAGTAAGGCAAAATCAGGACACAGATGGCAACAAGAAAACTGGCAGAGGCTCTAAACATTCCCTGCTCTACTCAAAATGAATTGAAACCTTTTGGCTGGTGTTTTATGTGGGGTAGGAGTGTGCCAGTGGGCATAAAATATCATTTCATTTCAACGGTTATACTGTATTATGTGAAAGAACAACTGCTAAAATAATTAGGTGATACATGTGTAAAAGTACTCAGTCTTTGTTCCATGGCAGAGAAAATTAGGCTCCAGAATGTTAGCTGAAGGTGGAGGTACAAGACACTCACTAGACATTAGAGAATATTTCAAAATCAGATATCAGAGGTCGGGTGAACATGCAGGCTAATTACAGTTGTCCTCATGGCAGCAAATCTTCTGGGTGCTCTGTAAGCTTGAAGGGTCAGCCCACCCAGTCTATGTCAAGACAGACAGGATGGGGAAGGAGGAGACTGGCACAGGTGGATGCTGTCAGCACCACTTATCTCTGCCCAGTCAGTGTCCTCCTGAGAGATGTTGATTAGATCCTGTCTAAAAATGGCAAGAGGTTCTCATGCTTTTCAGCTGCTTTAGTCTTGCTTGAAAATAAGGTGTAGGTAATACTGTCCTTCAATTCAGTATGAAAGTAAGAAAATATATAGAGTATGAAAAAAAACAGTTATCCAAAAACAAGTATTTCAGATCTTTTACAAATATACATTTAGGTGTGCTTAAAAGAAAGAAATGTATTTATTCTTAAGGTCAATTTAGTTTAAATAAAGTAGGGCATATCATACCAATAAAAATATAATAATTTGTCCTCTTTGGGGTTAATTTACTAAAGGATTGTAAAGTGGTAGTTTTTTCTTCAAGCACTGTGTTTGGTTTTACTTGCACGCATTACATTGCTATTACATCATGAGTGAGTATGACCTGAGAGTGCAGATTTTATTTTGTTTTAGAGGAGATATGGGAGAGGTAGAATACAGAGCCTTTCCTTCTGGTGCTTTATAGCACATTGAAGCCATTTGCAAGAGGAGCTCAAAAACCTATAAAAGGTGTTACTTGATGTGCTTGGACTTTAGAAAGTGCTTCTAAAAGATATCATGAAAATAAAGGAAAGAAAATAAATGTAGCACACGTTTCTAGACTAAATCCTCAGTGAAAAAAAACTGTGCTTTTTGGAATTGGAAATCACCCATGTGCAGTAGGTGGGTGTTTCTACATCATACTAGTAAATTATCTTCAGTACGAGGTAAGCAATTAATAAATAATTTATATACATTAATAATATATATTTTTTTCAGTTAGCAGTAAATGTATCAACCATAGGACTTGTGAGTTTGTTTAACTGAATGATTTTGCAAGGTTCAGTTTTTATGTTCGGACAAATATACTCAGATATGATTTGACAATTCTCAGAGGGCACTCCTTGCCTGTTGTACTCTGCCCTCAGATGCCCTCTCTGAGATGAGAACCTCCTAGGAAAGTATTTGCATGACCCTGTGCTGTGGCATGCGAAAAAAAAGCATAGCTTGCGGTGTTCAGCCAATACCCGATAAAGCAGGCCAGTTGACTTCAATCAGTGCTAAGTCTCTGCCCAGAGAATGTCAGAAAGCCAGATGAAAGCTGCCCCAAGCCACATGGTTCCCTTATATAGTCCACCTTGGAGGTTTTCCACTTTCAGCTAGAAAATAGAAAACATGTTTCCTGCCAATTACCTACCTCTTTATTATGTAAAAAAGAAAATAATAAAAATTCTGAAAACTCAAGACACAAGACGCAGCTCTGCTTGGTAACCTGTTGCTTTTTGCTTAGCATGGTAAACGTACCTGTTATTCCCAGGTAGAGTTTTTCTTTCCCAATTTAAGCAGTTGTCACTTAAAGCCAACCTTCCAGCATAAGAATGATAATGGTGATCTATGGGCACTTACCTATACTGGCAACTCTACAGAGGAATGGAATCATACCAAACACCAAGGTGGGCTGTGCAACTCAATAACCAACAGCCAAAAATGTGTAAACTGGAGTAATAAAAGCCTATGTAAGTTGTACAGTGCATCCAGAAAGTATCCACAGCGCTTCACTTTTTCCACATTTTGTTATGTTACAGCCTTATTCCAAAATGGATTCATTTAATTATTTTCCTCAAAATTCTGCAAACAATACCCCATGATAACAACGTGAAAGAGGTTTGTTTGAAATCTTTTCAAATTTATTAAAAATTAAAACGTCACATGTACATAAGTATTCACAGCCTTTGCTCAATACTTTGTTGAAGCACCTTTGGCACCAATTACAGAATCAAGTCTATTTGAGTATGATGCTACAAGCTTTGCACACCTATTTGTGGGTAGTTTCTCCCATTCTTCCTTTCAGGACCTCTCAAGCTCCATCAGGTTGGTTGGGGAGTGTCGTGCACAGCCATTTTCAGATCTCTCTAGAGATTTTCAATTAGGTTCGAGTCTGGGTTCTGGCTGAGCCACTCAGGGACATTCTTTTTGCCACTCCTTTGTTTTCTTGGCTGTGTGCTTAGAGTCGTTGTCCTGTTGGGCGATGAACCTTTACCCCAGTCTGAGATCCAGAGCGCTCTGGAGCAGGTTTTCATCAAGGATGTCTCTGTACATTGCAGCATTCATCTTTCCCTCGATCCTGACTAGTTCCTGCCGCTGAACCACCTGGGTGTAGGAGAGCCTGCTTCTGTCTCTATGTCATACGCCGTTGAGTGATCGGCAACGTGACATACTGAAGAGATTCATTTGGATGTGAAGGAGGAAGAGAGGATGGTGTTCTCTGAGAGTCATTTACAAGTGTTTTATTGATTGCTATTTGGTAAGAGACCAACCTAGGTGTTTTCACAAGGCGTTTTGGAGCACTGTGGGATTTCCTGATTTGTGTATAGCACATGTGTTACATTTTTGCACCTTACTTCTTCCGTCTGGTAAGGAGGAATTTCACTTGGTGCTGGATTTTAAGTTTGGATTTGGAAGCACAACCGTTTTTCATCTTCAGTTTTATTTATTACCACACCAATGGACACTTATGAACTTTTTTGCATATGTTGATTTATTTATTGATCATCAGAGTGTCACCTGCACATTAATGATTCTTTTATTTATTTAAGGCATTAATGTATCATTTATCCCATTTGATTTGGGTCTTCATTCTAGTTGTTTAGCGCACCCCCTCGCATACCACAAAACCCACAGTATGATGCTGCCTCCACCAAGGGTGCTGCTTGGTTTCCTCCAGACATGACACGTGCCGTTCAGGCCAAAGAGTTCAATCTTTGTTTCATCAGACCATTGAATTTTGTTTTTCATGGTCTGAGAGTCCTTTAGGTGTCTTTTGGCAAACTCCAGGTGATCTGTCATGTGCCTTTTACTGAGAAGTGGCTTCCATCTAGCCACTCTACCATACAGGCCTGATTGGTGGAGTGCTGCAGAGATGGTTGTTCCTCTGGAAGGTTCTCCTCTCTCCATAGAGAAACGCTGAAGCTCTGTCAAAGTGACCATCAGGTTCTTGGTCACCTCCCTAACTAAGGCCCTTCTCCCCCAATTGCTCAGTTTGGCCAGACGGCCCGCTCTTGGAAGGGTCCTGGCGGTTCCAAACGTATTAAATTTATGGATAA
Source organism: Pelophylax lessonae (assembly GCF_965119305.1). Classification (NCBI taxonomy): domain Eukaryota; kingdom Metazoa; phylum Chordata; class Amphibia; order Anura; family Ranidae; genus Pelophylax; species Pelophylax lessonae. The sequence continues at coordinate 623,117,829 of NC_138768.1, read as the reverse complement.
TGGAGGCCATTGTGCTCATTGAGACCTTCAATGATGCAGAAATTTTTCTGTACCCTTCCCTAGATCTGTGCCTCGATACAATCCTGTCTCGGAAGTGTAAAGACATATCCCTGGACTTCATGGCTTGGTTTGTGCTTTGGAATGCACTGTTAACTGTGGGACCTTATATAAACAGGTGTGTGTCTTTCCAAATCATGCCCAATCAACTGAATTTACAACAAGTAGACCTCAATCAAGTTGTAGAAACATTTCAAGGATGTTCAGTGGAAATAGGATTCACCTGACCTCATTTTGCCATGGCAAAGGTGGTGAATACTTATGTACATGTGATGTTTTCATTTTTATTTTTTAATAAATTTGCTAAGATTTCAAACAAACTTCTTTCACATTGTCATTATTGGGTAATGTTTGTAGAATTTTGAGGAAAATAATGAATTTAATCCATTTTGAAATAAGGCTGTAACATAACAAAATGTGGAAAAAGTGAAGAGCTGTGAATTCTTTCTGGATGCACTGTTAGTGTGGTGGTTCTATAATGCCACTATTGATTAACACAACTAGACAGCATAGAAACATGGGAGGTGCTGTTTATAGTTGAAGTGTTTTTGAAGATGCAAACTCGAGGGTCCTTATTTTAGCTGTCACTGACCAAGAATAGGTAGAAGCAGAAGACAGCTTTGGAGCTTCCACCAAGTGAGAAATTGAGGCTCCTGTACTGATAAGTATAGAACTTACAGGCATGGCTATAAACAGACTGAGCAGCTAATCAAGGGTTTCTTCTACAGTGCCGTTTTCACTACAAAAATTATTTGGATTCAACCAGATCAATTATGAGTTATTGATTAAAGCGGAGCTCTAGACAGGTATAAAAGACAAATTAATGCAGCTCTGTAATCGTCATTATGTCATTAAATGTACACTATATTACCAAAAGTGTTGGGACGCCTGGCTTTACATGCACATGAACTTTAATGGCATCCCAGTCTTAGTCCGTAGGGTTCAATATTCAGTTGAACAAATAATTCAGCCAAGCGCTCACTTCGAAGGGGAAGACTGGCGTGCTGCTCTCCTCAGGCAGGGAACTCCAAAACGGGTACATAAAAGAAAGGAAAGGAGGCGCAAACACCTAGTGCATTACCTGTGGTACTGTATAAAATTTTTAATAAATAATGCCAAATGCATACTCACAAACACGAAGAAATAAAATCGTGTTACAAATTCCCGTCACACGTGTGCTGGAACATGTCCTATAAGATGCGACCGCTAACGTATTTCGGGAGTCAAGCCCCCTTCTTCAAAGCTGGTCATGGCCATAGCAGATACAAGTATATATAGAGAGAGTAGCCTCATGTTCCTCCACCTTCTCCCCCTCCCCTTCCCCTCCCTCCCCCCAGAGAGAGGGGGCAGGACCATCCAGTGTCAACAAACACTCCTACTATGCCTATGTACCTTAACCCTCAAAACTTTAGTGGCCACTGGTTGTGTGTCCCATGGGACAGTTCAAATGGAAACTGCCCTCCGAACTTGCATCAACAACCAGCAAAGGGGTCCACAGAGCAGGGAATGTACGCCAGGAACGGCCCTCAGTGTATGTGCAGAAAAAAGATCTCATAAAATCCTGTGTACATTCTGGGCATGCTTTCCCCGATTCTTCTAATTTACAGGTGGAGCCATGACTGTTGTAGGTGACTTACCCCTCCTGGATCTCCTATATGGCAGCTCTTGTCCACTTGTACTGAACATCCCGTCTGTGCCTCAGTGGCTGGCCGCCCATCCTCCCACTCACGGGGCCCCCCACATGCCGGAATGTGCCCCATGTAGTCTGTTCCTGCTGTACGATGTGCATTCACCCCAGAGAAGATCGCAACTTCCTGGTCCTGGAACGCACGCTCTTCGCCCTGCACTCCAGGACCTGTACCGCATCACTTCCTGTAAGGCGGGGCAGAAGCTCTGTATAGAGCCCGCCTCCGTCTGTAACCAGCTCTGAAGAAGGGGGCTTGACTCCCGAAACACGTTAGCGGTCGCATCTTATAGGACATGTTCCAGCACACGTGTGACGGGAATTTGTAACACGATTTTATTTCTTCATGTTTGTGAGTATGCATTTGGCATTTTTTATTAAAAATTGTATACAGTACCGTGGGTAATGCACTAGGTGTTTGCGCCTCCTTTCCTTTCTTTCAATATTTAGTTGGCCCACTCTTTTCAGCTATAACGGCTTCAACTTTTCTAGGAAGGCTGTTCACAAGGTTTAGGAGTGTGTCTCTATGGGGATGTTTGATGATTCTTCCAGAAGTGCATTTGGGAGGTCAGGCACTGATGTGGACGAGAAGGCCTGGCTTGCAGTCTTCGCTCTAATTTATCCTAAAGGTGTTCTATTGGGTTGAGGTCAGGACTCATTTGGTGGAGGGAAGATTATGGTGTGGGTTTTTTTTTTCAGGGGTTGGACTTGGCCCCCTAGTTCCAGTAGAGGGAATTTTTAAGGCATCAGCATACCAAGACATTTTGGAAAATTTCATGCTCCCAACTTTTTGGGAACAGTTTGGGGATGGTCCCTTCCTGTTCCAACATGACTGTGCACAAAGCAAGGTCTATAAATACATGGATGAGCGAGTTTGAAGTGGAGGAACCTGACTAGCCTGCATAGAGTCCTGACCTAAACCAGATAGAACACCTTTGGGATGAATTAGAGCGGAGACCAGGCCTCCTTGTCCACATCAGTGCCTGACCCCACAAATGTGCGTCTGGAAGAATGGTCAAACATTCCCATAGACACACTCCTAAACCTTGTGGACAGCCTTCCCAGAAGAGTTGAAGCTGTTATAGCTGCAAAGGGTGGGCCAACTCAATATTGAACCCTACGGACTAAGACTGGAATGCCATCAAAGGCAGGCATCCCAATACTTTTGGTAATATAGTGTATGTTTTAAATGCAAGCAGTGTAAGTACATGAGGTTACCTGATATCAGTCTCATGCTATCCCTGTATAGCAGAGTCGAAGTTAAAAGAAAGTAGCAGCAGAATGAGCAGCAAATCAGCCTATGTACTGGCTGTAAGAATGCTGATAGTAGATGAAATCAGAATGACAGACAGATATGCTCATCACTCTGCTGCTTCTCTAACTGGACAGTAGCAGGAGGGGGCAGGTCCAGGATGACCTGGGTTTAGAGGATGAAGGTTGAATGATGCCGGCCATTAGACTAAGGATATCTGTGGGAGAAGTATATAGATTAAATGTGAATATTTCAGAAAAACTTTTGTTATATTACCTTTTAATGGGTTATTTATTTATTAACTTCTTTTTTTTTTTTTTTTTTTTTACTTTTTTTGGCTTTAGTTTTTCTTTAAGCGATTGCTATGCTTTAATGACTATTGCATCGTAATTGCCCCTTGCCCCCCATATAATGTAAGCATATTCAAAAATCTTTGTTGGCTCTTATTGTACTGGCAAAACAACACAAACGGAACTTCTTACTCACACATTTATTGCAGAACTGTATCTAATACTGTATGTTACTACATTTTGACAGACTACCCAGACCTTTGTAAAGTGGTAAAGTGTTGCATGTGTCATTTTTTTTTTTTTTTTAATAAATAGCTTGTATAAATGTATGTACCCTCCTTTTAATTACTGCCATTAGCACATATATTTTACTTCACATCATTTCTTTCACAATGGCAGGAAGCGTAAACCATGCTTTCCAGTAATGGTATAACCTCCAGGCTATTTTATTTGTTTTCACAAAACACCCAGTACAAAGCTTAATTCTTACAAAACAATCGGTGCATGGCTTCAGCTTATTTCCTCAAGGATTTGGCTTTTTATTAATTAGGAAATAAAATGGGTCTTAGGAATAGGCAATAGCTGTCAGTAGTTCCAGTTTATGTCACCACCTTCACATTTCTAAAAGGGATGCAACCAGTTCAGTCATTCTTTGTGATAATGTGGCATTGTGAGTGCTCCTTTGTTCGCAGTTACAAGTAAGGGCAGAAGTCAGAAATTATGTACATGTTAAAATCCTTTGCAGTCATGAAATGAAGGTATTATTGTCCTCCAATAGTAGTGATATCAGTGCTTTTACTGTAGTGCTTAGTGTTGCCTGCATGGAATTATAAGGTTGTGGTGGGTTAATATAGGGAGGCCATACATAGCTCAGTATTTTTCATCAGACAGCCAGCTAAACAACAAAAAAAAAAAAACAGAACAGATTTCCCTATCCACATATTTGAGGCGGATGGGGAAATCCTCCCCCCTGTTTCTTTATACTGGGACAGTGGGACTCCCCCACCATCAGAATACACTGATCAGTGCTGTGGCCTATTGGCTCCATTGGCTCCATGTTTTCCAGCAGTACCATTCAGTAGAAGCCAGCCTGACCGGCTTCTGCTCACATTCAGGGCTACATACAGATCAACATTTGTCTGGTTCCTGCTGAACTGGCCACATTTCAATCCATGTATGGCCAACTTTAGGAGAAGACAATAGTGTTCCAATATGGCACGTGAAAGGATATTTAAGAAAGTTAACTCAAAATCACTCTTCATACCTGACCTTGGAAATACTGTGGTCAGACACTTATGCAAAACATTCTAATTGTCTAGACTTCTTTCCTTAGGACATCATAGAACACTAGGAAAGTTATTTTGAAGCTTAATTTCTATGAATCCCTCTACGGTGATGCACTCTAAATGCAACTGATTTGGTTTATGCCTATATTTACCATGTGATACCACGTTAATTGGTTTCATAAATTTTCTCTTCTTTTGGAAAAAACAGCAATCCAGAACAAAGGGCAGTTTGCAGTAAATGAAGGACTCATGTAGCCAAACCATCACACGAATAGTGTATATTAACAAGGTCCTTGCAAAGTAGAAGAATATATTACATTGTCTGGTATTGTTTTTAAAGGGTCAGATTTGTATCACTGGCTGTGTCCACTTTAAAATTAAATTACAGAAAAAAGACGCTTCAATTAAAAAAATAATATTGAGTGCAGTTAGTGTACTTTGGATTTGTGGTGTGTTTTGTTTTTTTAAGCAGGTGAATCGGAGAAAAAGAGGGCTTAAAACATGTATATGATGTTATTGCTGTTCATTACTCTATGTCTGTTCTACAGTTGGGTCCGTAAATATTAGGACATCGACAGAATTCTAATCTTTTTGGCTCTATACACCGCCACAATAGATTTGAAATGAAATAAACAAGATGTGCTTTAACTGCAGACTTTCAGCTTTAATTTGAGGGTATTTACATCCAAATCAGGTGAACGGTGTAGGAATTACAACAGTTTGTATATGTGCCTCCCACTTTTTAAGGGACCAAAAGTAATGGGACAGATTAACAATCATAAATCAAACTTTCACTTTTTAATACTTGGTTGCAAATCCTTTGCAGTCAATTACAGCCTGAAGTCTGGAACGCATAGACATCACCAGACGCTGGGTTTCATCCCTGGTGATGCTCTGCCAGGCCTCTACTGCAACTGTCTTCAGTTCCTGCTTGTTCTTGGAGCATTTTCCCTTCAGTTTTGTCTTCAGCAAGTGAAATGCATGCTCAATCGGATTCAAGTCAGGTGATTGACTTAACCATGGCATAACATTCCACTTCTTTCCCTTAAAAAACTCTTTGGTTGCTTTCACAGTATGCTTCAGGTCATTGTCCATCTGCACTGTGAAGCGCCGTCCAATGAGTTCTGAAGCATTTGGCTGAATATGAGCAGATAATATTGCCCGAAACACTTCAGAATTCATCCTGCTGCTTTTGTCAGCAGTCACATCATCAATAAATACAAGAGAACCAGTTCCATTGGCAGCCATACATGCCCACACCGTGACACTACCACCACCATGCTTCACTGATGAGGTGGTATGCTTTGGATCATGAGCAGTTCCTTTCCTTCTCCATACTCTTCTCTTCCCATCACTCTGGTACAAGTTGATCTTGGTCTCATCTGTCCATAGAATGTTGTTCCAGAACTGTGAAGGCTTTTTTAGATGTTGTTTGGCAAACTCTAATCTGGCCTTCCTGTTTTTGAGGCTCACCAATGGTTTACATCTTGTGGTGAACCCTCTGTATTCACTCTGGTGAAGTCTTTTCTTGATTGTTGACTTTGACACACATACACCTACCTCTGGAGAGTGTTCTTGATTTGGCCAACTGTTGTGAAGGGTGTTTTCTACACCAGGGAAATAATTCTTTGGTCATCTACCACAGTTGTTTTCCGTGGTCTTCCGGGTCTTTTGGTGTTGCTGAGCTCACCGGTGCATTCTTTCTTTTTAAGGATGTTCCAAACAGTTGATTTGGCCACACTGTCATGGTCTTACCTTCTTGCTGTTCTCCTTCGTTTGACATGTGCTGGCGGCCATCTTGGTTTCTGGGTTTCTTGTAGCCTCCCACCCTGCGGCTCCTCCTTCCCACTGGGAGGAGCTGGATGTCTAGCTCATATATATAGGAGGTCTGTGGCTTCAGTTCCTTGCTTGGTCCTCCTGTGTTCACATGCTTCTAAGACTGCTGCTGCTTCTGGTCCCTGATCCTGGCTTCGTCTGACTACCCTGCTGGTTCCTGATCCTGGCTTCGTCTGACTACCCTGCTGGTTCCTGACCTCTGGCTTCGCAAGGACTCTGCCTCGGTTTCGCCTTCCGTTTGGACTTTTGCTTTACAGCTTGATTTTCAATAAAGCCTTCTTATTTTCACTTATCTGTTGTTGTACGTCTGGTTCATGGTTCCGTGACATTAGGACCAAGCCATGAATTCTGACGGTACAGGGCCATCCTCGCTACCCACGCTGGTTGCCAGACTTGATCAGCAGGATCACCTGTTGGGTCGGTTCGCCGTGGCGTTGCAAACCCTGCTTGAACGCACGGCTCATTTCTCTCCCGTTGCCGATGGGTCGGTTGTCGCTCCTGGGCCCGCTCCCACTGCCGCTCCGGTTGTTGCGCCAGAGTCTACCCCGACACCTGTTGTTGCGCCTGCGGTGTTTCGGGGTATGACCGGTTCTGCCCCCCTTCCACAGCGCTTTGGGGGAGAGCCAACTCAGTGCCGAGGTTTCCTTAACCAAGTGGGCATTTATTTCGAGTTGCTGCCACATGCCTTTCCTACTGAGAGATCAAAGGTGGGCTTCTTAATTTCGCTGCTCTCGGACAAGGCCTTGGCCTGGGCCAGTCCTTTATGGGAGAACAACAATCCGGTGGTTGCCGAATTTTCCGGTTTTGTTGCTTCTCTTCGGAGGGTATTCGATGTGCCGGCTCGTGCTGCCTCTGCTGCGAAGCTCCTTATGTCCATCAGACAGGGTTCACGATCCGTAGCTGAATACGCCATTGAGTTTCGTACCCTGGCAGCAGAGGTGGGCTGGAATAATGAGGCTCTGGTCGCTGCTTTCTCTCATGGTCTCTCGGATGCCTTGAAGGATGAGGTTGCAGCTAAGGACCTACCAGTGGAGCTCGAGTCTCTTATTTCTTTCTTGATTTTGATTGACACCAGACTCAGGGAGAGACCTTCCTTTAAGGAGTGTTTGCGGAGACCTCCTAACAGATTGGCGCCTACCTTTGCTGTCCCACCCGTGCCTCCCTCTCCTCCCACGCCTCCTGGGGATGACTTGGCTGGGGGTGAACCCATGCAGCTGGGCTTTGCTCGCCTGTCCGAGGGGGAGAGGGTACTCCGAAGACGCGAAGGTCGATGCATGTACTGTGGTCTCGGTGGGCATTTTCGGTTGGCATGTCCGAACCGTCCGGGAAACGCTCGCACCTGAGATCCTGTCGGGGGCAGATCTTGGGTGGAGTCTCCTCGTCCCCGGTTTCACGTGTTGACAAACCACTGATCACGGTTGTCCTCTCCTGGGTCGGGGGCTCAGTGACGACCCAGGCGTTGGTGGACTCTGGTGCTGGTGGTTTGTTCATTGATAGTGTGTTCGCTGCCGCCAATTCCATTCCTCTGCAGGCCCGAGGTTCTCCACTGGCTCTTGAGGCGATAGACGGCAGACCCCTTCTGCCGCCACACGTGACTCATGAGACCCTTCCAGTGGGGATAGCCATTGGTGCCGTTCACAGAGAGTCGGTCTGCTTCCAGGTTATTTCGTCTCCACACTACTCGGTGGTCTTGGGGTACCCCTGGCTCCAGAAGCATAATCCGACTTTCGATTGGAGATCGGCCGAGATCCTCTCGTGGTCACCGCAGTGTGGGGCTAGTTGCATCCATGGGCCTGTCAAGTTGCTGTGTACTTCCTCGGACTCTCTGTTGCCTCCTGAATACGAGGAGTACCGGGATGTATTCGATAAGGTGCGCGCGGTTGCCCTACCTCCGCACCGCCCATACGATTGTGCCATCGAGTTACAACCTGGTGCCGTTCCTCCTCGTGGCAAGGTCTATCCACTGTCGGTAGTGGAGAATGAGGCCATGGAGGAGTACGTGAAGGAGGCGCTTTCACGCGGACACATTCGCAAATCCTCGTCCCCGGCAGGGGCTGGATTTTTCTTTGTGAAAAAGAGGGGCGGTGAGTTGAGGCCTTGCATCGATTACAGGGGTCTCAATCGCATCACGATCAAGAACGCTTACCCGATACCCTTGATTTCCGAGCTGTTCGATCGCCTTAAAGGGGCCACGGTCTTTACCAAACTCGACCTGAGGGCGGCATATAACCATGTAAGGATCAAGGCGGGCGATGAGTGGAAGACCGCGTTTAACACCAGGACCGGTCATTATGAATCCTTGGTTATGCCCTTTGGGTTGTGCAATGCGCCCGCAGTCTTTCAGGAATTCATTAACGATGTTTTCCGTGACCTGTTGCAGCAGTGTGTGGTGGTCTATTTGGATGACATCTTGGTATATTCTGAATCCATGGAGACCCACATTCTGGATGTCAGACGAGTGTTCTCCTTCGTTTGACATGTGCTGGCGGCCATCTTGGTTTCTGGGTTTCTTGTAGCCTCCCACCCTGCGGCTCCTCCTTCCCACTGGGAGGAGCTGGATGCCTAGCTCATATATATAGGAGGTCTGTGGCTTCAGTTCCTTGCTTGGTCCTCCTGTGTTCACATGCTTCTAAGACTGCTGCTGCTTCTGGTCCCTGATCCTGGCTTCGTCTGACTACCCTGCTGGTTCCTGATCCTGGCTTCGTCTGACTACCCTGCTGGTTCCTGACCTCTGGCTTCGCAAGGACTCTGCCTCGGTTTCGCCTTCCGTTTGGACTTTTGCTTTACAGCTTGATTTTCAATAAAGCCTTCTTATTTTCACTTATCTGTTGTACGTCTGGTTCATGGTTCCGTGACACACACCTAATGTTTTTGCTATCTCTCTGATGGGTTTGTTTTGTTTTTTCAGCCTAATGATGGCTTGCTTCAATGATAGTGACAGCTCTTTGGATCTCATATTGAGAATTGACAGCAACAGATTCCAAATGCAAATAGCACACTTGAAATTAACCTTTTATCTGCTCCTTGTATAACACACCCCTAGCCATGGAACAGCTGAGTTGCCAATTGTCCCATTACTTTTGGTCCCTTAAAAAGTAGGAGGCACATATACAAACTGTTGTAATTCCTACACCTTACACCTGATTTGTGGTGTATAGAGCCAAAAAGATTAGAATTGTGTCAATGTCCCAATATTTATGGACCTGACTGTATCTATAAAAAGTAGATCTAGATCCTATTTCTGCCATAGGAATCTATGCTACACACCTTAGTAGAAAGTGAAGTGCTATGCTTTACTTTGCTAAAATTGTTTCAGTAGCTCAAATTTAGCTTTATTCCCTTTGTTGCATTGAAGTGCCAGTATTCCTTGTCATTTCAGGTGAAGGCGTACAGCTAGCTGTGGTATCAAAAATTCACTACACTGTGGTGTGCAGCAGGGAGCAGAAACTACACATCTTGTGATTTTTCTCCCATTCTACAGCAGTGGAGGTGTGTACCACTCTGCAGGGACCACATAGTAGCATGTGGTCGTAGGTAGAGTAGAAAGGCAGATTGGTGCTGCAACGGATGGCCAACAAAACGGGTTTTGTGCTGATGGTATTTACATCGGAACATACTGCTGTATTGCAGCAGTGGACTGAAAACACAAAAGGTGACAACACTGATTACCTTTTAAACAGCATGGTGTCATCGTTGTCCCCTGACTTAAGACCCGTACACACGATCAGAATATCGTACAAAAAATATCGCTTTCGAAGCGATTGTACAATAATTTGATTGTTAATACACAGCTGTCATCTGAAATTTTCCATAGGAACAAACATGAAAAATGTTCTTGTACGATACTGGATCGTGCGAGTTTTGTTTAATCAGTACAGTTTTCGCCCGTAAATACAATACAATACAAATACATTACATCACTTCCGAATTTTTATTCTGTCATACAAGAAAGGCAGATCATTCGTCCGATAATCTCATTGTGTGTACTAGGCTCTACAGAGAGGCATACAGTGGTTTCTGGCAGGATGTCCATGCTTTGTTTTACTAATAAATTGTGCTCACACGTAGAGTACACAATAGTGATTGTTTGTGACTGCTCTGTGATATATGTCCCCCCCCCCCCCCCCATATTCAGCTCATGCATAGGTCGTATGACTGTAGAGCCTCACATGTAGCTAACGTTAACATTTTCATGTGTATTGGGGTAACCATGAGTATTTCTTGGTCCCTATGTGAAACATGACTTTCTATAGAAAAGTAAGGCTCTTTTCACACGGGCGCAGTCCGTTCTGCTCAGCGGGGGAGCGATCCACCGATCCCCGCAGAGCAGGCAGATGACAGCTCCGTCTCCACTCTGTGTGCAGAGATGGAGTTGTCAGATCCCCACTGTCCTCTATGGGGAGATCAGATGAGAACGGAGTGCCTGTCCATTCTCATCCGATCCCATCCGATCCGATCCTCCAGACGGATGGAAAACAGGGTTTCCATCCATCCGGATTTCACGGACAGGATCGGAATTGGATAGCAGCGGGTGTCAGCAGAGATGTCTCCATTGACACCCGCTGCTCCATAGGGATGCATGGAGCATCCGATCAGGTCCCCCTGAGAAACTGACAGGCGGATCGGATCGCCCATGTGAAAGGGGCCTTACTGTTAATCTGCTACTAAAGATACCAAGCAAGAGCAGCTTGATGAAAGCTAGGTACATACCACTTGCCATGGAATCAACCAGATGTTACAAGCCCAGCTGGGAATCTTTGTTGTATATATATCACCAAATTTTAGGCTTTAGGGGGTATTACTGTTGAGAAATCCTAAACTTTCAATATAAAACAAATGACAATAGAAAGACAATAGAAAGAATGTAATTTACATTTAAATAGGATGTTTCAATAACTCCTCCATTAATCATGAATGTATTTAACTTATATAGATGAACATAAAGAAGTTATTAGGAACTTCAAGACCTCAGACACTTTTCAAAATATATATATTTATAAAACAAATCAGCCTATAAATTGGGGATTTGCTCAAAATCCATTTAGCAAAATAGTTCTCACCATATTCCTCCCGATAACACGTAAAATGTCACCAATAGAGAAGAGCTGAAAGAGTTGTTTTAATAAGATCCGTGTGCCTATGGATTTCATGGCTTCAGCGTCTATTAATCTTCCAGTGACAAGCTCATTTTCACTGAAGATACCATGCCATATTTGTCCAAGAGTTACTCTATGTGACTCATAAGCAAGTGTTTCTGTGATTTTGGACGAGTCCCAAGTTTTCATTTTGTCGGAACAAGTCCTGCTAGACATTAGAATTAACTTGGATATCCTCGTTTAAATTGCTGCAGCACAGTCCTTTTCCTAAAAGAGAAATCTTTTCAACTTTGAAACCTGAACCTCGAGACACTAATGCCGAGAGTTTCCTTTTCCCTTTGGCAATAAGTGGGTAAAGTAAATGGAGCAAAAGTAAATATCCCAACTCTGATTATTTGTACAAGAGAACAACAGTATTTTTGGCAGAAAGAAGACCTAAACAAATATAATTCATAATGGCTGCGAATGCACTACAGTCCTCGGTTTGTTTTATCTGTCAGTTACCATGTTTAACATATATGTTATGTACAAATACCATGCTGATGTGGTTTAAATACTGGATCAAAGTGACAAGTAAGTAGGATGTAGTCATCAGTTTTACTTCTGAATTAAAAATATTAGTGTTAATATAGTGTTTCTCTAGTCTTCTCTATTATATTTCTTCATGATGCGGAAGCGGGATGACTAACTTAAAGGCCATGTTCACCTTGTTACAAAATAAGATTGTTCTAGTCTAGATGTACAAGTTGCTTATAGTTAACTATGTTTTTCCATGTTCAATTTCTCAATAAAATTTATGGGAAAAAAAAAAGGATTTGGATTTAAAAATTATTTTCATAACAAAATTCAATTGTCCAACGCAGTCCAAAGCTTATGGTGTGAATAGACTCTAAATGAATAAAAATGTAATGTAATTTAAAAAAAAAAAAAAAAAAGTGATCAACATTTTATGCTAGTAAGAAAGATAAGCATACATTTATCTTTCTTACTAGCATAAAATGTTTTTAATTATACATTTTTATCTATTTAGAGTCTATTCACACCATAAGCTTTGGACTGAGTTGGGCAGTCTTGGCCAATGCAGTCCCAATGCATAGACAAATCAATTATGTTTTATGGGTACAGTTCACACCATTGCATTGCGGTGGTGTGCGCTGAAAAAAAATGTAATACGTGCTGTATTGTTAGACAGCATGCTTTAGTGCATAAAACTGGATGAAGTGTCATTTTTCTCGTTCAAAATATTTTATTATTTTAAGAGCATATAACAAATAGATAAGGATATGGAAGTCGTTTCCCAAATACATGAAAATTGCATAGCACAAGGTCCAAACAGGAACAAAACATGTCTATCAAGTTTGAAGTATAGAACTATATTGCAAAGGTGGAGTTCAATCGGGGTAAAGGAAAGAGGGATATATTGAATCCAAACTGAAAGGAGACCGCACCAGGTGAGATGGTATCAGGTGCTGGTCGGATCCGTAATCCAGAAGCTATTTGTTCAAGAAGAAAGTGACCGCACTCCGAAATGAAAATCAAACAGGAGTGTATTTATTCCACATCAAAAATAGGCATCAAACTTAAAACTGTGAGACATAGGACAATAGGTAGACGTGTTTCACGACTAAGAATGTCGTTTACTCATTGGTTTGATTTTCATTTCGGAGTGCGGTCACTTTCTTCTTGATCAAATAAAGGAAAAAGGGAGCAAGGTCATGATCAACTCCAGGACACCCCAAAAGGGATCAAACTGTGGCCCGGAAGGAGACCATACAGTAAGAAAATCATCATACAAACTAATATAATGTTAGAATTATAGGGCATCAAGAAGAACTATGTTCCTTTTGGAGCAATAAGATAATAAGAAAAATGTAGGCGAAGTGTCATTTTTGTGACAAATCATTAAAACTGGACAAAAAGAAAAAATAAACAATGCAATGCATCATTACAATGTATCAGCTGCGCTCTCTTCATAGCATGCATCAGCAGCCACTCTACAAAGGAGCCACTAGTGTGAACAAGCCCTTATTATTATTATTTTTTTTTTTTTTTTATATTAGATCATCATTTTGTTATAGAATAAATGTATTGATATCTGTATGAACATAGATTTTGTAATTACCTCACCTTTCACTACATTCCTTTTAAATAAAAGCTATGTCGATGTTAAAAATGGAATTATACAAGTCATTTTCGGGCCTGTGTTGATGGGAATTAGGTTACAAAGGCAGCTTGCTTTTGACATCAGTTTGAGATGCTTCTGAGATCATTCAGAATTCATTAACAGGTGCATTTGACCTGTAGTCAACCTCCTTCTAATCTGCATTTACTTGCTTCAAGCAGGTTTTGCATTCCTATAGACTTGTATGGGGAGCATAACAGTTTTCACCCAAACAGAAGTCTATCAGCACTGTCCCTGTTTCTTGCTGGCTATTTCAACGGTGTAATGCTTTTTTGGTTGGGAATTGAGGACAGCTTTTAAGCTGCATCTGTGCATATTTATAGCTTCTTGCTGGTCATTTGATGCTATACAGCCTCATTATAATTACACATCACTGCACACATGCTTTCATGAAGTGACAGCAAAAGTGGGTCAGGCCTGTAAAAATATCTTTTTACATGATCATAGGCGTGCTTATTTAGTCCAATTGCAGCCAAAATTATTATTTTTTTTTTTTTTTTGGCAACCTGGGGGAGTTAGTCCTTCATCACACGTTTGTTTAGATGCAGCCACTGGATTCCATTGGCAAGAATCAGCAGATTATTGGGGCTGGAATGACCGGGGCATGCAAAAGCAACCACTCAGCTCATATGAACTAATGACAGGCTGAAAGTGGCCACCACTGTTTGTAAGTAGATTCTTACAAAGCAGTTACCTGTGTTTAGGGATGGATGTCTGAGCCTGGATGCAACTGTCTGCATTCAGGCGTGGACATCTATCCCTAACTGCAGGTAACCACTTTGTGTGTGGCTAACCATAGGTAACTGCTTTGTGTGTGCGTTCTGCACAGGATTCCTGTTAGGATGAAAATTAGAACCATTGTGCAGATAGCCAGCATTCCCTGTGGATCTCTCCTGCTGTGTCATTCTATTCCTAGAGTAGGGAGATTTCCCCAACGTCAGAATACAGCCATCAGAATACAGTCATTAACACCGTTGATCGAGAGAAAAATTTCCAACATGCTGGATGTACACAAGATGGTTGATAGATTGACTTGTATATAACCAGCCTACCCATACATGGATCGAAATTCAGCCAGTCCTTGCTGAACCAGCTGAATTTTGATCCATGTATTATCGGTTTAAGTTTAGTTTTATTTAGTTAAAAAATAAAATCAGCACAAGGCATGGTATTTACAGTCACTGAGAAGTGTCCCTTGTGCTGCTGGCTGTTGTCTTAGTTAAAATCTTCCATCCTCTGTCCCCCCCCCCCCCTGAGTTCTTATGACAGGTCCATTGGGTGTATTAACCCCCGTAGCACTGAAAGATTACTGCTGCAGGGGTTAATACAGCTATCTAAACAAACAATAAGAGAGAGAGGGATGCCTTAATCAGTCTCCATTGATAACTCTCCAAGGCATCATCATGTGTAATAATAATATGAGGGGTGTACTCACTTTTGTGAGATACTATAAATATATATATATATATATATATATATATATAATTTATTTTTATTTTTTTAAATAAAGACAAACATATTTCTTATCCCAATGCACAACCTAAAGGGCAGCAAATTGAAAACAAAGGTAAGTGTCCATATATGCGCCTGCCAGCTCATGGGAAAAGCCCTCGGATCCACAAGGCCTCAAATCAACTCCTAAAGTAAATACATGTAATGGAACGAAAGCTATAATCACCAAAAATACAGTTGAAATAATATATATAAATCAAAAAAGAAAGGGGATAATTTTACCACATAGGCTTATATAACCAGGTGCAGGTGAAAGTGCTATATAGTTATGGGATATGGGACGGTGACTTTGAGATGAGGTAATACAGCCACTGGACCTGTCATAAGAACTAGTCAAGAGTTCTGACTAGGCCCATCCTTTCTGCCTTCCTCCTCTGTTTCTTAGATACTATAGCTTTTATCAAGGAAAAGCGCTCTATGAATAGAGGATGGGTGGATGAATTAGAGGTCCTCCTCCTCCATTGATTGAGTGCTTTCCACTGAGTGGAACTATAGTACAGTTTCTATGATTGAAGGAAAGGGGTGGAATTGGTGGACATAGTCAGTACTCTTAACGAGTTCTGTGGCATGGCTTTTTTGTGTTGCACTAAATAAGGCTGATCTTGTTGAAATGGTATGTTGATAACTCTGTAGCACTAGACCAGTGGTCTGAAAACTGTGGCCTGGGGGGGGGGAGGGCTGATACAGCCCTTTGCTTGCCTTTATATGGCCACTGATAAAAGATACTATTCCTCCCACTGACACCAACATTGGGACACTATTCCTCCCACTGACATCAACATTGGGACACTATTCCTCCCACTGACACCAACATTGGGACACTATTCCTCCCACTGACACCAACATTGGGACACTATTCCTCCCACTGACATCAACATTGGGACACTATTCCTCCCACTGACATCAACATTGGGACACTATTCCTCCCACTGACACCAACATTGGGACACTATTCCTCCCACTGACACCAACATGGGGACACTATTCCTCTCACTGACATCAACATTGGGACACTATTCCTCCCACGGACAAAATAGGGCACAATTCCTCAAACTGACACCAACAATGGGGCACCATTTCTTCCACTGATTCCAATGATGGGACACTATTTCTCCCACTGGCATCAACAATGGGGGGGGGGGGGGCACCAGCAATTCGTCTCCCTAATACCAAAGATGCATTGTTAATTTCCACTCATGCCTGGACAATGGCCACAGGCTGGCCCCCCTAAAGTCTGGGGGACAGTAAACTGGAACTTTGTATAGAAAGTTTGGAGGCTCCTGCACTAGACTATCAGATCTTAAATGGTTTCCCTGGCTAATAACTTTGGTTCAGCTTTTCAATAAAGTATGATTCCAAAAGAAATGTGTTTATGTTTCCTGAACATATCAGTTCTTTAAATAATTTGTTTTCCTGTTTATGTTTTGTTAGTTCCTCCATTCTACTTTCAACATCTGGACCATATTGGCAGAAGAGTGGACTACTATGAAAGGCCAGAGATATCTCTGGGATCTTATGAATATGTTGCTTCTCTGGATTACTGCAAAGTAAGTGCATTGTAGACTTAATCTTTTTCCTTTAATTCTCTGTCCAGCGTTTGTTTTATCTCTGCCTTGAAGTGCATGTCTAAAGCTTCTTGTAACTTTGAAATAACATTTTGGCTTAATGAATCATAACAGGAGATTGCAAGTTTTTTTTTCCTTTTAAGCACTTGAGTCCCTGAGTTTTTTTTTTTTTTTTCTCCTGCAATCTCCATGAGGCTCTGAGTATTCTCTTCATTTTTGTATGACGCTGTGTGTGGGAGAGCAGGGGCAGGTGGATGCAGGAGCTAGAACATGTTACATGTTCCACCCTGAATACGGGTGAACCATGGGACATGTTCCAAAGGTGAACGTTTCCTTTAAACATGCAGAAGCGGGATTGTGCCTACATTTTCTTTTACAATGCACTCATGTGGAGCGATCTTTACAAGGATCGGAAGCCCAAAGCTGATTGTTTCAGCTCCTGTGCTTAGAGCTGGACCCTGGCTGTCACAGACAGTTGGCAGTTGCAGCGCTAGAAGCTGCTGACATCTGCAGGGTTTGCTAAGTCCAGGTGCCGTGTCAAAATGGTGCTGAGACAACACCTGCTGTCTCTATGCCATATAAAAGGATGCCCGGGACTCAAGTAGTTACCACATTACATCAAAGCTGTCTCCTTACCAAAAAAATTAAATATCAGATTTATTCCGCCAATATCAACAGTAGATATTTTTTTTACCATGGTATAGACATGATAAATTAATATTATAATCCATCTCATTAAAACCAAGTTATTATTGTTATCTAGGTATATTTAGGCTTCATGCACACTGGCATTTGTTTTAGGTTAATAAAACGCTGGAAAAAATGCTAGCTAAAAACGCTGGTAATACCGTTCTGTAGTAGTGTTTAAGGCCCCTTTCACACAGGCGCCTGTTCGTTTTTTTGGCGGATCTGAACGGTCCCCCCATGCATTCCTATGGGGCATCGGATGGCAGCGGAGACATGTCCGCTGACATCCGATCCGATCCGTCAAATCTGGATGGATGGAAACCCTATTTTCCATCCGTCCAGCGGATCGGATCAGATGGGATCTGATGAGAACGAACCGACGGTCCGTTCCCATCCGATTTCCCCCATAGAGATGCATGGGGAACTGAGAGCTGTGTCTCCGCACACAGCACGGAGACACAGCTGTCCTCCTGCTGCTCAGCGGGGGATCGGCGGCTCGATCCCCTGCTGAGAAAAACGGCATCCGTCCGACGGACGGATAGTGTGAAAGGAGCCTTAGGAATGTTTAAGAGCATTTTCGAGCCCCAGTGTTTTATTAGCATTTTTGCAGTTTTTTAAAAAAAAAGAAAAAAGAAGCTCAAAAGTGCAACTAGTAGCGTTTAGGAGTGTTCAAGAGTATTTAGCAGCGTTTAGGAGCGTTTCTGCTAAACGCGGAAGCTCAAAAAACCAGAATAGCCTAAAGTAGTGTGCATGTACACATAGGATAACACTATTTAGCTTCAAGGAGCAGAAAAAAAATTGCATGGAGCCTTAGTCATGGCAGTTTTGCTTCTCGCCTGGATATTTATACATACTTTTGAGTCAGTGACGTGCCAGCATCTTTCAAAGTTCCAAAAGTTGTCATTTCCTCCAAAATTCTCATAGTTTACTGTTCTTTGAGTGAATGTTCGCTGTATTTTGGCTGTCTTTCTGTTATGTCTAATTCTAGAATATGTTTTACATTATTATTTCAGAACAGTGATTTAGGCTCAATATTTGGTAGTTTATGAAATGTGGCTGCTGCAAAGAGCATTTCTAGGAAAAAATAATAACATACCATTCCAGTTACCTGATTCATTTCTTATGTGGAATCGTACTGGTCCAGTCATGTTCACACACAAGTTCTTGTCTCTGTCTCTGCATACATTTAGATTTTCTTATTAAATACTTATAATAAGTTGAACAGGATAGAATGGTCAGTGGAAGTCTCAAGGGCACCGCATCCCAAATTGAATAGGAACAAGACATTTGGAAGGCTCTTGGTAAGAGCTGGGAATTTTTAGGTACTAATAACTCAATAATAAATGTAATCAATTTTATTCATAACTTTATTAAAAACAAAAAAAATATAGGAAAGATACTTATACATTCGTTAAAAAACATGAAGACAATTCATGTTTAATATCTATATAGTGGGTTCATTGCAGTTGCTTGTCCCTGTGCAGCATTCCCTACATGTTTTGCCGTTTTAATGGGCTTCCTCAGGGGATATGCACCACCACACCTGGACAGGTAAATCTCATTCAAAAAATAAGTGATAAATACATACTAGTTATACAAAGGAATATATAAAGGTATTTGACAACAATGGTATTCAAAAATATTTTTTTTTACTATAATATCCATAACTTACGTTATATCAAAATCTCAAAGTCAAATAAGTGTAGATATAGAGGTTGGTGAAGGGCATCTTACCATGAAGACACTTTCAATTTGGTTTGCATTGGGTTCACAAAGAATGTTCAAACAAGGGTTAAAACATTCCACACCAAGCAACAGGGAGAGAAAAGAGAGAAGTATCCCTTTCTATAGGCCAATAGGGAAGCCGTAATAGTCAGCCGCAGGAGAGACAATAGAAGCAAGCAGTGGCTAAAACATGAAAACAGGTTGCATGGGATTTGGTGTAGACAATTCATATTTAACCACTTAGTACTGCCCAATGTACATTTACTGCGGCAGGGCGGCCCTAAAGCGCAAAATCGCATTCCTGTACATGATTTTTTTAGAAGGGCTCCAGGGGTGCAAGCATACCGCTGGAGCTGCGCTCCTGCTGTGATTGGACACAGCGAGAGCCAATTAGCTGTTTGGGCGGCAGCGATGGCCACTGGCCACCTGTGATAGTTCAGGAGAATGACAGAAAGGCTGTCTGCTTATGTAAACAAGGCAGACCGCCGTTCTGTCAGACAGGAAGAGAGAGATCTTGTGTTCCTACTATTTAGGAACACAGATCTCTCTTTTCCCGCAGTCAGTCCATCCCCCACACAGTTAGAAAGCACCCCCTAGGAGCGCACTTAACACTTTGATTGCCCCTGGTGTTAACCCCTTCCTTGCCAGTGTCATTTATACAGTAATGGTGCATATTTTTAGCACTGATCACTGTATTGGTATCACTGGTCCCCAAAAAGTGTCACTTAGTGTCAGATTTGTCCGCCGTAATGTCGCAATTCTGCTAAAAATCGCTGATCGCCGCCATTACTAATAAAAACATAAAAAAAAAAAAAGTCCATAAACCTTTTCCATAGTTTGTAGACGCTATAACGCTTGCGCAAACCAATCAATCTACTCTTTTTGGGATTTTTTTAAAACAAAAATATGCAGCCGAATACAAATTGGCCTAAACTGATAAAGAAATTAGATTTATACAATTTTTTGATTGGATATGTTATATAGCAGAAAGTAAAAAATATTGTTTTTTTTTTTTTTTTTTTTTCAAAATTGTCGGTCTGTTTTTATTTATAGTGCAAAAACTAAAAAACCGCAGAGGTGATCAAGTACCACCAAAAGAAAGAAAAATAAGGACATCAATTTTATTTGGGTACAGCATAGCATGACCGTTCAATTGTCAGTTAAAGTAACGCAGTGCCGTATCACAGAAAATGGCCTGGTCATTAAGTAGGTAAAACCTTCTGAAGCTAAAGTGATTAATAAAGATCTACTTGCTGCCATTGTCAACATGAGGATAAATTATATGTGTGTATATATATATTTATATATATATATATATATATATATATATATATATATATACCTTTAGTACAGTCCAAATGAAGCCCACTAAAAATTGGGAATCCAATCCACCAGGCCATTCAAAGAACATTGAGAGTACTTACAATAGTTCACTAGAAAACAGCAAGAGGAGATGCAAGGGTAACTCCACAAGCGGAATACGACTTCCACTCATTGCAACCGAAGTCTATGAGACCTACCATCAATGTGATATCATCAGACGATACGATCATGCCTGCTGCTGCCCCCCGCTCACACTGCCAGCCACCGGGGACCGCTTCCTAAATACCCCTCCCATCGCGCCAGACCTCGTGATGTCGTGGCGTGGCGCGGATATAAAACATGCACCTCCCACCAACTACCACATGTGCGGCGCAGCTCAGGATCCCAACAGCACCAGACAACCTGACCTCTCAATTAGAGGCCTCAGAAAATCCAAAAACATGCAGAGCCACCCAGTGATCACAGGTGGAATCATCCCAGTACTAAGTCATGTAGGGTAGAAACACCCCAACAGTAGCTGTCCCATAAAACAAACAAACCCCTTTGACATGAGGAAAGAAAGGGAAAGGATTATTAGCATGCTTAATGGCACTTTTGCAAATGTAGGGTGCCAAAGGGCCCTATCACCGCTTGTTGAATCCTGAATTGGGAAGAGTGTTCTAAATTGAATCAATATAACATCAGGCAGTGAAAATGCCATACTATTTTTAAAGATTGAAAGCAAGGTCATATCAATAGAACAGGTGACTAAACGGGGGCAGGGGTAATAGGTGGTATCCCTTATGGAGGCGCCTAGAGTTCACAAGTGGGCAGCACCCAAATAGGGCCATCAACCCACCTTCCACTGGGCGCCTGGGGCGTCCGTACGACTGACTGACAGAATATACTGCCCAACACGTTATGGCCCAAAGCTCCCCTGCTGGGTATATGGTGGTATAATGGGGAAGTTGCAGTACAAATACATTTTTTTAAAAGAAAATATTTGTTGAGACCCAAAATGAAGAAAAAAGAAAAAATGTGACTTTAAGATGCCCTTCAGCAATCTAATACTTGTGGAAGTGCCATTAAACATGCTAAAAAAGCCTTTCCCTTCCTTTCCTCATGTCACAAGGTGTTTGTTTATTTTTTATGGGACAGCTACTGCTGGGCTGCTTCTGCCCTACATGACTTACTGCTGGAATGATTTCATCTGTGACCACTGGGTGGCTATGCATGTTTTTGGATTTTCTGTGGCCTTGAATTAAGAGGTCCGGTTGTTTCGTGCTGTTAGGATCCTGAGCTGCAAAGCAAATATGCGAGGCATCTCTAAATGTCTGGTTGACGTGGTAGGGGTGGGAGGTTCCCGTTTTGCGCTGGCACTGCGCTATGATGTCACGACGTCTGGCACGACAGGAGGGCTTTATAGTAAGGCAGTCCCGGCTGCTGGCAGTGTCAGCGGGGGGCTGCGGCAGGCATGATTGTAGCGTCTGATGTTATCACATTGACGGTAGGTCTCATAGACTTCAGTTTCAATGAGTGGACGTTGTATCTCGCTTATGGAGTTACTAAGTCCCTTGCATCTCCTCTTGCTATTTACTAGTGAATTATTGTAAGTACTCTCGGTGTTCTTTGAACAGCCTTGTGGATTGGATTCCCTGTTAAGGGTTGCTTCAGAAAAGCTCCCATTTTTTAAAGCTGTGTATGTATATGTGTATATATATATATATATATATATATATATATATATATATATATAATTTTTCCCCATGTTGGCAATGGCAGCAAGTAGATCTTTATTACATATGAATTGTCTATACAAAATCTTATGCAACCTGTTTCCATGTTTTAGCCACTGCTTGCTTCTATTGTCTCTCCTGCAGCTGACTATTACGGCTTCCCTATTTGCCTATGGAAAGGGATACTTCTCTCTTTTCTCTCCCTGTCGCTTGGTGTGGAATTTGGATTTTTAACCCTTGTTTGAACATTCTTTGTGAACCCAATGCGAACCAAATTGAAAGTGTCTTCATGGTAGGATGCCCTTCACCAACCTCTATAGCTATACTTATGTACTCTGTACAAATGTTGTTTCCTGTTTGACTTTGAGATTTTGATATATCGTAAGTTATGGATATTATAGTAAAAAAAATATTTTTGAATAACATGGTTGTCAAATATCTTTATATATTCCTTTTGTATAACTGGTATGTTAGATCACTTATTTTTTGTATGCGATTTACCTGTCCAGGTGTGGTGGTGCATATCCCCTGAGAAAGCCCATTAAAACAGCGAAACATGTAGGGAATGCTACACCGGGACAGGCAACTGCAATGAACCCACTATATGGACATTAAACATGAATTGTTTTCATGTTTTTTAACGAATTTATAAGTATCTTTCCTATATTTTTTTTGTTTTTAACAAAGTTATGAATAAAATGTATTAAATTTATTATTCAGTTATTGTCACCTAAAAAAATTCCAGCTCTTACCAAGGGTCTTCCAAATGTCTTGTTCCTATTCAATTTGGGATGTGGTGCCCTTGAGACTACCACTGACTATTCTATCCTGTTCAACTTATAAGTATTTAATAAGAAAATCTAAATGTATGCAGAGAGAGAGAAAGCCCATTAAAACACCGAAACATGTAGGGAATGCTACTCCGAGACAAGCAACTGCAATGAACCCACTATATGGACATTATACATGAATTGTCTTCATGTTTTTTAATGAATGTATAAGTATCTTTCCTATATTTTCTTTGTTTTTAACAAAATTATGAATACAATTTATTACATTTTAACATGTCATTTTGACTAAGTTATTGGCACCTAAAAAATCCCAGCTCTTACCAAGAGCCTTCCAAATGTCTTGTTCCTATTTATAATAAGTGTTATTGACCATTTACATATCTGATTACAGTGCTTCTTGTTTAATGAATAGAATATGTGACACGGTGATATATTTTACCACTAGCTTTGCAATAAGCGGAATTATCTTTATTTCTTTGTCTTCAGCAAAACAAACCTCCCAATCCCCCTGCTTTCATTTTCATGATAGACGTATCATACAGCAACATTAAAAACGGTGTTGTTCGACTGATATGTGAGGAGCTGAAGACTCTGCTGGATCAACTTCCAAGGTAGGTTTATTGGTGCTTTTTTAAAGTGGTTGCAAACCTCAGACATGAAATATAAGCAAAGCATATCCTTCTATAGTGTGTACTTGTCTCAATTAAGAGCACTAAGTGCCATTTATATCTGCTGCTTCCTTCCTCAGTTAAAAGTATGAGTTATCTCTGACAAGTTTTCCTGACACCAAGAGAAAAAAGGTGACGGGGGGCTCCAACTGGGTGACAGCCTCAGTTCCTGTGTGCTGTTTCAACGGGGGTGTTCCTGTTCCTGTGTGCTGTTTCAACGGGGGTGTGTCTCTTCCTTTCAATCAGCTCTCTGAGCTCTCCTCACTGAAATCTGCAGGGTGTAACCTGAGCTCCTCACCCCCTGCTTTCTTACAGCTTAGACAAGCTTTATACATTCTGCAGTTTGAATGGATATAGAGAAGCAAAGACTGCAGATAAACAGGTGCAACATATGTAGGATTTCTTTCATCTCGGTGTATTGCTTGAGGTCAGTCTCTTCACTGGGCATATGTGACTGTTTACAACCACTTTAGGTTTACCTTTTGATTCATACAATCTTGAAACTTAATAAGTCAATCATAAAATTTCCTAAGTTCTGCAGTACTCAATTTATGCTACTAATGCCACTCCCACATTTTACATTCTTCTGAATCTGAGTCGGCAGGCAGCTGAACAAGATCAGTGTTTCTTCTTTTTTCATTCTCAAAGCTCATCAGTACAAAAATACTGACCTTTAGGTGGGGGAGGTTTTATATTAATGGATGGAGCTCAAAGATTGTACGAGGGGTCTTCAAAAAGTTTCCACACTTTTATATATTCATTGGAAACGGTGAGTTCGGGAGGAGTTTTGCTGATGGCAATAAAAAGTTGGTATGACGGTGGGAAAAATGCATCGCAAAGGAAGGTGACTATGTAGAAAAGTGGTCATTTGTTTTTGAAGTTCTTAATAAAAATAATTAAAAAAATAAAAGTGGAAACTTTTTGAAAAACCCTCATAATAAATTGATCATTCAAGCAGCTGTTGTGCAAATGACAGACTGGGCCTAAGTGAGTTTGTTTTTGGAGGTTCAGGCTCCTCCAGCATTGTTTGTTGTTTTAGATCTGGGCTCCTCCAGAATTGATTAGGAAGGCCATATTTCCAAACAGGAACATTAGGCATGTGCCTAATGGGTGACATTGCCTGGGGAGTGCCTCCTTCTGAGACCTCTGTGAACTTCACTCACCTACTACTGCTACTGAAAAAACATTTCCGAAACCGAAATCTCCTCTGCTATAATAAAGACCTCCTGTACAGGCAGCCCCTGAGTTACAAACATCCTACTTACAAACGGAGGGAGACAACAGGAAGTGAGAGAAAATCTTCCCCTAGTAAGGGAAATTCACTCCTGTAAGAGTTACAGTGCCTTGCGAAAGTATTCGGCCCCCTTGAGCTTTGCGACCTTTTGCCACATTTCAGGCTTCAAACATAAAGATATAAAACTGTAATTTTTTTGTAAAGAGTCAACAACAAGTGGGACACAATCATGAAGTGGAACGAAATTTATTGGATATTTCAAACTTTTTTAACAAATAAAAAACTGAAAAATTGGGCGTGCAAAATTATTCAGCCCCCTTAAGTTAATACTTTGTAGCGCCACCTTTTGCTGCGATTACAGCTGTAAGTCACTTGGGGTATGTCTCTATCAGTTTTTCACATCGAGAGACTGAAATTTTTGCCCATTCCTTCTTGCAAAACAGCTCAAGCTCAGTGAGGTTGGATGGAGAGCGTTTGTGAACAGCAGTTTTCAGTTCTTTCCACAGATTCTCGATTGGATTCAGGTCTGGACTTTGACTTGGCCATTCTAACACCTGGATATGTTTATTTGTGAACCATTCCATTGTAGATTTTGCTTTATATTTTCGATCATTGTCTTGTTGGAAGACAAATCTCCGTCCCAATCTCAGGTCTTTTGCAGACTCCATCAAGTTTTCTTCCAGAATGGTCCTGTATTTGGCTCCATCCATCTTCCCATCAATTTTAACCATCTTCCCTGTCCCTGCTGAAGAAAAGCAGGCCCAAACCATGATGCTGCCACCACCATGTTTGACAGTGGGGATGGTGTGTTCAGGGTGATGAGCTGTGTTGCTTTTATGCCAAACATAACGTTTTGCATTGTTGCCAAAAAGTTTGATTTTGGTTTCATCTGACCAGAGCACCTTCTTCCACATGTTTGGTGTGTCTCCCAGGTGGCTTGTGGCAAACTTTAAACTACACTTTTTATGGATATCTTTAAGAAATGGCTTTATAAATACATTTATACATTTATAAATATATTAATGTGGAGCTACACCTAAAAAATGTATCTGTTCCAACTTACATACAAATTCAACTTAGGAACAAACCTACAGAACCTATCTACGGTAGTCTGTAACCCAGGGACCGCCTGGGTTAGGTTATTAGCACTGTAGTAATTTCTTTATTTTTATTTTTTTGGCTTGCTGTACGTTGTGTCCCATCCTGGTTACTCATGGCAGCTGTCAGGAAGCTCTGCATTAATTCCACTTATGTCACTTTTCTAGTAATGAGGCAGGCAAGTGCAGCAGCCACATAGTGACCAGATCTGCAGGGAAATAGGACGTGGCCTTAGATTTATTCCTATATTAGCATATTTCTGCAACTTGATGTTCCCTCTCCCTATTACACTCTTTAACTGGTGCTGCTGTGGCTACTCACACCCTAAAAATGCTACTGGAAAGTGTAGTCTCTTAGTAGCTAGGCTAGCCATCCTTTAGTTCAGATGGTAAAGTTAATCTTTCTATATGACCAGCAAAATGCTTATACCCAGCTAATTATTTATGAATTTCCTAAGCAAATTTTTTCCTTGGTTATTTTCAGATGACAGCCATTAGGTAGATAGTTTGGTATATTTATTTTCTCTTAACTCTGCATGGACATTTATTACTTTTCTTGAAACATATGTGCGTATCTAGGGAAATGTTTGATGTCATAACAAAGACACAAATGGGTAGCATAGAACTTCTTTGCAACTCTGCATATCCTCAAAGTTTTAATGTATGTACTGTATGATTCAAATATTGTCTGCCTTTGGGTGTTTTTAGACAACTCTACTGCCACCCTCTGCCCACTTCTTAACACTGCAAGAATAAATATTCACTTTGCTTTTCCAAATATATAGAGTGAAGGAATATACGCCAAATCCTGTAAAAGCAACACGAGAATGATTTATGGTCTTGTTACTAGTGTGTAAAAAATGATTACTTCTTCTGGGTTGCCACACCAAATTCTTGTGCGCAGTTCACTTATAGAATGTCAAAACTAAACATACATTTCTTAAAATAAGGATGCCTGAAATATGTTGTGGTTAATAAGTGAGGAATATTTTGTAACCTATGTAAATGTTACAAGCCTAGACAAAGCAGAATGTAGCCATTAGGTTTCTACATGAAAGGATCTCAGTTCTGGAAAGATGTTGGGTAAGTCATGACCTCACTTCAGAAAACCCCTTGACATCTCCCATAGGAGAAATGCAATTACTGCCCTGCTTAGTTGGAGCGAAAGAACAACATGAGATAATGGCTCTCTGCTATGAATACTGAAACATGTCTTGGGCATGCTTCAAGTTTTTACTGGAAAACCACCAACATATCACGTTTATACATGTGCCTTCAGAATCTTGAAAAATTACGATATGACTCAAAAAGGAAATTTGGTTTTATTCTCTCTTGTCTTTTTCTAATCTTGTTGATAGGACAGAACTTTGGCTTGTCCATTCATTTAGTAAGGATGAACAAACAGTGAACAGTGGGGCTTTTGGTTATGGAGTATGTAAACCAGAGGAAGGGAAACATATTCTTTTGCAGTTGGATGTAGGGACCTTTTGGATGTCAGAATATAGATGGGTGATGCGTGCACCCTCCTTAACCTTGTCCTCAACCACCCAGATTCTAACATATAGTGTACTCATTACAACCGTCCAGACCTACTGAGCAGTACAGTCAGTGTTTTTTTTTTTTGTGGAAAAAACTATTTTTATGTATTTAATTTATTCACTTTTATAGTGCCAACATGTTTAGGAGATGTTAACACAAAACATTCAACCATTCACATAAGTCTTATGAGCAGGGCCCTCTTAACCAGTGCCATCTTAAGAGCATTAAAGGTCCCCAGGCAATGCAGTGCACTGGGGCCCTGCCTACACAATCACCCATGAGAATAAAAATGCAAATTATCGATAAGGCGATATTTATTGGTACAGCAGTGCCAGGCTAATGACAGTTTGGCGGCTGGGTCCGGTGAACACACACACGAACAGGAGTCAGACTTGACTGTCCTGTGTGTGCCTGTTCCCAGACATCCCTGCAGTTGTGGGCTCCCACTCCATGGTCCAAGTGGCCTGACAGCAGCGCAGGGCCGACAGGCGCTTGCCACCTACTAAGTTTGGTGGTGGGAAGCACATGGGAATTGGGACTAATGCTTGGCTGGGTCACTGGGCAGGTGGGGCCCCTGGGCAACTGCCCAGCATGCCCATTCGGTAAGATGGCCCTGCTCTTAACCCTCTTGTATCTTATTGTATTGCAACTGTACTTTCTCCCTTTATAATGTAAAACGCTGTGCAAACTGTTGGCACTATATAAATCCTGCATTAAAATAATAGTCTGTTTCTCCGAGAATTTGCAGTCTGATACCACAGTCATACCAAAACACAGGCACCTACTAGGAATCTAAGACATGATTTAGTGCTGCAGTTACTATATATATATATATATATATATATATATATACTATAATATCTAGTATATTATGGCCATTGACCCTAATACGGTTTAAAATACGGTTTAAAAGCATAAAAGCATAAAGCATATTAGTTAAGCACACTGGATGGCTGATTTGTCATTTTTGTGCAGACAGAAAAACATAAAGGAAAAAATTATGAAATCATGAAATAGGTCAAAGCAGAGCACATTACACTTTTGTTTACCCCCCACCCCCACTCCCACCCAACAGATTTTTTTAGATGTTATGCCTACAGAAAAAAAGGGACCATATACCTTGTAAAGTAGAACAGTGAAAGTCAAGAAAAATCATGACAGGAGTGGACACCAAATAAGCTCAAGAAGATTTCACATAGACATGACAAAATAACCCGTATATATAAAAAAAATTATAATAATAATAATACCAGTGACAAGCAGAGGGTTACCTCCCCTGGTTCTGAAAAGTTGGAAGGGGCTAGTCATCGTAGAGGTGAAGGATACATCTGTCACAATCCAGGCATCCGTGGTAATGAGTCGGCATCACTATGAAACACAGAGGAAAAAAAGAAAAAAATAGGGGTAGGATTACCCTCCAAAAACTGCTTGGAGAACCTTTAGAGATTGAGGTGATAGAAGGGTGTAGAAAGCCCCTCAGAGGACTATGACTACATTTCTAAATGGCCCTGGCCGCTGGTATAGTACAGTTAAGAAGCAAGTGCCAGCATGGATTAGCTTTTAAGGTCTACAGTGTAACTGGAGGAGAAGGTGTAATCTGTTCAATAAGACCATGTTTTGCAGAATTGTTCCTCCTTACTGTTGGCGAGGCAAGTATGTCTTCCATCCTGTATCTTTCGGAATTGCATAACAATAAGCGCACAGGGGGTGGGTTAGTCTGCTACCAGTACAAAGGAGCACACACCTATACCTCTTGGAACACATGGGGCCAGATGGAGCATATAAGTCACTGGATCTTCTCCTAACTGTACATCAGTAAGTTTGTACACCAGATCCCTCACCTTAGCCCCAAAAGGCCACAGAATTGGGCAACTCCAAAATATGCGAAGGTATGTACCTTCCTAAATGTGACATTGCCAGCAGTTGGGAGATATTTGATGGAAAATGTTTGAATAGACGCTGGGACCTTGTACCAGCACGTTAGAATTTTGAATCCAGTTTCTTGAATAGAACGGAAAATAGAGACCCCTACAGATTATTTTGGGTCTAGTAGTCATTGAAAAAGAAGACTCATTGGTCATTGTATGAATGTGCCCTGCTGTATTTTCAATACAAAAATAGGGATTGATTTTACTAATAGGTTGTTTGTTTTGCAAGGCAGCTTGCATTATGCAAGGGAATTTGCACCAGAACTTTGTGAACGTGGTAAAGTTTCACTTTGCAAAGAATACCTAATAATGTGCAAGGAAAATAAAAAAAAATGCATTTTTGCTTGCATATGACGAGATGATGGAAGTCGGCAGAGCTTCACCTTATGCACTAGGTTCTGGAAAAAAGTCCCTTGCAAAGGAAAAGTGTCTATTTGCCTTTAGTAAACCAACACTAACAATAATTCATTATTGTCAGTTACCTTGCTCAGCTCGGCTTTCTTACCAACACCATACTTAGGACCTGTGTTGACAGTCTCTGGGCTTTGGTTAATGGCGACATTTTGATATC
Organism: Pelophylax lessonae; assembly: GCF_965119305.1. Taxonomy (NCBI): domain Eukaryota; kingdom Metazoa; phylum Chordata; class Amphibia; order Anura; family Ranidae; genus Pelophylax; species Pelophylax lessonae. The sequence continues at coordinate 623,087,791 of NC_138768.1, read as the reverse complement.
AATTTAGGATGTTTCTGGGATCATTCAAATTTTTACAGGTGTTTTTTAGCTACAGATGACCTCCTTCTGACTTGCATTTTACTTCCTTCAAGCAGGTTTTTTCATTCCCAGGGACTTGTCTGGGAATGGAAACCCCATTTGAAGTGAACAAAAGCCTATCAACACAGGTCCTTACTGAAGGTGAAACACTAGGGTACATGAATGTACCAAAACTGCAATGCTACAACTTTCCCTTTCTAGAGGCCCTACTAGTTTTTTTTACAAAAGCGCTATACTAGGTGTAGAAAGATGACCTACAATGACATATTCCTACCTATAGGAAGTCAGAAGGTCAGTCTGCACACATCCTTAATAATACAAAAAAATGTAATGTTGTATGTTGTGTTTTTTCTGTTTCTAATTAGGACAAAAGGCAGAGTTTTTTTTGGTTGAGCATTGTTTTTGTATTGTTATCATGATGCTGTTTTCTTTTTTTTTTTTTTTCGGCTTTTAACTATCTCTGTTATCTCAAGCACAAATCTTTACAAACATCCTGAAGCAGTTTATTGTTCTTAAAGCTGAAATCTGGGAAAAGTAAAAGTCCTCCCTTTCAGTCAGTGGGGCCGTGCTTGCATTGCAAGGGTTAACTGATTCTTTATAACTAGGGGACCTGGTTTTACTTACTGGATCCTCCTCTCCTGCAGGTTCCCTTATTGCTGCAATACAGGTGCACGCACCCTCTTTAACCCTTTGCTCCAGGGTTTGATGTCCCTGATTTTATTAAGTTAGTAGACGCAAGGGAGGGGGTGTCGAGATCCTTCTAGTCCCACATAGCAGCTTTCAGGTACTTCACGCACCTTCCTCTCTGTCACTTTCCTCATTTGAGGCACACCGCATTCGTCTTTTCTCTCCTGTTTCTCTAAGGATAGCTGTGATCTACCGCCCCCTGGACTAGTATCGACTTTTCTTGACAACTTCTCTGCCTGGCTACCCTACTTTCTCTCTTCCGAAATCCCCACAATCATTCTCGGTGACTTCAACATCCCTAATAATATTAACACTCCTGCCACTTCCAAACTTCTCAGTCTAACCTCCTCCTTTGATCTGATGCAATGGATACATGCGTCTACTCACTCTGAAAGCAATATCCTTGACCTTGTTTTCTCCCACCTATGCACTCCGTACAACCTTTCAAACTATCCTTTCCCTCTCTCTGATCACTACCTTATTAGTTTCACTCTCTCCCTCTCCTCCACCTCCTCTCCCTCCAACTGCCTTACAGTTACCCGTAGAAACCTACGCCATCTCAACCCTTCTCTTCTCTACTCTGCTACCGACCACCTCTATGACAAAATCGCACCCCTGTCCTGCACCAACCTAGCCACTTTTGTCTACAACGCTCCACTTTTAGCCTCCCTGGACACACTGGCCCCCATCACTACACATCGAATCAGGCCCCGACCCTTCAACCTTGGCAAACAGATAACACTAGAAGTCTGAAAAAGCATAGCCTTGCTCTTGAGCGCCTATGGCGTAAGACTAGGTCTCAGAAAGATTTCAACCAATAAAAATCTGCTCTCCAAAAATACAATTCCAGTCTCCACACTGCCAAGCAGACATTTTTTATCACTTTCATTAACAACTTGTCATCCCGCCTTCGCTACCTTTAATTCTCTACTTCGTCCTCCACTGCCTCCACCCACTGACTCACTTACTGCCCAGGAGATTGCCAACCACTTCAAACAGATCACTGCTGTTCAGATACCTTCCATGCTTTACGCTTCATGCCCAAAGGTGCAATCACTACTTCCCTCATTCAACCCCACTACTATAGATGAGGTTGCTAAACTATTTGCTAACATCCACTTAACCACCTGCCCTCTGGATCCTGTTCCCTCGCAAATGCTATATTCACCCTCTGGTCCTATTCTACACTCTCTAACCCACATCTTCAATCTCTCCCTCTCTTCTGGCATCTTCCCCAACTCTCTAAAACATGCACTAGTCAGCCCCATACTTAAAATCCCTCACTGGATCCAACCAATCTTAACAACCTACGCCCTATTTCCTTGCTCCCCTTTTTAACCAAACCCCTTGAACGTATGGATTCAGTCTGGATTTCAGCCTCAACACTCCACAGAAACTGCTCTCCTAAAACTAACAAACGATCTACTAACGGCCAAAATCAATGGAAACTATTCTGTACTCCTACTCCTGGACCATTCTGCTGCTTTTGATACGGTTGACCACCCCCTCCTCCTCAAAAAACTCCATGCCTTTGGTCTCCGTGACTGTACTCTTCACTGGTTCTCTTCCTACTTATCCAACTGCACCTTAAGCGTTACTTAAAATTCTGCTTCCTCCTCTCCTCTTTCTTTCTCTGTTGGGGTCCCCCAAGGTTCTGTTCTTGGACCTCTCCTGTTTTCAATCTATCTACCCCTTCTCTCTGGGTCAGCTGATAGCCTCCCACGGCTTCCAATACCATCTCTACGCTGATGATACCCAAATCTATTTATCCACCCCTCAGTTCACTCCCTCACGTATCACTAATTTACTAGCAGATGTCATACCACTTCCTCAAACTCAATCTATCCAAAACCGAACGTATAATTTTTCCTCCACCACGTGCCCCTTCCCCCGATCTCTCTGTCAATATCGATGGCACAACTATCAGCCCATCCCCGCATGCCAAGGTCCTAGGTGTTGTCCTGGACTCTAAACTCTCCTTCAAGCCCAACATCCAATCACTGTCCAAATCTTGCCGCCTCAACCTCCGCAACATCTCCAAAATACGACCCTTTCTAACCAATGACACAACAAAGCTCCTAGTTCACTCCCTGGTCATCTTGCACCTCGACTACTGCAATTCCTTCTCATTGGCTCACCTCTACATAGGCTATCCCCCCTTCAATCCATTATAAATGCTGCTGCCAGACTCATCCACCTTACCAATCACTCAGTGTCCGCTACTCCTCTCTGTCAAACCCTCCACTGGCTTCCGCTCACCCAACGAATTAAATTCAAAATACTAACAACATCTTACAAAGCCATCCACAGTTTAGCTCCCAGCTACATCACTAACCTAGTCATAAAATATCAACCTAATCGCTCTCTTCGTTCGTCTCAAAACCTCCTGCTCTTTAGCTCCCGCGTCACCTCCCCCCATACTCGGCTCAAGGACTTTTTCAGAGCCTCTCTAATCCTATGAAACTCCTTACCCCAATCTGCTCCGATTATCTCCTACTCTATTAGCTTTTAGACGATCCCTGAAAACACCCCTCTTCAGAGAAGCCTATCTTACCCACACCTAACAACTATTCTTCCATTTTCTCCATCAGCTCATTCCCCACAGTTATTGCCTTTTGTTTCACTTGACCCTCCCTTCTAGATTGTAAGCTCTAACAAGCAGTACCGTCCAATTCCTCCTGTATTGAATTGTATTGTAACTGTATTGTCTTCCCTCATATTGTAAAGTGCTGCGCAAACTGTTGTCGCTATATAAATCCTGTATTATAATAATAATAATAAGACCAATGCAGTGACTATAGCCCTGCTTTGAAATTAAAGACACTGAGAAAGTCCACTGTTTGAGTGTAGGGGAGTGTTGATTGTCAAGGGAATGGAGCATCAGGTAAGTAAAAATGCTTTTATTGTCCCCTAGACATAGACTAGGACTTGACACACATAGACGAACCCTTGCTGTGGGGCTACACTTGCACTTTCACTTTTCCCAGAGTCAGGCATTGACATCTATGTTCTGTTTTTGGAATGTTGTCTAAAATTGTTTTTTCTAAAGTTTGAATACATTTTTGATGAGACGTCAAAAGACTTACAAAATATATAACTGATAAGCAATGACACTTCATTTAAGAATGAAATATATTTCTAATTTTTGACCTGTAGTGATGTATAATTGCTCCAACATGCAATATTATGCCTTTAATATTGTGTATGTCCAGAAAAGACATTGTGATCTCAAGAAAGTCTTTAATACTATACTTTTATTTTCATATCTTTTTTTTTTTCTTTTTTTTTTATTACGTTTTAATAATATTAATACATTTATGAAAAGTTTCTTGTAGGTTTCTTTTAATGGTAATGTTTGTTTTTCTTGCAGAGAGGTAAATGCAGAGTCGTCAGCTATCCGTGTGGGATTTGTCACGTATGATAAGGTTCTGCATTTCTACAATGTCAATGCTAACCTTGCCCAGCCTCAAATGATGGTGGTGACAGACATGGCAGAGGTCTTTCTGCCTCTGCTGGATGGATTCCTTGTCAATTTTAATGAATCCAGATCAGTCATAAACAAGTAATGTATTATTTTATTGTAAGCTACATAGTGGATTAATTTACTAGTATGAATGTGTACCAATACAGTATGTAACCAAAATCATGATTAGCAAAGCCCTGTCGGCCTTTTCCTGTCAAGAAAATAGGTTTAGTTTAAATTTCTAGAGTATGGAAGGCTGATGTCAGATGAGCAGAAGGACTCAGACCAATTTTCTAAATAAAGAAGAACATCATGTACTGATCTCTGCGATGAACTTTGTCATCTACGTTGTTAAAGCAGACCTTCAGTCATTTTTTTTCTTCTTTCATTTAATGAAGCCTTCGGCCCTTGCTGTGCAATCATTGAGAATAAAAAATGTAATTTGGTGGAAGTAAATTCCTGTTTTTCTTTACTTTCTCTTTCCCTGCCTGTAAAATGACTGGGCTAGTGATATCATTTCTTGCATTTGCACTGATTCCCGGGAGATAAACATCAGATCTTCCAGCAGTGCTCTTTTTTTATTTTTTCTTCTCACTCTCGTGAGAGTTTGCTGACAGGGGAGGGGGTGTGGAGAGTGGAGCACGGCTGGGGGGAGTGACAGGAAAGCCGAGGGTGGCTGCAGGGTTGGAGGGGGCTGAATGTGGGCGGAGATAGGAGGAGACCGCATATAATATATTCCTTTTTTATATAATATACTTTATAATTATTATTTTATCTACGATATTCATTGTATATATTTTGGGTAATAATATAATTTTTTTGTTTTGGTGGCTAATATAAATTGTCCCATACCTTGCATGTGCCGTGTGAAGTTGTTCTAGCAGCTGCGGCGATAACGAAGGCCTGGAAGCTCTGTCTTTGTTGTGCAGGTGTGGCTGAGCCGAGCCCTTCATGCGCATGCACTTACAGGCCTTCCTATAGATGTTACTATAGCAGCCACAGCCGAAGTTTGCCACCACTGCTATAGTAACCTGTCCATGTCGGAACAGACATGGCTTTTCTACTGCTCATGCGTGGCCAGGGGGCCCATTACTGCGAATGTGCGAGAATTACTAGGCTGGCGAGGCGGAGCAGTCAGCATTATTCCAGGAAGAGGGAGACTTGGGCTTCATTTGCCCTCACTAGAAATGGCCGCTCATAAAACCTGAAAGCGAGATATTAAAAAAAGCTCTTGGACCCAGAAAAAGTAAGCTGACATTCTCAGCTATTTACAAATTATGATGTACAATGATTAATTTGCATACTGATGTTTTTATTTTGATTGGGCTACCTTGACTGCAGTTCCTCTTTAAGTGGGTTAAAGCAACACGGATCACTATATTCCTGTACAGTGTACAGGGCGGTCCACTACCAGCAATGCATGTAGCATTTTTCAAAGTTGGTCACTCTTCCCAGTGCTGACAGGGAACGTCAGATCCCCATTATTTCATTGAGCAGCTGATGGAACTCCGTTAGATCAGCCTTTTTCAACCAGGGTGTTGTCAGGTTTCTGCAGTGGTGCCTTGACAAAATGCCTAAAAATTTCCAACAAATTATATACAAGTCATAGGGTGGACGAAGCCTGCCTTTTAGCTAAACAAAGCCACGTTTTCTTTGTGCACTATTACAACCTTCTAGCTGCCAGCATCCTAACAACTAATGACATCACTGATTAATAAGGGGGACATAGGGCGCATACACAGCATCATTGTTTACCCCTCTCCTTCAGCGCTGAGGTCACATTAACTGAAAAACTGAAACACCGTAATTCTAGTCAGTACCAGTTTGCAAAGGTGTATTATATGAATGATTCACCTCTAATGTTGGATGTCCTTTGTAAGTGGATGTTGCTGCATTATCTAATAAGTATTAGTTTAGGTTTTTGGAATGAGGTGCCTTGAGAATGCAGAATTGCGTGCAGAATTTTAAAGGGTGCCTTGCACGAAAAAAGGTTGAGAAGCAGTGGGTTAGAGACAGTAGCCAGTTAGCATGCTTTATGCTTTTAAAGCATTCTGTGTGTGTGTGTAGGATTGAATGGCCATGTACTCAATCAGAGCAACAACACTGGAAGTTGTGGTATCCTAGGGTCACAGCCAATTTGCCTGCCTCCAAGGTTGACCTTGTTAATAAATGTTGCTGCAAATTATGTATCAGTTGCCAAACCTGGTTGTAGTTCATGAAAAACCCCTCACTGAGCATTTGCTGTACTTTAGAAGGAGTAAGAGTTTGTTTTGTCAGCAACACTAAGTTCTAGATAAAACAAAACTGCACATTCAAATGTACACTCATTCTCAGGCAAAATCCAATTTGCAATATTTGGTTTCCCTTAGCAACAGATGATCATATATTAGTATGACTACAGCTTGCTAATAATAAGATTTAAAGAAGAAGTAGGACCAAAGCTCTTTTGGCCATAGTTCTCCTTTAGGTCACAGGAGTGCACTTAGTCCTGTACACTGGTGACCCAGATTTAGCCGACAGCGGGCTAAAGTCTGCTGTCAGTTGACGTCATAGAGCCAGTCTAGGTTCTGGAGAAATACCTGACTTAAGATAAGCAGGGACTGCAGAGCGTTTAACTTATTTAGCAGGTCTTGAACATTCCATGTAAGAAACTTCAGGGGGGCCATGAAAAATTTAGTCGAGAGTATTGGAGTCTTGGTGGCCCTCGAGGCAGCAGAGCAGTCCCACCAGGGGCACAGACATAAGGCAGCAGACTCATGTAAAATTAATATGTGAGGTAAGTAGAAATACAACACTGTATAGGCAGTAATCAGGGAAGTATGTCAATAAATAACAGAACAAACCCTCCCTCCCAGCTCCACACCACCCAAATCCGGGTGGGAGCATGTTTTCCATAAAACAAACTAAAAAACAGAAAATAAAAAACAATAGAAAAAAAAGTCATGATAGTAACCAGCAAAAAAAACAACCCCCATCATGGAGAGTGATCCTAGGGTGGCAACCACTCGCTGAGGGTAGTAGGTCACTGTATAATAGTGCTGCTCAAGTCGAGTTGAGTACAGGAGAGGAAGTCCACGGTAAAAGGATTGCCCACAACAGTGTGCCTGTGGGGGCGATACGGCAAATACAGAGTCCATGGTGCAGGTGGTAAAGGGAAGCTGGGCTGAAGTAACGCAAATAAGTCATCCAGGATTCGAGCGTTCAGAAAAGGAGGGGAAAATAACAGTTATGATGGGACTTCAGGAACCATTGCTGGCAGTAAACGTACAGTAAGGCTATCAAGGAGGGTTGCCCCCTTTCCGTCCCCAACTCACATAGCAGCACATGGTGAAAAGGGCTCCGAAGACAGGTGAGCAGTAGGGGAACAGGGGTAATACATAAGACAATAGGAATAACAGCAGGGGGAGAACCAGGGGTACCGAGCAGGGGAAGAAAGTACTCACAACAACCCCATGCTGGGTCAGCATCAGGTGCTGCACGTTGGGCCAACCAGGCTGAAGCTGATTCCAGAGCCTCAAAGAAGTGGATGTGGTCATTTCATACCATGTGGAGACGCACGAGGTAGAGCATGACATAGGTAAGGTGCTGGACGCGAAGTCGGCGCTTGACATCTTGGAAGCAAGACCGCTGACACTGGACCTCTAGCGAAAAGTCCAGGAAAACCGCCACTCTTGTGTTCTGGAAGGGGATGTTGCCCTTCAGCCTTATAAGATGAAGGATTGTGTCTCGGTCCCTGTAATTTATGAACTTGGTGATGAAAATACCAGGAGGGGCCCCTTGAGGTGGCGGGCAGGCAGGCATACGATGGGCTCGTCCACAACAAATGTGGTGAAGAAGGTTTTTCTCCCAAAGGTGGTAATAAAGAGAGTTTCCAGGAAGGTTGCTGGGTAGGGGCCCTCCACGCTCTCTGGCAGGCCAATAAACCAGAGATTGCAGCGGCAGAGGCGATTCTCCAAGTCGTCTTTTTTATGCGAAACGTTGCTGTAGTTAACGCTACATGTGTTTAGAGGAGTGCTGCAAATGGTGCAGGGTATCCTCTGCCTAATGCGAGTCTCAGCCTCAGTCACTGGACCCTCAACTTGTGGAAATCCTGGCAGATAAGGGAAATGTCTATCTTCACCTCCTCGATCTTGGTAGTCAGCGTAATCTGGCAGGTGGAGATAGCTTTGAGGACCTTAGCAGTATCAGCCGCGTGCTGTTCCGAGTCAGAAAAAAGAGCGCCACCATCTTCCCTCATCGAAGTCTTCTCCTGCCTTTGAAATCTGTTGAGTTTTGCATTAGTATCTATTGCCTTGCGAGGTGGAGACATGGCAAGCAGGGTGAGGGAACCCCACAGGTTGTAATTGAGAGGTATTACATGTAGAATAATTGATCAGGATATCGAAAACAGGATGAATTGTGGACGGGGCTCTCCACACTTGTGTCCTGCTCCATCATGCACTGGTCCACGCCCATCAGAGATCCTGAATTTAATGTTGGGATCCACCCAGATGCCTGGCTGGCATCTGCTCGGCCTTTCAGTGCGCTGCTTAAGAGGGCCTAAGAGAGAGCCTAAGCCAGCCGCTCCCACCCACTTGACAACCCAGCGTTTCAGTGAACGCTGGAGAGACAGAGCAGTCAGCCGCTGACTGACAGTGTCCGCTCTCTGCTCAGTGAAGACCGAGAACTGAGCAATTAGTGGTCTTTGATTGTTCAGCTCTGGGTTTTAGAGGGTACAGATGCAGCATTGGATCAATGCTGCATCCACCTAGGTGAGTATAAATGTTTTTTTTTTTAATACACATACTTCTCTTTTAATTGGTTGCTCATTAATGGTATTTCTGCCCGATTATCAAAAAAACAGTAAGCATTTGAAGGGTTGGTCCACCAAAAACTGACATTAATTTAGTTTGGAGTAGTTATAGTAAGTCGAAGCACAGACTGTCTTCTTTATCTAGTAAGGGAGCCAGCATTTTCAGAATAAGATGTGTACTTATATAATGTTCTTTGAGTTACTGGCCTTTAAAATCACCAATCTTGTCCTGTCTTACAGCTTGCTTGGACAGATCCCAGAAATGTTTGCAGAGACAAACGAGAGTGAAACGGTCTTTGCTCCAGTTATCCAGGCTGGCATGGAGGCATTAAAGGTTAGATTGCATTTTCCATGTGCAAATATACCTACAGGTTTTGCTTGGCACATTTGTAAGATTATAACTTAACCATATACATTTTTTTCACTTCTAAAAAGCTGTTGCAAAGTTATTCTTGAATGATTTTAGAAGGCTAGTTGCATATTGTCATTTCTGAGCTGTAACATATAGTTTATTGTTTAAGTAAACAGTTTTGAAAGATATTATCTTTGCTTTATATATGTTGAAACTTTGCAAAAGCTTGCATTGCAGTGTTTTTTCTTGCAACCACCGGACTGACATAACTGTCAGAATTATTTCAGTTTGTAAATGTCATATTATTTTTACAGTATTTAAAGTAGAAGTTCGGTCAAACACTAACCATACCTAAATATACTCCCACCCCCACTGTACGCCTATTCTGTCTACCCTGTGAAAGGAAAGATCTGTATACTTACCTATTCTGAGGCCAGTCACATGATCAGGTCCCAGTGCCGGCTTCGGTGTAGAGGAAGGAAAGCCAACAATGGCTGCCCCATAGTAAGCCTATGGGTGACGTCAACACCCAGGCTCTGCAGTCATTGTCAGCAAACTCTCCTCTTCACTGAAGCCAGCGCTGGGACCAGATCTTGCGACTGGATCAAACTGCCCTCAAAATAGGTAAGTATACAGATCTTTTCTTTAAATGTAGATAAAACAGGCTTAGAATGGGGGTGGGAGTAGATTTAAGAATAGTTTGTGTTTGACTGAACTTCCACCTTAAGTTAGACATAAAAGTTTATTTGACCAAATCATCTTTGTAAATGTATGGTCTCGTCACATCTGAACCTAATTTTGATTCTACACGGTGGGATTTACTAATGAAGCGTGCACAAACTTGTAGCAACCATCTAATCTGTTATTATAAAGAATCTGATATTTTTACATGTTGATCAATCTGTCTGATACTGTTAAGTATTTGACAGAAACATCTAAAACATGTTAATTGATCCTTCCTTCCAGAGAACTTAACTGATGAAATGGAAATTGACCTGAAAGGTTAGACCAAGCAAAACACTGTCAAATACCGACAATATTTTCATACTTGCATTTTTGCAGACATATTCCATTTACAATGTTGTGCAACAAAATCTAATTTATTATGAATATTGTAAAGTTTTTTGCCACAGCATGAGTTCACAGCCACTAGCTTTACTAAGTACATGGATATCTTCAGAAATTCTTCCTGGATGCAACGTTTTAGTATTCATGTGTACAAGCCTTAAAGGGTCATAACTGATAGTAATATGTGCAGGATATACAGTAAATACTTAATTTCTGCATTAATATCAACCAAGCCTAACCCCAAGCTCCTTGGTTTCTTATATGAATTCCTACTTTACAATAAAATAATTTCCACTTATAATCACAAAAATATAAATGTAGACTCATTTTTAACCAAGTTGTGTGTCATGTGAGATTGTTGTATGGTTGTTATCTTACAACAATCTATAGCTGCTATAGATGGCACAATGCTCTAAATGCCCGTATTATTTAAGGATGCACAAATGTTTACATTCTTTCCTATCAAACCATGTATCCCATTATGAAGCCCACATAAGCTTTGAAAAGATAGCTCTTGTTTAGAATTTGAAGCTGAGGGTATATACTCATAAAGGAAAAATTTAAACCGAATCTACGGGATACCAATAACCAGGCTCCCAACCCTCCCTCTACCCATCCTCTTTTCAATCATTATCTTTTTTTTTTTTTTTTTAATTACAAAATGGCAAATTAAATGACTCAGATTTCAATGTAAAGTGGGAGGATACTCTGTGGTATCGCACATCACTGCAAATTTATCTATGTGCATCACATAGAACTACATATCCCATTATTCTTTGGAATTGTAGTTGTGGTATTTGGGTGTTAGAGGGTTCTGTAGGCGGTGTCATGATTTTCTCTTTCCTCCACCCTCCATAGCCTGTGAAAAGCTGGGCAGACCTAGGCAGAGATGGGCAGAGCTTGGCAGTGACAGGCAGGAAGAGGCCCTAATTTTAATAGACAACTACAGATAGGATCACAATGACCTAATTAAATTGGCACATATAATACCCATGGTGGTAGCAGGGGGACTGATCACAATGTTGAACATACAAAAGGATAAGTTATCAGGTCCAGCGCACAGGAAATAAAGATGGAAAGCGTTTGAATGTGAAATTTCAAGTGTTACTAAACCCACAGCAGTAAAATTAGTCTGTATTTGCAGTAAAGCATGCTTGTTATACTCACTGTTGGACCAAAGGGGTTAATCCTACACATTGTGTAAAAAGGCATCCTGTCGTCTCTGATCCTCCCCTTCTTCCACTGTCCCCAATCGATCTCCTGATAGTACAGAGGCTTGGGGACAAACTGCACATGCTCAGTTTGATGTATATTGCTAGAATTTTTTTTCTTGGGAGGGTGCATGTGATGCATGTGATTAGCACAGGACCAATCAGCACTTTCCAGACAGAAGATTAGGGGTTCTGCAGTCATATAGGGCAGTCAAAGGAGAATGAAAACTGCTGATGAGAAAAGGTATTTAGCAGTTTATATTTACTAAAACTATTGCATTTCTGTGTTCTGTGTGGGAGACTTGGGTTTAGTAACACTTTAATGGATACTTTCTGAGGAACACCGCAGATTAGCATGGGTCACAGGGCACAGAATAGGAAGGAATTATATATGGTACAGTTGGACAGAAATGTAATTTTACCTGGGGATCAACTGTAAAAAGTAAAAGTTGAGGTTGTTCCCTTTTAGTTACAATAAAAATAAGTTATGTAACTTATGTTCACTTTATATTACTTTCTCTTTAATATGAGCTTCTCAAGCAGCTTTATTGATCTTTAAATTATTTTCACATACAAATGCATGGTCCTAAAGATGAAAAACCTAGTGCCACAAAGTGTATGGGTTTAAAATTAATGTTTTATATAATTATTATTTATATCCAATTTTTATTTCTCTTACGTCCTCTGACAGATGCAGCTCCCAATGCTTCTTCATTAATGGGTAATGCGCCATCTCCAGGAGTAGACTATGCAGTGAAAAGTTTTCACTCAACGCGCCTATAGGGGCTGTCCCTCACATTACCCCAGACACACTGTGCTCTAAAATTAGTTTCTTGCTGCCTAGTTTATGAGTAGGACCTAGGTTCCCTGCTGGGACTTCGGTCTCAGTTTTTCTTTTCTTTTAGAAAATGTGTGTTTATTTCTCTTTACTCACTATCGCTAGCTAGTGTCAGGTGAATCCCCCTGGTGAACTACAAGCGACAGCCGGGCTGGGGTTTCACACTGGATAATCTAGAACCTTATGGTCTCCCAGCCTGGCCAGCGTGAGCAGGTTGTGGCCCGACCAGGCATCGCCACGACAGAGCCACGGTGGATGGGGATGAGCCAGCGAACGGATGCTTCTCCAGGACGCATCAACCTGGAACGCCCTGAGTTGCAGCGTACCCCTCTTGGCTGGCAGCACCCCCACTCAGGGTGGGAGGCGAGCTGTTTTGGAGTGGAGCCCCACAGTCCATGGTATGGTGAGTGATGCAACGTCCCCCGTGTCCCTGGGGCAGATGTTTGTGGGGGAGATGTGGGCCCACTCCTGGGGATAACAGGGCTGTGTCTCTCTGAAAGATCCCCCAGGCCTGCTCCTGCTGGGGGCGCTATAGCGGTGTCTAACACCTGGGGGGGGTGTTGAAGATATTACCTTGTCCTGGGGGGTCCCCTTAGGTGGATTCCCGCAGTGGCCTCATCCCTGGGTTCCTGTGCACTTGGCGCCGTTTTCGGCCGCCATTTTAGGTGTGGGCATAGGCCGCATCTGTGCAAGGGCAGTGGCCATTTTCCCTTAGCTTCCTGAGTGTTTGGCGCCATTTTCTGCCGCCATTTTAAGTATGGGCATAGGCCACGCTGTATGGGTGGTGGCCATTTTCCCTTTGCTTCCTATGCTTTTCTATTGGCACCATTTTGTTGTAACTTTTAGGCTACACAGGCGGGCTTGGCCTCTAGTGATGTTTGGTTACTTCCTCTCAGACGTTTCACATGCTGGAAGACTGACTGCAGAGTGGCTGCTTCTCAGGGTGCTGGTACAGTAAGGGGATTTTTAGTCCTTTGGGCATTCCTCGGACACACTTAGCTCCTGTCAGGACACATTAAAACCTTAAAGGGAGACTCCAGCTTTAGCATGGTATAGTGGTGTTGACCGCAATCGCAATTTAAAGGGGCAGTGAACTTATTTTTTTCTCTACTGCAATAATGGAGTCCCAAGGTGAAAACTTCCCCTCTGAGTTTATTTGGGCATCTGGACCATCCGGATCACCTGGATCACCATCTCTGGTGTCTCTTTCTGCAGCCTTAGAAAATCTGGCCTCAAAGGTGGATCTTGTGATGAAACAAGTTTCTACCAACAAACGACCGATGCCCTCTCAGTCCTCTGATTGAGAGCCTGATGTGGTTGCCATGGACAACACCCTCCCTGAGGGATCCTTGTCCTCACAGTCAGACGGTGAGGAGGATGAGTCCTCCTCAGCTGCAGCGCAGGAACGCGCTCTGGTGGAAGAACTGATTCGTTCACTAAGGGAAATATTGCAATTGGATGATGAGCCCCCACAATCAGGAAAGCAGGTTGTCTTCGGCTCCTGCAAAGCCCAGAAGTCGGGTCAGGTTTTTCTTTGTCCCGAGGATTTTCACGATATTGTGAATGAGCAATGGCGGCGCATTAAACACATGCTGGTGGTTCCCAAGCGATTTCATCGCCGTTACCCCTTTGCAGACTCAGTTTCCAATCGTTGGACAGTGTCACCTAAGGTGGATCACACTGTTTCCCGGATTGAAAGATCTACTGTGGTACCTGTAGAAGACTCCCCGGTGTTTAAGGACCCGGTGGACAGGCGAATGGAATCCCTTTCCCGCCACCTGCACTTGTTGGTGGGTTCGATTCTACCTGTGTTCGCCTCCGTCCTGGTTTCTCAGACGGTCACAGAATGGGTCAAGGTGCTTAGGAGCCACTTGAACGCTGAGTTGGTTGCTCCAACTCTAATTGAGCTCACGGATCAGATGGCCCAGGCCATGGTGTACCTGTGTGATGCAGCCCTGGACACGGCTCCTCTGGCTGCCAGAGTGTCTGCGGTGGGGATCCCCATACTCCGCATTTTGTGGCTGAAGAGCTGGTTGGCGGACCAAACTTCTAAGAAGGCTGTAGCTGATCTTCTCTTTTTAGGTGAATGTCTGTTTGGTGACTCCTTGGATGAGTTAATCAAGGGTCTAACGGTGGTGCAGGATCTCTTTGCACAGGGCGTAATCATCTGGATTCTAATTCTGGACCTCAAGTCGCTGAACCGCTTTGTGCATGTGCAGAAGTTTCGGATGGAATCCATTCGATCGGTGGTGGTGTCTTTAAATCAAGGGGATTTTCTGGCCTCAATCTATTTAAAAGATGCGTATCTGCACATCCCTATTTACGAGGGTCATCAGCGGTATCTCCGTTTTGCGGCCGTCTCATGAGGTCGGAGCTCTCGTGGTGGCTTCAGTCGCCGGCTCTGAGCCAGGGCAGGTTGTTTCTGCCGCTGTTGTGGACGGTGATCACCACAGATGCCAGCCTGACAGGCTGGGGTGGAGTGCTGGGCGCCCTTTGTGCCCAAGGAAGGTGGTCGCCGGAGGAATCGTCTTTACCGATAAATGTCCTTGAGCTCAGGGTGATCAAACTCTGCCTGCTCCATTGGACGCCGCGGCTACGTGGTCTTCCGGTTTGGGTGCAATCCGACAATGCCACGGCTGTGGCTTACATCAATCACCAAGGGGGCACCAAGGGGGCACCAAGAGTGCCCGGGCAGACAAGGAAGTGGCCGAGATTCTGACTTGGGCCGAGGCACATGTCCCGGCTCTCTCGGCAGTTCACATTCCAGGAGTGGAGAACTGGCAAGGGGATTACCTGAGTCGTCAGGTTCTGGATCAGGGGGAATGGTCCCTGCATCCGGAGGTTTTTCGCCTTCTGTGTGCCAGATGGGGAACTCCAGAGGTGGTCCTGTTTGCGTCTCGTCTAAACAAAAAGGTAGAGCGGTTTGTGGCCAGGCCTCGAGATCCTCTGGCCGACGCCACAGACGCATTGGTGGTGCCTTGGAGCCGATATCGACTGATTTATGCCTTCCCTCCGATACAACTGTTGTTGAGGTTCCTCCGCAGGTTGGCGGTGGAGAAGGTGCAGGTGATTCTGGTGGCCCCAGACTGGCCTCACCGGTCTTGGTTCGCAGACCTGGTAATGATGGTCGTCGAGCCTCCCTGGCAGCTGCCTCTGAGAGAGGATCTGCTGTCTCAAGGACCGATCTTCCATCCTGCTTTACAGGTGCTGGCTTTAACGGCGTGGCTTTCGAAGGCCAGGTGTTGAGAGACAGGGGTCTGTCTGATTCTGTGATTCCTACCTTGTTGAGAGCTAGGAAGGTGACTTCCAGGAAGATTTATCATCGTACTTGGAAGATGTATATTGCCTGGCGTGAGTTGCAAAACTTGCATCCTCACTCCTTCTCGGTGGCGAGGGTTTTAGCCTTCTTGCAGAAAGGGTACTTTTGGCTTTAGGCATGGTTAAAGGTCAGGTGTCGGCCTTAGCCATTTACTTCCAACGTCCCATGGCGACTAATTCATCGATTGGCACCTTTATTCAGGAGGTACGTTATTTGACTCCACGAGAAAATCCCCTTCACCTCCGTGGGATCTGAATTTGATTTTGTCCATTCTTCAACAACCTCCCTTTGAAAATAACAGGGAAATGTCTCTGCTTTTGTTGTCTCAGAAGGTTGCCTTTTTGGTGGCTATCACTTCTGCTCGCAGGGTGTCTGAGTTGGTGGCTCTGACCTGCCATTCGCCTTATCTGGTCGTTCATAGGGATAAGGTTGTTCTTCGTCCTAACCAATCTTTTCTCCCTAAGGTGGTGTCAGCTTTCCACCTCAATGAAGATATTGATTTACCTTCGCTCTGTGCTAAGCCCAAGCATCCCAAAGAATTTGCCTTGCATTCGCTGGATGTGGTCAGGGCAGTCAGGGTCTACCTGTCTGCCACGGAGTCCTTTCGGACATCTGATTCTCTGTTTGTCCTTCCTGAGGGACCTCGTAAGGCTTCGGCTTCGTCTGCTTCAACCATATCAAAGTGGATCAGACAGACTATTGTTCAGGCCTATTCGTTAAAGGGTCAGGTGCCTCCTTTCCCTGTGAGGGTGTATTCTACTAGAGCGCTGAGTGCCTCTTGGACTTTTCACCATCAGGCATCTGTGGCTCAGGTGTGTAAAGCTGCGACCTTGTTGTCTGTACACACTTTCTACAAGATCGATTTCATGGCATCCTCGGATGCTTCCTTTGGCCGCAAGGTTTTTGCAGGCTGATGATTGACGAAGAGACTGTGGTTTCTCTTTTGGGGTTGAAGTTTTGTTTTGGGGAAAGCTCCTGTTGGTGTTGGTTGAGCTTTTTGTTGCCCTGTTGGCTACGTTTTTAGCCTTGGAAAGGCGTTAACAGTTTTTGGTTGCGTTCTTCCCACAACTCATGCCTACACTGCTTTGGGACGTCCCATTATTGAAGAAGCATTGAGAGCTGCGTCTGTCAGAGGACGTAAGAGAAAATTTGATTTTTCTAAGAGCTTACCGTAAAATCCTTTTCTCTGAGTCCTCTGACAGATGCAGCTCCCGCCCCTCTATTTTGGAGTTGGTTGTGTCCTCTTTCACTGCTTACTACGAAACTGGTTTTAGAGCACAGTGTGTCTGGGGTAATGTCATGAGGGACAGCCCCTATAGGCGTGTCGAGTGAAAACTTTTCATTGCCTAGTCTATGCCTGTAGATGGCGCATTACCCATTAGTGAAGAAGCATTGAGAGCTGTGTCTGTCAGAGGACTCAGAGAAAAGGATTTTACGGTAAGTTCTTGCAAATATCCAATTTTTCTGAAGAACGTGCTTAGCAGCAGTTTTTCGTTTTGAGACTGTCACAACTCTTTAATGTACTTGAAAATGTGAGAGACATCAGTACTCCCAGTACTTCAAGTTCAGCAGTTGGCAGGTGTAAAAACTAACAACCTCCTTTTGTCGTCTACGTGAACATACCACTCAGGATACCAGTAAACAATATCACATTGCTGCATTGTTCGTCATTTTACAAGAAATTCTGTATAGCAGCAGTAGGAGTTGTAGCTCTTTACATCTCTAGTTTTGTCCATAATAATTTACCAGTCATGCTTTCTTTGGTATGACAGGCAGCAGAATGTGCAGGCAAGCTGTTCATCTTCCATTCATCACTTCCCACCGCTGAAGCCCCAGGAAAACTCAAGAACAGAGATGACAGAAGACTGATTAACACAGACAAGGAAAAGGTATGTACCAGGCACTGAGTGCTTAAAAAATTGTACTGTGAGAATAGAATTCATAAAATGTTCTGCGATTAAAAAGTACTATATAATGTAATCACATTGTGTTTCATATAGCTCCATATTTGTGTATATATGGACCATATATATTAGGGATCGATCTGATATCGATTTTTCAGGGCTGATACCGATACCGATTTTCCAGCCACCTTTCTGGCCGATAGCCTATATTAGGTGCAGCGATATTCTGCACAGTTAAAGTTTTTTTATTTTTTCACTGTCCATTTAATTTTTTTGATCACTTTTAGGCCCCGTTCACACTGGGGCGATCCGACTTCCCGGGGCGACCTCACAGGTCGCGGCGCGCTGCTCGCACCGCGACCTCGGAGCGGCCGGCACGGACTTCATAACATTGAAGTCAATGCAGGTCGCTCCAGGTCGCCCCAAAGAAGCTCCGGACCCTTTTTCTAAGTCGGAGCGACTTGTGTCGCTCCTATTAGAACGGGTCCACAGCTTCTCTATGCCAGGTGACCTACGGCGACCTGTCAGGCGACCAGGTCGCCTGACAGGTCGCCCCAGTGTGAACGGGGGCTTATTGCTGTCACAAGGAATGTAAACATCCCTTGTGACAGTAATAGGCAGTGACAGGTACTCTTTATGGAAGGATCAGGGGTCCCCAAACCCCTCCTCTGCAATTAAAAACATTTAAAAAACGCATTTTGGCTGTTTTGAATACTGTAATTTTTTTCTAAATATGGCGTCTTTAAGGCTCCAGTAGCTGGAAGTGATGTCATGACATCTCTTTCGGGTTACTATATCGGAGACCCGAATCAAAGCTGATTCCCACTTTGTTCAGGTCGGGCGGAATGTTTGTAATAACAGCCAAGTGGCTGCTTAGCCGCTTTAATTGTTATTACAAGAAAGCCGACCATCAGCTCTAAAAAACGGTACAGGGGTGATGTTTGTAGCTGCAGGCTACGTGCCTATGTGCCAAAAAGAGACATCAGAATCATCGCTGTCGTCACTTTCCATACCTGATGATGAATTTTCCCAAGAATCGATATCGCTCAGTTCTTCAAGTAACTCAGTTTCGCTGTCACTGTTTTCCAGTTCGTCTACAAGCGCTTTTGCGCAAAAAGAACGCTTTTTGTACGCCATGGTCGTTCTCAATTTTCCAGGCACAAAGCACTGGAAAAGCACAGGTAGGGCACTGAAAAAGTCACCAGGTGCAATCCTGTGGTGAAATGGCATGATACAGTGTAATCCGTTAGGATCACAGCTTTGTATCATGTAATTTAGTGTACTTACATTTTTTAAATTGCTGCCGGTTCCACCCCTCTGCATCCCAACGCTCGCAGGGAAGGGAATCGGAAGACAGGTGCTGGCATCGGCTGGGCACACAGCGGAAGGACGGTGGGGGAGGGGGGCGGGGGATCGCAGGGGAGTTTTAAAATGTAAAACAACAGATTTCCATGCAAAACAATGTACCGCTTTTAGCACAGAAATCTGTACATGATCAGACCGCCAGGGAGGTTAAAGAAGAATTAGAGCCAACGTTCTTTTGGCTCTACTACCCCTGTGGGTCACAGGAGTGCACTTCGTTCTACTCTCCTCTAACCTATTGTCAGCAAAGAGTGGGCTAAAGTCTGTTGTTGGCTGACGTCACTCAGCCGGTCCAGGCTCTGGGTCGTTCCCAACTTTAATGTCTGGATCCACCCAGATGCCTGGACCGGCAGCTGGTTCAGCCTCTTAATGAACTGCTGGGAGACTAAGCCAGCCACTCCCGCCTCCTCCACAGCCCGGCGTTACAGTGAACGGTGGAGGGGCAGAGCAGAGAGAGTGCAGATTTGATACTTGTATTAGTATTAGGAAAATATGCTGTGGAACATTATTATTTACATACAGTATACAATGTAGTATGTTTCTATACATTAGGTTTGTATACTGAGAAGATTTCTGCTGCTTATGTGGTAGTAACTTTTCAGCTGCAGCACTTTTGGCCCAAAACAGTCTGCAACTACTGATCTCCAGACAAATATTAAATAATTATGCTCTCCAGGACTTAATTGTGAGACGTTGCTTAGGAATTCCAGATGCAATTTAGGCACTTGATGTTTTCAAGCTATCTCACCTTAACTTGTTATTCCCCTGGATTGGGTGGACAGAATTGGGGGAGGAAATCGGATGACATCAAGTGCCCAAGATTCACCTGGAAGGCCTATTTTTTGTTATTAGAAAATGTTGAGGATTTATATTATCATTATCTTTACAGTGTATGATTTTTCACAATGTTTTGCATTTTGTGAGACCACTTATGGGTCAATGCACTGTTTACTTTTCAATCAAGATTTCATCCCTTGTAATAGAAGAATTTAAAGTAACTGTTCCTGAACGGGGGAGTGTAAACACAATTTTGCATGCAGTCATATGCGTATACACGAGGTGTGCCACATGTGCCCGGGCACAACCTAATCATCTCGTGCAATGCCGATTCCCCCTCCTGCCTGAGCCCCCCTACCCCTACCCCATGCTACCTACAGCGTTTTCAGCTTCTCTCCTTTCCTCTCCCTCCAGCTGCTGCTGTGGGCACACAGGTGGTGTGTCAGGATGGAGAGCGGGGGTAGGGGTTGATAAATATGTCATTTTTTTGGCCCCTTTTATTTTTCTAAATGAACACAGTAAGTGATCAGTACCGATCCCTCCTATGTTTATTCCTAACTGAAGCATAGTAAACTGTGTTTACTGTGCTTCAGTTTGTGAATAAACAGGTTGCGACTCAGCAAAGAGCACTCCCCATTCATTTACTCTGAGGCTGCAGAGAAAGGGACTGATGAATTCCTGTCCTCAGCCCCTTTCTCTCTCTTAAAAGTAAGAATTCAGGGGTCTGTTTAGATGCATGATATTTCACCAAAGCACCCCAATGGTGCTCCTAAGAAAAATTGTAAAAAAAATAATATTGTAAAAAATTAAAAAATAATAAAATTGTAAAAAATAAAGAAAATAAATAAAATGATAAAAATAAAAAAGTATTGAAACCGTTCACTGCCCTACCAACCTCTGCTCTACTGACATCATCCCCTGCCCCGCTGACACCGTCCACTGCCCTACTGACACTGTCCTCTGCCCAACTAACACCGTCCACTGCCCTACTGACACCGTCCACTGCCCTTCTGACACTGTCCACTGCCCGACTGACACTGTCCACTGCCCTACTAACACCGTCCACTGCCCTACTGACACCGTCCACTGCCCTACTGACACCAATCTCTGCTCTACTGACATCATCCCCTGCTCTGCTGACACCATCCACTGCCCTACTGACAGTCTTCGGCTCTACTGATACGGTCCATGTTTTAATACATTTTAAAATAGTTGTTTACATTTATTTATATGCGTGTGTGTGTGTTTCTGTGTGTGTGTGTGTATAACACGCGCATGTGTGTTTGAGCTTTGGGTGCACATCCTAATGCAATAGGCTGCGCACACCTATACATGCGGTATTCATAGACAAAGATTTTATTTCTCTTTCAGAACCTCTTTCTACCCCAGTCCAATACATATGAAAATCTGGCAAAGGAATGTGTGGCCAGTGGGTGCTGTGTAGACCTTTTCCTGTTCCCCAACAACTACATTGATGTGGCATCAGTAGGCCTGGTGACAATGCTTACAGGAGGCACACTCTACAAGTATAACAATTTTCAGGTAAATCATTGCTTTGCATAAAAGAAGAAATCTCACAAAAATATGTACACTTTTATTTTATCCACCAAGGGACTAAATGCATGTAGCCCCCGATACCTTTTAAATCCATGTTGGCATTGCTGAGCAGCCGTGGTTGGGCAGTTTTCCCTCCACAGTGTCACAATGCTCCTAGAAAGGAGATCGATCTGTGAGAGACAGCATTGGTTTTTGGCAGCAGGGGTCGCTTTGGAGACCAGTGCTGCCATTTATAACAGACCATGTGCAAGAAGTATGTGCAAGACGTAGCAGATAACAGACGAGCTAGAACTTCTTTACCTTTGACCCCAGGAGCCATGCTGTGATCCTCATTCAAATGGGCCTGTTTTGCTCCAACAACTAAATCATGACTATAGTGTTTTACTGGTTATAACCTTTTCATGCTTTATAAAGTGTTGCTCACATGCACTGTGCTTTGGGGCTCTGAGAAGTTTAGCTACTCCCCTGGGTTTGTGACAAGCACAGGAAAGGCATAAGTAGGAGTATATGGACAGAAAAAGCGCAGCCTACTTGGCTATACCAGCTGTTTAAGATCCTGGGAAAATCTCATGAGAACTGCACTTGTAGCTTTATTTCCCAGTAAATGTTAAAGAGACCATGTATACATACATATGAACTGAAAAGCTCCCAGATATATAGTAATGACAGGATTAATATTTTAATTAGGTGAAAATAAAGGTTTGATATGTTGAAAAATGAAAGGCAAATACATTGTGTATGGGAAAACAGTTACCTAATGAGCAAATATAATTAATCAGTTCTTGTATGGTTAAAGAAAAAAACTTTGATTTGGGTGGTGGGAAAGGTCAAAGCTTTGCAGGGTAAGCTATTGTGCAATGGTAGGCTTGAAGTGTGAGAAATGAGTTGTGCTTTGCCTCCACCTACTGGTTACAAAGTGTACTTTTTTTTTTTTTTTTCAGGTACATACAGAAGGCCAGCAATTTATCAATGACCTCAAGAAAGATATTGAAAAACGAATAGGATTTGATGCTATCATGAGAGTCCGTACAAGTACAGGTATATTATTATGAAAATTACAACCGAACACGCTATCAGTCAAGAGGTGAAATCAAACTTTTCAGTGATTTTCTTCTGGAACTTTGATTGTGATGACTTCTTGCAGTTAATTAAAAGAGTTTATAATTCTGTTAATTGTATCAATAATGCTAATCTTGACAGTAGGAAAAACAAGGGATTGCTCACTTGCTATAGAGCATCCATCATATATCAGGGGTCTTCAAACTATGGCCCTCCAGTTGTTCAGAAACTACAATTCCCATCATGCCTAGTCATGTCTGTGAATATCAGAGTTTTACAATGCCTCATGGGACGTGTAGTTTCGCAACAGCTGGAGGGCCGTAGTTTGAGGATCCCTGATATAGATGATATACAAAGTACATTAGTCTGTGAGCCATGTCCTTATGCTATAATCATTCAGTTATTATCATAAAGCTATTCTACCTAGTTTTGATTTTAAAGGTTTTTATGTGAAAAATCACTTCAAGGTATATATAAAAAGTGTCAGTGCAGTTCTGATGGGCTGTAACAGAAAAATGTCCCTAAAAAATGCTGCCAGTGCCAAAAAAGAGCATCCGCCTGTCTTTTTTTTTTGTTTTTTCTCTATACCTATATTATCTTTTTTTTTTTTTTTTACCACTTGACCTCCAGAAAATTTACCCCCTCATCTTCCCAAATAAAATTTATGTTATTTTTTTCCCCAAAAAAAAATCTTTCTTTTTTTGGTGGTATTTTCTCACACTGCCTCTGTGCATGACTTCCCTCTGCTGGTTGGCTGACATCACAGAGGAATCTTAGCCCCTCCTGCTGCTCTTCATAGATCAGGGAAGGAGAACGGAGGGGGATCATGTGACCGCACAGCTGCGGTGTGAGAAAAGATATTTAGCATTGTCATTTTAAAAAAACACATACACTGTAGTTAATGACAGCATAATCCAGAGGTCATAACAGTAAAGTCACAATGTGAATTTACAAACACTTTAAAGCGGAGTTCCACCCTAAAAAAAAATTTTGCAGCATCAGTTAGCAAAAAAAACCTGAAAAAGAATTGGATAGTTAATATTTTTTTTTTTTTTTCCACTTACCTCGTTTTTAATGAAAATAAACTTACCTTCCTTCCTCTTCCTCCCTGTGCGGCCGCTGCCCCCGACGTCACTTCCTCCTTTGCATTGCGTCCTGGGAGATGAGCGTCATCAATCCCAGGATGCAGTGGGAAAGGCCCCGGCTGCTACTCTGATTGCCGATCGCAATCTACAGCGCATGCGCGAGATAGCGATCGGCATTCTGGGTCGCCAGGAACCCGGAAATAGGACACAGCGGGGGACACCATGGCTTCAGATGCCCACACCGGAGATGGCCGCACTCTGCAATCAATTTTAAAGGTAAGTATTTATCTTTATTCTATAACTGTAGGGACCTGTAATGTAGGGTTAGTGTTAGGGTAATAGAGGATAGCTTAGGATTAGGGGGGTATTTTTAGTTAAAAAATGTGTATGTGCACGGAACTCCGCTTTAAGGTGGTCCTAAAGACTTTTTTCCCCTAAAATACCAAACATGTTATACTTACTTGCTATGTGCCCTCAAACCTCCTCTTCTGGAGTTCTTCATCTCTGTCCGCCACCATAGGAAGCTATTTACTATGGGGACAGACGTGCATGCTCATTTCCAAGCCAGGCTGTGTGCATCTAATGACACACACAGCGCAGCGCTTCTTCCTCACTGAATTTTGACTGACAGCAGCAGGAGCCAATGGATCCTGCTGCTGCCTGTCAGTCCCTGTGTGGAGAGTGAAAAGACTGCAGCCAAGCACAGTGTTGGATCAATCCAGGAGGGAGGTAAGGGTTTGGGGGTTTGGGCACAGCAAGTTCTTAAACATCTTTTAACTTAATGCACGGAATGTATTAAAGTAAAGAAAACATTTTAGCTTTTCAAACACTTTAAATATCTCCCTTCTTACAAGGCTCCTGTCTCAGAGTTTTACTCATTATCTCACAACACATCAACTTATCGAATGCAATAGCAGTTAAGGCTTCTAACTTTAGAGGACCACTGTGTTGAGCCAATTCTTCTTCTTCTGATTATATCGGCTTTTGCTGTAAAATGTGCCTTTTCTGTTCTACTCAGACTGTGCACCTTACTTGTATCGCACAGTTAATGTTATTTTCTGATATTATTCTTTTGTTACAGGTAAAGGTTGCTCATGTATCACTGCTGAGACGCTCTGCTGGAGACTCAATTGCAGTCATTTCCTACTTTTCTACACTTTTCTTTTGAATAATGTTTTCTTTAACAATCCTAAATAAAGTTTGCTATAAAGTGAATGTGATAATAATGAGCACTGATTACAATGCCAACCGCATGATTGTTATGTGTGCTACTTTGCAGGATTTAGAGCCACGGATTTCTTTGGTGCTATATATATGAACAATACCACAGATGTAGAAATGGCTGCCATTGATGCCGACAAAGCCGTAACTGTGGAGTTTAAACATGATGACAAATTAAGTGAAGACACAGGAGCTTTGATTCAGGTATTTCTAATCTGAGGGTTTTAGTGAGCTCTTTAGAATATTGTTTACATTTTACTTCCTGGTAATTTGAGATGTCCTTCATGGAACCTCCTCGTCACACAAAGGGGAGAATCATCTATAAATCGTGTAATATAATCATAATAATAATATCAATAATAATAATGTACTAAAACTGGAGCTTGCATCATCTGGTGCAGCTCTGCTTAGAAACCAATCAGCTTCCAGGTTTTGTTGCCAAAGCTTAAATGAACAAGCTGAAGTTAGAAGCTGATTGGCCATCATGCACAGCTGCACGAGATTCTGAGTGCTCCAATTTTAGTAAATCAACCCCAAAGTCTAAAATTGTGAGTGGTGTGCCCCAGTGTTCTCTTTGAGCCAGGGCTGTTCAGTTTATGTATTAAAGATATTGAGGTTGGAAAAGGGAGTGCAATTTCATTGCTATATCCAAACCACCACAGAAAATTGACCTCCACTCCAGCATAAACTCCTGGAATGTCAGTCCTAAGCAGCCCAGGTGCCTGCACTCCTCCACAACTGTAAATAGCTAAAGGAGCTAGAGTCTGCTTCTGATACGGATTCATACTTCATCAGTAAAAGGGCAAGCAATCCAGAGAATCCATAAAATCAGCTGCTGTGTTTCTGCCGAAGCCTTAGGCTCCTTTCACATGGAGTACAACCTGCCTGCTCAACGGGGGATGTCTCCGCTAATCCCCGCTGAACAGGCTGATGACAGGTCTGTGTCCACTATGCTATGCAGAGCAGACACAGACACAGCCCGCTCTCCTCTACGGGGCAATCGGATAGAAATGAACTGCATAGAACCAGGTATGTAGGAAAAAGAAAAGGATATTTTTGTCACCATTTACAAAGTGGAATTCACAGATACACAGAAATTGTGGATATTATAAAAACTAATATATCCATCCTGTTTGGTGAAAAAACATTACAACAGGTATTGCAGAATGGGTGCCTATTCTTTAGTAGAAGGGCATCAATCCTAGGAATGTTATCTCCAAGCCCTTACATAGGTGATAATAAAGTGAAAATGAATTGTTTATCAGTGATGGTTTTTACAAATGTGGATTAAAACATGCAAGTATTGCAAAAGTGAGGTCTGCAGTTACTGGACAGACTTTTGCTTTGAAACAATATATTAATTGCAACACTTGTAATGTAGTTTATCTCACTGCTTGCAAACTTTGTAATTTACAATATATATGGTGCACAATCAATCTGGATATGAGAACCATATACTGTAGTGGGAACAGTTTGGGATGGCCCTTTCTGTTCCAACATGACTATTCACCAGTCCACAAAGCAAGGTCCATAAAGACATAAATGAGTGAGTTTGGGTCGGAGGAACTTGACTGGCCTGCATAGAGTCCTGACCTCAACCCGATAGAACACCTTTGGGACAAATTAATCAGTGCCTGACCTCACAAGTGCGCTTCTGGAAGAATGATCAAACATTCCCATAGACCCACTCCTAAACCTTGGGGACAGCCTTCCCAGAAGAGTTGAAGCTGTTATAGATGCAAAGGGTGGGCCAACTCCATATTGAACCCTACAAACTAAGACTGGGATGCCATTAAAGTTCATGTGCGTGTAAAGGCAGGTGTCCCAATACTTTTGGTAATATAGTGTATGTGATCCTTTTGGTTTGCAGGCATTTGAAAGGTCACCTTGGGAAGTAGAGGTGAGGGAAGGCACCTGGAGCGAGAGGTGTAGTGGATATGCAAACTTCGCTCCAGGGCCCCCAAGGACTTGAACTGTTATCGGGATTTGAGCCTTTTTTAAATAGTGGTGGGGTCACTCTCACTTTTGTCCCCTGTTTCTGTCAGAGTTATGATATTATTGTTTTGTGCACCCTCCAAATAATCTCT
Organism: Pelophylax lessonae; assembly: GCF_965119305.1. Taxonomy (NCBI): domain Eukaryota; kingdom Metazoa; phylum Chordata; class Amphibia; order Anura; family Ranidae; genus Pelophylax; species Pelophylax lessonae. The sequence goes on along the minus strand of NC_138768.1, from coordinate 623,060,970 downwards.
TTTTAAACTCTCTCTCCTCATTCCTGTTTTTTCCTTTCTCCATTCTCTCTCCTTTTTCTCCTTCTTTTTTCCTCTTTTTTTTTTCTTTAATTTTTTTAATTTGCCTTACATTTGTGGATTTTTGGTTGAATATGTAATGTTGTTTTACACTTGGATACTGTTTTTTCTACAAGAGTTTGAAATATAGTTTTTTTCTTGGTTTGTTTCATCGATATATTGCTGTACCTAAGTTTTGGTTTCTACTCAGAAGGGTTGTATAACCTACAATTATTTCTGGGATTTGCAGCTGAAGTGTTGCTCTCCTGTGCATGCGGCTATGTTTAGAAGGAACAGAGTTTCCTTCAGCAAGGTAGCTGTGATTAAGGCTTCCGCTGAAATTTGTTAGCCCTTTGCTGATTTTGTGAATGCTCTGAATTGCTTGCCAATTTATTGATAAAGTATCATTCAGGATCAGAAGTGGACTCCAACTCCTTTATCTACTTCTAAATTATGAAGGGAAATAAATCTGGCACTGGATGCAACAAACCTTTACAGGAAGACCTTGATAAAGTAGGGGGGGGGGGGGATTGGGCAGCTACTGTAGAGTTAAAAACTGAGAAATGTAAAGTTATGCACTAGGGTGCTAAAATGTTCGGCCCATCTTGAATACGTAGTTAATTTTTAGTCACCAATCCTCAAGAAAGATGTTGATTTAGAAAGAGTTCAGTGAAGGGCATCAAAATTATTAAGGGGCATGGGGGGACCTCAGATTACAGTTATTCATATTGGTAAGAGGCATTTAAAGTGATTGTAAAGTCTCGATTTTTTTTAAATAACAAACATGTTATACTTACCTGCTCTGTGCAGTTGGTTTTTCACAGAGCAGCCCGGATCCTCCTCTTCTAGGGTCCCTCTTCTGTGATCCTGGCCTCTCCCTTCTGTTGGGTACCACCACAGTAAATAGCTTGCTATGGGGGTACCCGAGCCAAGTCACAGCTCCCTGTGTCCATTCAGACATGGAGTTGCAACCTGGCCCCTCCCCTTCTCTCTCCTGACTGACTGAATGATTTTGATTGACAGTAGCGGGAGCCAAACATGCCTTCTGTCTCAGTCAATGAGGAGGGGAGTCCCAGGCAGCTTAGGCACCCTGCAACATCGCTGGATAAAGACTGGTATTAGGGGGGCTGAGGGGGGCTGCTGAACACAGAACACAGAAGGCATAGAATGCATTAAGATAAAAAAAAACCTTCTGCCTTTAAAATCCCTTTAAGATGGAATATAATTACAATGTACAAATGTAGCAAACGTGACTTCAGTAGCTGTATTATACTGCAAAAGCCACACTATTCATTTTTTTTTGCTGGGTTGAATGAAAAAAACTGTCAACTCCAGTCGGAGCCACTGTACTAACTATTCGAAGTTAGTACACCGATCTCCTCTGCTGAGCTGTTCTGACAGAGAGATGCCCCCTGCCCCCCTGCTAGAACACTCCGATCAGTGTTCTCTGGCTTTGGCTGAGAGCGCTGATAGGGAGTAGATTGGCTGCTGGTTTTCCAGCATGCTCATCCAACAGAAACTGAGTGCTTTACAAACGGACCAATTTTTAATGAACCAGCCAAAGTCGGCCGGTATTCGACCCGTGTGTGCGGGGCTTTACTCTAAGATCCCTGAAGGGGACACATTGCCACAAACTGAGGTTAGAAGAAAGGTGGTTTAAGAAAGGGTTCTTTACTGTTAGAGCAGTAAAATGTGTGGAACGCCCTCCCTCAGGTAGTGGCACTAGAGTGTCAACAACTTCAAAACACCTTTAGATGTCTTCTTCAGGAAGCAGTGTATACAAGGTTATGGGAATTATTGGAGATTAAAAATCTCACACACATACACGCACAAAGGTTGAACTAGATGGACCTGTCTTTTTTTTTTTTTTTAATTTATAAACTATGTAACATATGTTAATGCATCTTCTGTTTCTTTTCTGTGTCCAACGATGTCAGTGTATACACCATATATGTAGCAGGTCCATGTTGTACTTAGGTCAGCTAAGCTCAACAATAGATGGCAAAGAGAAGTCACTAAACTACTCTTGCAATTCCCTTTAGATTGGATGGAAATCATTGTTCATGTTTTCATAGCCTGCTCAGTGGCTTTGATTTATTTAAAAAAAATCTAAATTTACTGCAGCTTTTATGCATTTGCAGATCCCCTAAGATTGCACCACAGAGGTACACTTACTTTAAATAATTATGAACCCTAAACAAATCTTTTGTCTAGTAAAGAATGAGGAATGGTTAGAACTGCTTTCACCTTGGCATTCTAGTGACAACCAGAGTATTTTAGGTTTCCCTTCAGTTCACCTAACCTCTGGAAAGGTAAAAAAAAAAAAGATCACCGGCACAAACATTGAGGGTAGATCTCTATAATGAGGGAACAAAAAGCCCAAAAAATTCTAAACGGATCCTAACCCCTCATTACTTTTTCCAAAACAAAAATAGTTGTGGCTGGAGCTGTATTTTAAACTTTCCCAATGGGCCTACCCAACTTTAATCATTTTACAAGTGTGAGCTAATGCACTTTTGTTTTTTAGGCTCAGCTCAGTGGAAATTTGGAAAAGTGACTGTAGAGATTTCACTGAACAAAGTGACTGTGAAATTAGGAAGGTTCTATTTGACTGTATTTATTGCACACATTAAAAATGTGATGAAGTAAAAATATGTGTGTATGTTAAATAATTATTTTTCTCTTTTGTTATCCAGTGTGCTGTCCTATACACAACCATAAGCGGACAAAGACGCCTATTAGTTCACAACATTAGCCTCAGCTGCAGTTCACAACTTGCAGATCTATACAAGAGCTGTGAGACAGACGCCCTCATAAACTTCTTTGCTAAATCAGGTAACTCTTAAACTTTTCAGTCCAAGCTCTGCTGTTGGGCAGTGAATAATTTCCAACCATATCTACATGTGAAAGTGAACCACACTCGGGAGAACTTCTCAGACACGAGCACACGATTTTCAAAAAGGCAGTTATTAATGTAAAATGTACAAGGGAATGGAACACAGAAATTGATATGCAGCATTCAATTGTTCTCAAATGTCTTATTCCATTTTTGAATAGCAGAGAATGCATATAATAAATAGCCATTGCTCTGGATCAAGTGCTGGTCTTTCTGTAAGAATGCTATGACATCTAGTGGATTCACTTGGTATTGCAGCTCATTCTTCACATTCCCAGCAGAAATGTACCTTTAAATTATGGAATGCTAGTATTTGCAACCCTCCCTAAAACCTTTTACTGTCTTTTGTCATCTCAGCTTACAAAGCAATTCTGCATCATCCCCTTAAGACAGTGCGTGATGTGTTGATCAGTCAGACAGCTCACATGTTAGCATGCTATAGGAAGCACTGTGCAAGTCCCTCAGCTGTTAGCCAAGTAAGTATAAATTATCAAGTCTTTTGATTATGCAGTTCTGTACATCAGTATCTCTCTGTTATTATCACCACTACTGTATTCTGTCTGCCTATTTCCCAATATTATTATACTCATGTCAAACTAGTGTGTTTTCATTTATTGTAACTGTCTTTTTTTCTGTACATGTGCCTTTAATGGAGGAAAAGCATTCAACTAATAATTGGACACAGCCTATTTCTTTATAAAGTATAAGACAGAAAACAAAATGGTTACAGTCTTTAGTAAATGGCCTTTCTAGTAAATGCAGCCTCACAAATCCATACAGTGGCAAGAAAAAGTATGGGAACCCATTGAAATTAACTGGTTTTCTACAGTAACTTGCGATAAAATGTGAACTGATCCCCATCGAAGTCACAATAGACAAACACAATGTGCTTAAGCTGATAACACACAAACAATTCTAATTTCTTGTGTCTTTAGCGAACACACCCATTAAACATTTACAGTGCGCTTGCCCAGACTTTCATACTATTTGGTGCCCATGCTTACCCACGCTCATTATTGGCTTATCTCTGATGACACAAATACCTTAGTAGTATTAGAAGCTGCACATTCAGGATCCTTTGAGACCCTCTGTAATCTCCTCACAGGGGTCTAAAGGGTCTCTCACCCACACCTTACAGCTGCTATGAGGGCAGTTATTAATGCCTGGCATGCTGTCCTTACTAAACCCAATATAGTGGGGGGGTAAAAGGTCCCCATCAACCCTGTTTTGTTTCAATCCCATGCTACTAGAATTTCATTCCTTACCAGACCCGGTCTTTGGTCTGCTAAAGGAATCAGATACCTTTTAAATATTTGTGATGGGAGTGCACTATTTATGTTTTATAGGTTAAAAGATAAATTTACACAATTTACACTGCCTAATGCATTCTTTTTCCGATTTCTGCAACTCCAACATGCCTATACAGCGCAATTTGGGTCCTCCTTGTTTACATTGGAGCAGGACGATTTGGAGGTTCTCCTCCAGGATGATGCTCTCAAAAAACCTCTTTCAGTGATCTACAAGTCACTACTTCCCTCCGTTCATGTGGGACTAGATGCCCTGCTAACTGCATGTCGTTCGGAGGAGCAGAACTTGGACAATGAAGACTGGGAGAATCTCTGGGACAGGCCATTTCAAGCACTAATGTCCACTAAAGAGCGGCTGATCCAATTTAAAATAGTGTACAGAATTTATTTTACACCACAACGACTACATCATATATACCCTAATTCCTCTTCTTGCTGTTGGAGATGCTCTAGTGACCCTGTTGGATCTGCCCATATTTTTTGGGAGTGTCCTCAGATTAGTAGCTACTGGCGGGAAGTGACCCAGTTTATATCTACCCTAACTACTATACAGGTCCCTGTAAAAGTTGGTGTTTGCCTCCTGGGGTTAGTTGACTCTCTGGTCGTTAGTAGGGTGATGTGTACTCTCTTGGGTCTCTTATCATTTTATGCCAGGGAGGTGATAGTGCTCAAGTGTAAATCAGACACAGCCCCTAATCTGCCCTTCTGGAAGCGTTTAATCAATAAGGTTATACCCCTATACAAAGCTAATAATTTGTCCTGGGGTTGCCCTAGGAAATTTGAGAAGGTCTGGCACTTTTGGACAGATTCAGAGTGTACAACAGATGATCAGGAGTCCACAGACTGAATTCATTCCCCCTAATAAGGTTTAGTTTATGATAAGAACAAATTTTTTCCTCTGTAGGGACTCAAATTACATTTGTTCAGGTAGGATTCTAAACATGAGTTAATATTCTTCCGATACATTATCCTGATGGTTGAGAGGGAACAGGAATCTCCTTATAATTCATCAACCCTTGAAGTGATTTTATAAGAGAATGACAGAGCGACGTGTATGGAAGGTGTGTTGCTTCTTCCCCCCCCCCTTTTTTGGGGGGTTCTATAATAGGAGGTGTTATTAGTAGTTCTATGTTTTATGTATTAGCCGGGGAATGCCCAAAGACTATGTCTTGTACCTATACATCTACATTTTTCAAAAAAAGCAAATTTTCCAAAAAAAAAAACAAAAACATTCACAGTGCTAGAGGAAACAGTACAGCCCCGTACACAAAATCAGAATATCGTACAAAAAATACCGCTTTCTAAGTGATCGTACGATAATTTGATCATTAGTACACAGCTGTCATCCGAAATTTTCAGAAGGGACAAACATGAAAATTTTTCTCGTACGATTCCAGATGAGGGTGCAGAACTGGACACGGAGGCGAATATAATAGAACTCCCCCAGGAGAAAGTAGATCGTAGAATTCAAAAAACGAAGTGACTGCTAACAGCAAATTCTCTACCAGCCAGTTTGCATGAGCATATTGGGTTTTATGACTGCCACTTTCCCTATGGTCTAGTGGGCTCAATGGCACACAAGGATACTGCAAAATTCCTTTCAAATGCAGTGGGATGGAGAAGCGATGCTTCAGCAGATTTATATTCACAGTGTGGTGAAGCAATCCATATGGTGGTGGACACATGTTCAAAACCTCAAGAGACACCGGCATATAGTTCCTCCACATCCGGAGATAGTAACATCGCACACCAGTCTAGAAGGATGGGAAGCTCACTATCAAGACCAAGCAGCCCAGGGACATTGGCGATTCCAATCACAAGGAGTGGTTTCAAATATACTGGAACTCAGAGCAGCCTTCCAGGCACTTCTACCATTTTCTCCTTACCTAAGAGGAAAGAGCATTCTGTTACGCATGGTCAACAGTAGCTTACATCCAGAAACAAGGGGGGGACCAGGAGTCATACACTTCTAAAGGAAGTTCATCCTATCCTGGATTAGGTTCAAATACATCTAACAGATCTGACAGCCATATATGTCCCAGAAGCACAGAACATTTTAGCTGACAGTCTGAGCAGGGACTTTGTGTCAAACAATGAATGGTCCCTGAGTCAGCAAACCTTCTCCCTTCTGACCGAGACTTGGGGAACTCCAGAGATCGACCTGGCAGCAACACTTGCAAATGCCAAGTGTCAGAAATACCTAACAAGAGCCTTTTACCCCGCAGCCGAGGGAGTAGACTGCCTTCACCACCCTTGGGATTTCCAGCTGGGCTACATCTTTCCCCCAACACCTCTGATAGCAAGGTTCCTATCCAGATTGAGGAGATCGGCATCAAGTGATAGCAGTAATCCCCTTCTGGCTGAGGAGACCATGGTTCATGACCCTTCTGCAACTGAGCATAGAGAGCCCATAGCTTCTACCAGTTATGCCAGACCTTCTCTCTCAAGGCCAATTCCTACACCCAGCTCCAGAGAGACTGCACTTGATGGCATGGAAGATGAAAAGAATAGACTCCTAGAACAAGGCTTTTCTCAGGAAGTTATATCCACCCTGCTTCAAGCCAGGAAAAACACTACTAACAGCATATATGGAAGAATATGGGAAAAATGTATCTCTTTTGCTCAGGAAAAGGAGTGGAATCCATTGTCTCCAGAAATATTGGGTTTTCTCCAATCAGGTTTAGAGAAAGGCTTCAGCTCAAGCACATTAATGTTCATGTTTCTGCCTTACCTGCCAAAACAGGCATAAAACGGGCTTTGCACCCCCCCCCCCCCCCCATCATTCAATTCATGAGGGCGAGCCTGAAAATCAGACCTCCAAGGAAACCAGCATTTCCCACCTGGCACCTGACGGTAGTTCCGGATGCACTTTCTCATCTACCCTTTCACCCGGCTGACTAAGTTTCCTTATGGGACTTGACATTGAAGATACCCTTTCTCATCGCCATAACCTCGACAAAAAGAGTTTCCAAGATGCAAGCATTAATAATAAAGAAACCCTACTTGGTCTTTTACCCAGATAGGGTAATCTTAAGACCTTCGGACCGCTTTATTCCCAAAGTAGTGATTGCCTTTCACTTCAGTCAAGACATAAGCCTACCAACCTTTCTCGACAGTCAGGGCGAACTACATTCTTTGGACATAAAAACTACTCAATAATTATCTTTTAGCCACAAGCTCCTACAGGAACACAGACAACCTCTTGATTATCCTTATCCCTCATTGTCTCAGGAAAGGTCAAAAGGCATCAACACGCACGATAGCATCATGGATCGTTAAGACCATAAAAAAGACATAGTCAGTCCAACAACTTCTATAATGTGGATTTTGCTCAGTTAACAACTGCGGAATTCAGGAGATCCGTTGTTCAAGCCAATTCTTTGGTTCCGTGTTGATGAATGATATTTGCTAGCACCCACCCGACTGGCTAGTTAGTTCCCAGTGTGTGCTGCTATGATGCGTCAGGAAAATGGAAAATTGTATACTAACTTTTCCGTAATTTTCCTTTCCTGACGCATCTTCATGTCAGCACATAGATCCCACCCTTTCTTAGGTGATAAATACAGAGAATTCTGTGGGGTCTCTCCTTCAAAAATTTATAGCTAACCAATCCTATCAGGTTGACGGGGCGGAGTCACAATGCAGTGTGTGCTGCCATAAACATGCGTCAGGAAAGGAAAATTATGGAAAGGGGAGTATACAATTTTTCGTTTTTTTTTCCCTGCTCTAGAGATAATAAATCACATTTTCCCCAGTTTTCATTGGAAGGACTCTGATTAAACCCCATTCATTTTCTTTAAAGAGGTTGAAACATCCAAATCTAATGCTAGTTCCTCAGGGATTCCAGAGGAGAGCTTTCGGGTCTTGAGTTCCTATGTCTGTACCCTGCCATGGCAATAAAAAAGCAGTCCCAATCTTTCTGTTGCATTTCTATTGTAATTACATCACTGAGAATGCAGTAGTAAGAGTGAGAGGGCCCATGTTGCAGAGTGTGTGTAATTCTGTAGTAGGTGTGAACAGTTCTGGTAGCTATGAGGAGCAGATATCCCCAAGAGGCATAAGCCACTCCTGTAGACATCTGTAAAAAAATATCTGTTCTCAAAGAATTTCTGTTTTTTCCCACTTAAACTATGTTGTTTAAACAATTTAGACCAGTGTCAACTGTAGCTGCAGGAATCAGTGATTCCTGCTGTGGCCCTGAGCAGCTAGAATAGTGTAGCAGCAGGAATCTTCAGATTATTGTTGCGGCAGAACGGCTAGGTGTGGTTGCTGACCACATTCACTATAATGACAGCTACTTGTTGCTGTCTGCACAGCCAGAGATTACCTGCGGTGATCGCTGCTGGATGCACACAAGGTACATCCAGCAGTGATCACCGCAGGCGACCTGTCATAGTGAACAGGGCCATAGTGAACAGGGCCGACAGCTGCACCTAGTCGCTCAGACCTGAAGCAGGAATCAGAAGATTCCTGCTGCTACAATGCGCACCAGTCTAAATCCCGGGGTGAATGTAGCCCTAAAACAATTCAGAATTGTCGAAACTGCTACTGTAACTGTTATTAAAACAATTCTGTATTAAAAGAATTTAGGGCTGCCATTAGGTTGGTGCTTTTAAAAATGCTACCTTGATTTCTTTCTCTTCAATACTTTTTGAGTCACTTTGACTGAAATCAGAATTCCTGATTTACATGTTTGCTATTTGCCGGTAACGCCGAGAATAATTAAAGCTGCTGGAAGCAGAAGATGTTAGCAAAATCAACTCTTGTATTTCTGTAAGCATTGGATCTCACAGTACACATCATAGAGTTTCTTTGTAAAGAATGTTTTTTTATGTTACATTCAAGACATGCAAAATTCACACACGTAACTAAATTTGATTGTGGAAAGTAAAGTGTATACTGTAATACTCTTCTCATCTTTCCTACCAGCTCATTCTTCCTGAATCCATGAAAGTGCTTCCAGTCTACATGAACTGCTTGTTAAAAAACGAGGTTCTGGTGAGCAGCCCAGAGATTGCCACTGATGAGCGGACATTTCAGAGACAGCTGATCATGTCTATGGATGTGGCCAGCTCCCAGCTCTTCTTCTATCCACTGCTTTTACCCTTAGTAAGTGATAACAGCAGGTGCATTGGTGGTCAAACATAAATAACATAAAACTAGTTCTTTAAACTTACCAGATTCAATTGGATAAGCTAGAGCAGCAACACTTTACAAGATGGATGGCACCAAGGCTTCACCTATATTTTATATCTGTAAAATACTTCTAGCCACCGCCATAGATAACCTCAAATGTAACTTCAAGAAAACATTTTATATCACTGCTTACTTTCATTTTACCTTTCCTTTTATTTGGTTTTAGTATCAAGGAGCATGCAGATGAAGTGGGGCCCAGCCAGGCCTAGACCTTAACTTTGACCTTCCTGAAGGCCAATAAATTCTGATAATGAAATATAGAACCCCATCATTATAAAAATAGAGATTCAATCATGGCATTCAAGTTACCTGTGTGTTAAAGTGGATGTAAACCCCATTTATGAAATTTGACCTGTGCACATCTATAGTTACATAGTAGGTGAGGTTGAATAAAGACAATAGTCCATCCAGTTCAACCTGTGTAGGTGTGTGTGTAATCATCTCACATACCCCTGAATGTTCTGATCCTTGAGATGTAAGTCTAAGAGTCTTTTGAAAGCCACCATACTACCCGCAGAAACCACCTCTTGTGGTAGAGAATTCCACAATCTTGTAGCCCTAACAGTAAAGAACCCCCCACGTTGCCTGTGGTTAAAACGCTTCTCCTCTAATCGCATTGTATGCCCTCGAGTCCTCATGCAATCCCTTCGAATGAACAGCTTTTTTTTCTAAGCTGGGATCCCCATTAAGATATTTATAAATTGCTATCATGTCCCCCCTCAGACGTCTCTTGTCCAGGGAGAATAAATCGAGTGATTGTAGACGCTCTTCATAGTCAAGGTCCTCCAATCCCCTAATTAGTTTAGTTGCCCTTCTTTGGACTCTCTCCAGCTCCAACACATCCCTCCTGAGGACTGGCGACCAGAACTGGACAGAATACTCCAGATGCGGTCGGACCAGAGTTTTATAAAGTGGAAGGATTATAGTCTTATCTCTGGAATACATCCCTTTCTTTATGCATGCTAATATTCTGCTGGCTTTGGCAGCTGCCGCTTGACATTGCATGCTGTTGCCTAATCTATCATCAACCAAGACTCCCAGATCCTTCTCCATTTTTGATTCCCCCAAAGGTTCCCCTCCTAACGTGTATTGTGTTTTTATGTTTTTAGTCCCCAAGTGCAAAACCTTACACTTCTCCACGTTAAACCTCATTTGCCATGTCGTTGCCCACTCTGTAATTTTGTCCAGGTCATTCTGTAGGATATCTGCTTCATGCTGTGCAGTTATTGCCCTGGCCAATTTTGTGTCATCTGCAAAAACTGATAACGCACTACTGATCCCGACCTCAATGCTGTTTATGAATAAATTGAACAAGGTTGGTCCCAGGACTGAGCCCTGGGGCACCCCGCTTACAACCTCAGACCAGTCTGAGTATGCGCTCTTTATTACCACCCTTTGGACACGCCCTTTAAGCCAATTCCGTATCCAAGAGCAAACTCTGCTGTCGATACCTGCAGACCTTATTTTATAAATTAAGCGCTTGTGAGGAACTGTATCAAACGCCTCAAACGTATCTATCTTTTGTGTTTACTTATCTCTCTTCAGCCCTAAGCCCTAAGTCCCGTGGCTTTCTCCTGCTCCGTTCTTCTGTTATTAGCATGATAACTTCTGACAAGTTCTCCATCAACTGAGATAAAACCAGCCTGAATTTTGTGTCGGGGTGGATGCATAGAAGTAGATTAGCAGACAGCTGGTCTAGTCACAGAAAAGCTCTTCATGTTTCTGCCTAAGTGAAGGTGTGGAGGGGGGGGGGGGGGGGGGGTTGTGTGCCTTTGCTCCAATCAGCTGTCTCGGCCTGTATGGTCAAACTTCCCTCCCCCAGGTGAATCAGGAAGAAAACATTTTAACATGATGTGCACTTTCTAAACAGTGTAGAAAGCTGAAGACAGCAGATATAAAAAATAATACTTATGTAGGAAGATTTGTTTTTATCTCTGTGTATCATCTGAGGCTGTTCACTTCACTGGGTATATGTGAGCAATTACATCCACTTTAATTATAGTAATTGACAATGCTTTAAAAGTACAATGAAGCAAAGGCATAGATTGCACTGTTTCTGTTGAAAAGGTTTCACATTTTGCTGGTTGCCATGTAAAAACTATAAAACCATGAAAAAATGAATTTTTAAAGAGTATTTACCAGGCTGCCTTAGATAATTGTAAACAGGTTCTGTGAAAAACATTCACTTTTTGAGTATCTGTCATTGTACACAATGGAGACTTTAACAATCTCTACAGATATAAAGGAACAAGAAATGCAGTAAGGCTCGGTTCACACTTATGCGATGCGGGAAGGCTGCAAATTCGCAGCCTGTTCCCGCATCGCAAACGCACCCTTGGCAGTTCACACTGCCATATGCGATACGCTGGGGGTGTCAATGTAATGTTAACGACACCCCCAGTTTGATCGCATATCGCAGTGCGATCTTGCACTTCGCACAGGATCGGATCGCACAAGTGTGAACCACTGTGCGATCCGATCCCGATGCGGCTCAAAAAAAGGGTCATGTGCAAGTTTACTGCGGGTGCAGTTGCGAATTTAGCCATACAAAGTGTATGGCTGAATTTGCACCGCACACCCGATCGCATGTAATGAAGGAGCAGTGCGCTCCTATATTACATGCGATCGGCGCAGCCGCACATATGTGAACCGGCACTTAATGCTATCTCAGATCACTGCATGCTCCCAGCACAAAGACCAGGCTATCAATGGCAGCTGTTGGTCCAAATTAAAGATCGGTATTTGGCAAGACCAGCTTCCAAACATGTGATCACATGACAATGGTCACATCAGTGCCGGTCCTTCCCACCCACTGGACATTCACAACCATTTAAAGAGATGCCAGAGTGGATAGGAGGTTTTTCAGTGTGGTTTTGTATATGTTTTAGAACAATGACTGTACTCAGTAACTAATTATGTTGTTTTCATTTTAACTAAAGCATACGTTGGACACCAAGAGTGATGCCATTCCTTCAGCTGTCCGTTGTTCTGAGGAGCGCTTGTCTGAAGGAGGGATATTCCTTCTAGCCAATGGTGTCCGCATGTTCCTATGGTTGGGTGTCAGTTCACCACCAGAATTTATCCAAGGGTTATTTAATGTGCCTTCCTTTGCACACATCACCCCAGAAGCTGTAAGTTATTCATACCATTTAACTCATTGTGGTAGTACTGTCCTCCTGTTAACTGTTAGCAGTATTAAATCCAAAAGCAAATATTTATTATATTGCAGCTTGCCAATTCTTAGATGTGATGGCTGCATAAATTTTCTTTTTTTAGGCTTTCTTTCTTTTATTTTCACTAGGTGATCCTGCCAGTAATTCTGTTGTTTTTCAACAGAGCAAGCTGTCCTGCAGATGTAACAGTTAGATGATTGAGCCATACAATTTAACACTGAAAAGGGTGCTTACAATGATCAGCTGTTATATACTTATGTAAAATCTTCACCCCAGTTTTATTAAAACGTATTTTTTACACTCTTTTTATTTTTACATTTTATTTTTAGATCAACTGTATTGCTATCATAAGGGAAGAACAAAATCCCTGTGATAGCATGGACAATGACAGGTACTCTTTACTGAGAGATCTCTCCTCTACCCTTTAAAAGCAACTGTTTAAACCCACATAGGTTTGATCAGATGCTTTACAAGCCAGTAACGGCTTGTGAACAGCAAACTGAAACCAGAAGTGATAAAATCCTCTGACATTACAGAGGAGGGGCGGGCACAGAAGTAACTGTCTTTCCTTTGAGTTTAACAGGCTGGATAGGTTGCAGCAGTTCCTGGCTCCCTTGTTGCACCAGAAAGCCTAGGAACGGCGTCGGAAAGGGGAGGGGGGGGGGAGTCGCCCCCCTCCCGAGCTTTGTAGAAGTATTAGGGTGACTGTAGAGCCACTTGGATCACTTCTACCGGAAAGCCCATTGCCAGTTAAAACAATTGATACCAGGATCATGACTCTGGTATCACTGCTTCCTGATGAGATGTATATATGCATCGAGAAGTATTTAACGATATAAAAGCAAAGGGGGGGGGGAAATAAAATGGATATTAAGGTATTATGGGGTCGGCATATTAGATAGGATATATAAGGTTATATAAAAAGTAACAAGTATGTTGATAACATATTATTGGTATTATTCTTAAAAGAGCCGTTACCCAATACTATAATATGGTAGGACGGGAAAGGGGGGAGAAAATCTGGACTTTAAGTGAGGTGTGTGGGGTCGGTGGTCACAGTAAAATGGTACAGTCATCTAGTAAAAAGTATAGATTTATTGATTGATAACATATACAAATATATACAAGGTACATCAAAATTGCATATGTATGATGATACAAACAAAGAGCAATTGATAACATACTGAACACAAGATCATATCAAAATTGTTGGGATGTGCACTGGAAAGATTAGGTCATTAATGGGGAACAACGTTAAAAAGTATAGAGTAGGTATAGGTGGGGAGTACATCCATATTAGGCTCGACGCGTTTCGTGGATGAATTCCACTCATCAGGAGCCGGTACACCCCAAATCATCATAGGCAAGGAGGGATGAGTATATAGGGAATTAATGTGGACAGTGATCCAAAAGGTCAGAGAAGTCTGCTCCGGGAGCTGTAGGGGCCCACAACGTGGCCGAGGGATACCACATAGGCATTCCATGTTGCATAGGGGTAACTGAAGCATTCAGGGGTGATATCTCAGATATTAATTTCCAAGGATTTCTACATGGATAAATAAGTAACATTAATATGAAGATATTTTCACTGGTGTGTCAATGACAAATATAAATTAATGGAATCAATGTGAAGGTAAGTATTATACCTGGATGAATTAATAATTTGAGTTGATCGAGGGAGATGAACAAAGTGATCTGAAACATCTAAAAAATGGTGAAAAAAGATTGGTTAGTGAAAAATGAGTAGAGAGAAAATTCCAAACCAAACCACCAAAAAACCACCAAAATGGTGAAAAGTGCTAAGGTGGGAAGAAATCATCAAGGGTGATTAAGTGAATGTGATTGTGAGAAAGAGGGAATACTTTCACACTTCCCATCACTTTCCCTCTGTGCTTTGGTTGAGCACCAAACAACACCTATCCACTTCTCACCAATCGTTTCCTTTTGTTTTTTATCATTTTAATTTTTCAGACCTTCTTTTGAAATCGGGTATTCTCTTTAGTATTCCCTCTTTCTCACAATCCCATTCACTTAATCACCCTTGATGATTTCTTCCCACCTTAGCACTTTTCACCATTTTGGTGGTTTTTTGGTGGTTTGGTTTGGAATTTTCTCTCTACTCATTTTTCACTAACCAATCTTTTTTCACCATTTTTTAGATGTTTCAGATCACTTTGTTCATCTCCCTCGATCAACTCAAATTATTAATTCATCCAGGTATAATACTTACCTTCACATTGATTCCATTAATTTATATTTGTCACTGACACACCAGTGAAAATATCTTCATATTAATGTTACTTATTTATCCATGTAGAAATCCTTGAAAATTAATATCTGAGATATCACCCCTCAATGCTTCAGTTACCCCTATGCAACATGGAATGCCTATGTGGTATCCCTCGGCCACGTTGTGGGCCCCTACAGCTCCCGGAGCAGACTTCTCTGACCTTTTGGATCACTGTCCACATTAATTCCCTATATACTCATCCCTCCTTGCCTATGATGATTTGGGGTGTACCGGCTCCTGATGAGTGGAATTCATCCACGAAACGCGTCAAGCCTAATATGGATGTACTCCCCACCTATACCTACTCTATACTTTTTAACATTGTTCCCCATTAATGACCTAATCTTTCCAGTGCACATCCCAACAATTTTGATATGATCTTGTGTTCAGTATGTTCTCAATTGCTCTTTGTTTGTATCATCATACATATGCAATTTTGATGTACCTTGTATATATTTGTATATGTTATCAATCAATAAATCTATACTTTTTACTAGATGACTGTACCATTTTACTGTGACCACCGACCCCACACACCTCACTTAAAGTCCCGACTTTCTCCCCCCTTTCCCGTCCTACCATATTATAGTATTGGGTAACGGCTCTTTTAAGAATAATACCAATAATATGTTATCAACATACTTGTTACTTTTTATATAACCTTATATATCCTATCTAATATGCCGACCCCATAATACCTTAATATCCATTTTATTTCCCCCCCCCCCCCCCCTTTGCTTTTATATACTTGATTAGGGATGGAGGCGGATAGCCCTGGATGGACACCGCCTCATTTAAAGTCCCAACTGTCTTCGTTTTTTGTTTGTTGTGTCTTTGTTTGTCCTTTGTCTTTAGCTTTTAACAAGTATTTAACGATGCTGCTGTACAAAGGTATCTCTGTGCTCCCTCATCTAGAGTGTAGACACTCAAATACAGGAGGTGTGTTTCTGGCCAGATCACCAGGTGAAAACAGAGGAAAAAAGCCTAAAAATTTTAATTTATGCAGCCATCTCATCTAATGATTAGTAACTACAATATATTACATTTTTGGTTTTGGGTTTATTGCTTTAATATAAACCTCCAATGCAACAGCAGATACCGAGATCTAACAGTGTAAAGAAATCTTTCTTCTCTGTAGTATTCTAATGTGAGGCCAACCGAATGGTTAACCTTGTGGTGGGGTCTCCAGCTCACCTTATGGTCTGCTTTTTATTAGTTAATCTGCAGATGCCTTGAGTATTTCATCAAGCTGTGTTGATATGTCAGTAATGGTGAAACTACCAATAAACAATCACAAACTGCTTTCAGGTCAAAAGACACCACCAGCAGTGCCAGTTATAACAGCCTATTTGGATTTATTTCTTCTATTTTCCTTTATAGAAATCTATGAGTTAAGGAAAACGTATTATTTAGGATAACAAAGATCTAATTTTTCAAGGTCAGGAGGAGCTCTAAGACAGCACTGTAGGGCTATATCTATCCCTAAGCTGAGCACCATTCACCACTGGTTTAAGTTAATGTGTTTCTAAAGCCAACGTTTTTTTTTTTATATTTTTGTAGAAGGAACTGTTAAAACTCGTTTTTTTTTTTTTTTACTGTCTGTGTTCCATTCACAACATCAAATAAGATGAAATCTCTTAAGAGTGAGGGAAATCTGCTCTTAGTTGTTAGTTGGTGGGACCTGCTTCCAAACATGTGACCATTGTGGCAAGGGTCACCAGATCAAATAAGATGAATTCTCTCCAAAATGAGTGAAAGCTCTTAAGCAGGCATTTTGATCTGTTTATGGGCAGGCTGATGGTACAATCAGCCTGTTGAGTTTTTGGCATGTGAATACTGTCGGCGGCTATAGCCGCTAGCCGCAATTGTGTTCTGCCAGACGGGAATGCTTTCTGCGCCTCCCTGTGGTACTGCTAGTGTAACTGTAAATCTCTAAATATGCCAACAATGTAATGAAACCAAGCTTTGCATTTATATTTAGCACAGTGTTTTTAAGGTTTTCATGCATTATTATTATATTTTAATTGCAGACATCTCTTCCTCAACTGGACAGTCCTCTTTCCAAAAAATTAAGAGACATTTTGGAATTTATTCAGAGCAAAAGTTCACATTCAATGAAGGTATGACATTCTGCTAAATTGTTACTGTAGTTATTGTAACAGTAAAACTAGTGCTCATTTGTTTATCTTAAAAAAAGGAAAAATTCCAACTTAGATTTAGAAAGTGGAATAAAGAAATGTATTATAATGTGGAAACTAAATAACCAGATGAAGGCTTGGAGTGCTGGGGAACCTAGCTTGGGGCCCAACCTTTGAGCGGAGCATACGATGGGCACCAACTACCCCAAGGTAAACAAGACTGAAAAATGTAGCTGTGCTGCTTAGTTCCAACCTACAGTAGTCTATACATTGTAAAATCTCCCAAGATGAAAAGTCTGCAGGGACAGGGCAGTGTCCATAACCACATTCTTAGGTGGCCATTTTGGGATGTTGTTCTTTGCAGATGCAGTACTTTGCCCAGTGTCATTAAGCAAGACATCATGTATGTTCTGTATGAAAGGAGCAGAGTCGTGTTCAAATAAAAGAAACAGTCTCTGAAACAGAGATTATGGGTGAAGGCAATGAACTACAGGGTCTTGCTGCCTGTGTGCTATGCCATGAGATACAAAATTATACATATATACAGCTTCCAACTTTAGATCACAGCTGGCTTGAGGGCCTGAAATTTAGTTTTCCCTAGGGACCATTCTTAAAGGTGGAAGTGGGAGGAAGACAGCAGTGATTCTGACTCCAGGACCCCACTCCAGGATATGGGTACAATTTTGTGTTGTCAGACTGCTATTGGTTTGATGGCAGAAAGAGTTGTGAATCAAGTGTTGATTTTAGATCCACTTTAAAGTGAACCTGTGCATTTTCTAAACAAATCAAGCCAACAGCTAAACTTTATTCCTCCCAAGCAGAAGATACATACCTTCCATTTGCTCCCCCACCACTCTATACAGTCACCGCGAGTATGGAAATACAGCTCCTTGTAAGCTTTAGTAGATTCTCCAGTCAAATCTTGCATGGGGATACTTGTCTCAACTGCAATAAAATCCAGTGCTGTCACATGGAGTGGATCACATGCTGCTCCATTTCCAGAAATAAAAGATATTTCCTAACCATACATCACAAGACACAGATAACTACTTGGGTTATGTTGCGACCTTCAGGTAAATGGACACTGGTCAGAGACTTCTGGTCTACTCTGGACCTAAAGGGCCTCAAACAAGTTCCGGAAAGTACAGAAATTCAAAATGAAACTCCTCCCCATAGCTCATTGGTTTGCTTAATCAGGGGGGCTTCCTGGTGTCAGTGGATATCAAGGATGTTTACCTACACATCCTGTTTTTTCTACCTCACCAGCTATTTCTGCAACTCGCAGTAGAGGATTGCCACTATCAGTTTGTGGCATTTCCTTTCCTCCTTCCCACGGTCTCCAGAGTGTTCTTCAAAATGTTGTCTCTTGTTCTGGGGTTGTCCAGGACCTAGGGTATCACCATTGTGGGG
This sequence comes from Pelophylax lessonae, assembly GCF_965119305.1. Taxonomy (NCBI): domain Eukaryota; kingdom Metazoa; phylum Chordata; class Amphibia; order Anura; family Ranidae; genus Pelophylax; species Pelophylax lessonae. Next base: position 623,042,524 of record NC_138768.1, on the reverse strand, counting down.
TGCCTGGAAGACCTGCTTCTCAGGGACCAGTTGGTTTAAAACTGACATCAAGTGTCTAGCAGACAGTACAAGTACTGGAAAAGTTCAGTTGATTGCTTAACCTTCAGAAGTCAGCCTTGGTTCCCACAAAAGGTCTAGAGTACTTAGGCATGGCCCTCAACAAGGCACAGGTGAAGGTACTGCTTCTGCGGGAAAAATGCCAGGTAGAGTCCCTGAAGTCCCTCGATTCTATCTGCTGGGGAAAATAGTAGCGGCCATCGAGACGCTCCCCTATGCCCAGTGTCACTGATTTCTTTAGCTTAATATCCTGTTGTGATTCCTTGGATCTGCATACAAATATTGGAAGTCCCTAAATCTGCCAGTGTATCTGACTCCCAAGACCAAATCATCTCTGGAGTGGTGGAATAGTTGATATTGGTACAGATGCTGGGAAATCCTTTTTTTCTGATAAATTGGAAGTCTTGATGACAGATGGCAGCCTTTCATGCTTGGGTGGAGCTCTGGAGAACCTCTTGGTTAAGGTAATGTGGTTGTCAGAGGACTGGAAGTTGCCAGTCAACAGCCTGAAACTTCAGCCATTCAGCTGGCCCTCTCATGCTGGTCTGTCTGCTTTTCGGGTCTCACTTTTAGGATGCAGTTGGAGAATGCCACGACTGTGACATACATCAACCATCAAGGAGGGAGAAGAAACCTTGAAGCTGAAGAAAAAGGAGACCTCACGATCCAGCCGTTTCCACTGTGCACATTCCAGGCAGGGAAAATTGGCAGGTGGGCTTTCCCAGCCATCAGCAGTTTAGTCCAAGCGAGTTGGCCCTTCCCCCGGAAGTTTTAGTGGAGATTTGTCTGCCATGGGGGACACCAGATGTGGATCTCTTAGTATCCAGATTCAAAAACAAACTGGACATGTTTATGTCCTGGACCACAGACTCTTAGACAATTGCAGTGGATGTCCTTGTGACTCCTTGGGATCAAATTTCCCAGATCTTTGCCTTCCCTTTGTTACAGCTGCTTTCTTACTTGTTGAGCAAGATAAAAGTGGAGGGCATTCTAGTGTTTCTGATCACACCAGCTTGGCCAAGAACATGGTATACAGACATCAAAAATCGAGCTGTGGTCTCTTCCGGATTAGCCAGATTTAGTCGTTTCTGTAGTAAGGTCCAAGCTTCTATCCTGCTTTTTGGCCACTGGCTTTGATGGCATGGCTGTTGAAGCTCAAGACCGAGGGATGGGGGTGTTTATAAGTCTGTAATCCCTTCCTTTTTCAAGACAAGAATGGAAGGTGTACGACATTACATGGAAAGCCCTTTTCACTTGGGTTGGGGCTTTTAAGTTTCATCCCTGACAGGTGGTCATAGGGCACATTCTGGCCTTTCTCCAGTCTGGTGTGGAGATGTCTCTGGCCTTAAGTACCATCATGGGACAAATATCAGCCTTGGCTGTTTGGTTTAAACCTGTCTCATATCATTCCTTGGTTAAAGCCTTTGTACAGGGTGTCACATGGCTTGTTCTGCTTCTGCGGCTCCCATTTTTTGCATCTGACCTTAACTTGGTCTTGTCTTGCAGATTACTCCTTTGAACCTCTGTGAGAGATCCCCTTGTTGCTCCTTTCATGCAAGGTTGTCTTTAGTTGCCATTACCTCTTAAGTTCTCAGAGTTGGTTGTGCTTTTCTGCAAGGGAGCCTTTCGAGGTTATTCACCAAGATATGGTGGTGATGAGGCCTTGGTCCTTTTTCTTCCCTAAGGTATTGGGTTGCCATCTTTTTGTCCTTATTATAAGCATCCTAAGTAGAAGGATCTTTGCTCTGGATGTTGTTTGAGCTGTTCCAGTTGATCTTAAATTTACAGCTTTGTTTCAGTCAGTCTGATTCCCAGTTTTTTTGTGCCTAAGGGTCCCTCTAAGGGTCAGACAGCTTCTCGATCCACTATTTTTAGGTGGATTTGTCATCATTTTTCCCAGGTATCAAGGGTAAGGTTCCTCCTTTCTTGGTCAGGGCCCATTCCATCGGGAGTGTCAGTGTTTCTGGGCTATTTAGACTCAAGCTTCTTTTGCTACCTGATCTTCTCATCACACGTTTACTAACTTTTACTAGGTAGATATTCATGCCTATGCAGATGCCAGTTTTTGGCAAAAGATCTCCGAGGCAACTTTGTAGTGGGGTCCCCCCATTCAGCTAACAGCTAAGCAGCCTAATGAACAAGGGAACACTGTAGGGGAATGATGCCACCTTCTCCACTTAGTCCAGAGGCACTCACCAGTCCAGTTGTCACCCATTGTAGTGGTTGTGCCCACGTAGAGTCTTCAGGGACTTGACTCTTCCCCCTGAGTATCACTGGCATGGATCCAGGGAGCACCTTGCTGGCGCAGTCACTTGGTGCACTGTAACCTGAAAATTGCTGCCTGTCTCATCCAGCACCTACTGGAAGCATTACAGGCCATCCCTGCACTTGCACACTTGGTCCATGTACATTCCCTCTTTGCCTACTGGCTGTAACGACCAATCCTTTCACTGCCCCATCGGGGTTGTTAGTAATAGGCCGGAAAGTGTGGGACTATAGCCCATGAAAGGAGATCTTCAAAAAAACATTATAGGCACATCCGTCGCCTAAGAAAATAAGCTAAAAACTAAGGCTTAGCTGAGCTGGAAGAGGTTATCCCTGGGTGGGGAGTAAATGAAGGAAGGTATGTGCTGTTGGGATACTGAGCTTTAAACTGAACCTGGTATTTTGCCCTACATGGGAAAAGACTGAGTTTGCTTTAAGCCCTAATAAAGCAGTTTCACATTTATGTACCACAGTTAGAGCCGGTTCACACTACCACGACCAGAAAGTCCCCCCGTGACTTGAAGAGACTTGTTTAGAGACTTGGAAGAGACTTGTGCACTACTTTGAAGAGACAGGCGGCTTCAATTAAGATAAGGAGGCGACTCCCATTAAAGTATATGGGACAGTCGGATCACAGGTCGCCTCAAAGTAGTACAGGTCCCTTTTCTGAAGTCGGAGCGACTTCCGTAGTGCCAATTAAGACGGCACTGATTGATTAACATTGCTTTTGTTATGTCAAGCGACCTGGGGCTACACAAGTCGCCTCACAAGTCGTGCTAGTGTGAATGGGCTCTTAGCATAAAACAAACATTGTAATCAATTAAAAATGAACCACTATGAAAACAGACAGACTTTTGCCATTTGGATTATTTGACTTACATTTTATGCTCACACTCGCAGTTCTATCTAATCTTCATTTGATATATTGGCACATTTTAATGAATGCCATGATGTGTGAAGTTGCCACATTATTATGGAAATTTCTAGGGAATCTTAAGTGAGATATACCATTTTAATGGGTATTTGGAAGATTATTGTTTTCATGTGTGAAGTTGTCAAATGTGCTCTCAGCTAATGCAGTTCATGGCTATTAACATAGCTCTTTTTATTTGACAAATTTCAGCTTGTCTTGGTGAAGCAGAAGGATAAGGCAGAGATGGCTTTCAGACAGCTGCTGGTAGAAGATAAAGGCCAACTTGGGGGGGCTTCATATATGGATTTCCTCTGCCTTGTTCATAAAGAGATCCGCCAGCTCCTTACATAATTGCTCCAAGATGCCTTCTATGATACATCCCTCAACATGCCAGCAAACACACTGCGTCCAACTGTTGTTTACTGTGGAGTAAAGTGCTGCACAAGACATGATGTGACTACAGTCACAATTACAGTCCTATATTTCATAAGTGCTTAATATTTTAGGATCCAAAGACAATCAGGCCTCTCCCTGGAAACAGATATATGAATGATGACTTAAAGGGAAATACTTGTGTGTGTTTATCACAAGAATATTGTTTGTATGTATTTACTGTATGTCTGAATATGTTTCCTCCAATCATTTAGGTACTCTATTGGTATAAAATACACTTCAATCCTTCCAATCCTGTGTGCCTTTGTTACAATTAAGCACTAGTATTTGAATATCTGATATTTAAACGAGAGCTTGTCATATCAGAATATCAGGAAATTATGATGTTTTATCACTATTAAAGGTGACTTTGAAGTTCTTTTGCCTTTCACTGGCCTCACATGTCTTTGTGTAGAAGGCTATCAGGCCTTAGCCCTTCTTATTATGTAAAGATTATTTGAAGAATGAATTGTAGATATGGAGGCTGTTTTACTAAAGAAGCTGTGTGAATGGTCACTTCAATTATCCAATTATGTGAAAAGCAAACTCTTGTTTACCTATTTAACCTACACATGGTTCGATAACGGAACATTCACAATTTTTTATGTGAATATTCTCAACTTCTTTTGTAAATTGGCCCAATAGGGGCTGTTTTTGAGAGCCAATTATCTAGAAAAAAAAAGGAACTGCTGCAGTCTTAGAAAAATTACACAAGCATGGTCATGAAACATAGAGAACTGCTTCAGTCCTATAAAAATTACACAAGCATGGTCACGAAACACAGAGAACTGCTTCAGTCCTATAAAAATTACACAAGCATGGTCACGAAACACAGAGAACTGCTGCAGTCCTATAAAAATTACACAAGCATGGTCACGAAACATAGAGAACTGCTGCAGTCCTATAAAAATTACACAAGCATGGTCACTAAACATAGAGAACTGCTACAGTCCTATAAAAATTACACAAGCATGGTCACGAAACACAGAGAACTGCTGCAGTCCTATAAAAATTACACAAGCATGGTCACGAAACACAGAGAACTGCTGCAGTCCTATAAAAATTACACAAGCATGGTCACGAAGCACAGGGAAAGTAAAGAAACTTTATTGTACTATGACATTCATGTTAATAGTGTGGGGTAGGCAGGAGTCATTTACAGCATGAGCCCTGTACTGACAGAATATAGAGGCTGCAGAGCGGACATCTGCTCATAAAAATGCCAGTTGCCTAATTGACATACTGATGGCTTATTGTATGGCTTATTTTTGAGGCACTGGCGTGGAGCAAGTATACAGGCTAGGATTTTTAACTTCACTTTTGACTTTCTAATCTGCATGCTTGTTCCTGGCCAGTAAGTTGAAGAGGAGGAAAGGGCTTATACGTAACTACTCCCCCCCCCCCCCCCCCCAATCATTAATGCACCAAAATCCAGCCATATGTCCAAAAATACAAAAATCACTGTTCTTTTTTTTTTTGTGCTGTTCACAGCTTGTCACGTGATCCTAATCCCCTTCCATTCTGAATCTAAGGGCAGCAGGTGAGCGTGTCTAATGAGGGCGTGATGTGCCCTGCAGCTCTAAGGCAGGCCATAGACAGTGTGAATTTCGTTCCTGCAACCATGGGTTGCAGGAATGAAGTTCGCATGGTTCCCCCATCAACACAGTGTTGATAGGGGAATCCCTCCTGCCGAGCGATTGTCATCTCCCTGCGGGGGGGGAACGGAAGTGGTTGGGGGAGACCAGTGATTATCGCTACTGGCTATAGCAGACATTTGCAAAAACCGCTAGCAAATTGGGCAGGCTGGTTGTACCCCAAGTTGATCAACTTGGTACATTCAGCCTGCCCATTAATTTTTCTAACCATGTATGGCTAGTCTAAGGTTGGGGCTCTCTCATGAATGAAGATATTTGTGCACTCTCATTTATGTGACGTCATGGATGGGGTGGGGCTGGGCAGGGCTAGGCAAAGCTAATTGGATCAGGGAGGGGCTGTGCAGACCTGGTAGAACAGACACGACAGTGGTACTAGGAAGTGCCTGTGATCAGCCACATTTGGCTGCACAGGCACAACGTTGTTAGTTGCTCAATGTCCGAATTAAACAGTTGTTTCTTATCAGACATTTAGTACCGTATTTTCCGGCATATAAGACGACAGTATACATGTAAACATAAAACAGTGCAAGTGGATTAAACTTTTGCAAATTCACTCTAAAGCTGAAAGGAAGGATAAAACAATAAACCCATGGGAGCTGCCATGCTCCACCACCCCCCTCCTGGCATCCCAGTCCCCTCCACAGTCCCCCTCCTTGTATCCCAATCCCCTCCACAGTCCCCCTCCTTGTATCCCAATCCCCTCAACAGTCCCCCTCCTTGTATCCCAATCCCCTCAACAGTCCCCCTCCTTGTATCCCAATCCCCTCCACAGTCCCCCTCCTTGTATCCCAATCTCTTCTACAGTTGTCCCCCCTTACTTGCACATTACTCCCTTTCACAGTCCCCTTTACAGCCCCCTCCCTTACCTTACACAGCAGATGGAGGATGCAGCATGTTGTTGCTAGGGGACCGCCCCTAGCAACAACAAATCACAGGCTTTTTAACTTAGACAGCTCCTGACTTCTGCTCGGAAATGCTGCATGCTCTATCTGCTACCTGCTGTGTAAGTATGAAATCGGCGGCGGTGGAAGGAGGAGTCACACGGGAGAGGAGGAGACACATTTACTGATACCACAGCACTTGTCACCTGCACAAACTCCCCCCAACTCACCCCCTGCAGCCAGCACTGGAACTAGCAGTGCAGGGAGCTCAGTCTACACATATTCTCCAGTTCGGCTCCAGCATCCGCCCTATAAGACGATACCCAGCGTATAAGATGACCCCCGACTTTTGAGAAGATTTTCCTGGGTTAAAAAGTCGTCTTATACGCCGGAAAAATACGGTAATCCCAAATGTGAATAATATAAAAAGTTTATTATATTTTTCAAATAAATGAAGGGTAGATTTTGTATTTTAACTGGAATTCAACTTTAAGGCTAGGAACAGCTAGGCAACTAGAAGGTCAGCATTGGCAGCTCAGTGCCTTGAAAAAGTATTCATACCCCTTGAAATTTTACAAATTTTGTCACATTTTTGTTACAACTAAAAACGTAAATGCATTTTATTGGGATTTTTTTGTGATAGGCCAACACAAAGTGGCACATAATTGTGAAGTGGAAGGAAAATGATAAATGTTTTTCAAAATGTTTACAAATAAATATGTGAAAAGTGTGGTGTGCATTTGTTTTCTGCCCGCCCCCCCAATACTTTGTAAAACCACCTTTTGTTGCAATTACAGCTGCATGTCTTTTGGGAGATGTCTCTACCAACTTTGCAAATCTAGAGAGTGACATTTTTGCCCATTCTTCTTTGCTGAATTCCTTAAGCTCTGTCAGATTGGATGGAGAGCGTCTGTGAACAGCAATTTTCAAGTCTTGCCACAGATTCTCAATTGGATTTAGGTTTGAACTTTGACTGGGCCATTCTAACACATGAATATGCTTTGATCCAAACCATTCCATTATAGCTCTATGTTTAGGGTCATTGTCCTGCTGGAAGGTGAACCTCCACCTCAGTCTCAAGTCTTTTGCAGACTCTTAACAGGTTTTCTTCTAAGATTGCCCTGTATTTGGCTCCATCCATCTTCCCATCAACTCTGACCAGCTTCCCTGTCCCTGCTAAAGAAAGGCATCCCCACAACATGATGCTGCCACCACCATGTTTCACGGTGGGGATGGTGTTTTTAAGGGTGATGTGCAGTGTTAGTTTTCCGCCACATGGCTTCTCACAAACTGCAAACATGACTTCTTACGGCTTTCTTTCAACAATTGCTTTCTTCTTGTCACTCTTCCATAAAGGGCAGATTTGTAGCGTGCATGACTAATAATTGTCGTGTAGACACATTCTCCCACCTGAGCTGTTGATCTCTGCAGCTGTTACCATGGGCCTCTTGGCTGCTTCACTGATTAATGCTCTCCTTACCCAGCCTGTCAGTTTAGGTGGACAGCCATGTCTTGGTAGGTTTGCAGTGGTGCCATACTCTTTCCATTTTCGGATGATGGACTAAACAGTGCCCTGTGAGATCTTTAAAGCTTGTGATATTTTTCTATACCCTAACCCTGCTTTAAAATTCTCCACAACTTTATCCCTGATGCTGTTTGTTCACTAAGGTTCTCTAACAAGCCTCTGGGGGCTTCACAGAACAGCTTTATACTGAGATTAAATTACATACAGGTGGACTCTATTTACTAATTATGTGACTTCTAAAGGCAATTAGTAGATTTTAGTTAGGGGTATCAGAGTAAAGGAAGCTGAATACAAGCGCACTCCACACTTTTTCAGATATTTATGTGTAAAAAACTTTGAAAACCATTTATCTTTTTTTTTTCCACTTCACAATTATGTGCCACTTTGTGTTGGTCTATCACATAGAATCCCAATAAAATCTTACATTTTTGGTTGTAACATGACAAAACTTGAAAATTTTCAAGGGGTATGAATACTTTTTCAAGGCACTGTATTTCTCTTAGTACAGGTTGCCTTTAAAGGAGTTTGTTATATTGTACATACAGTGATCTAAGTTACAAGCACACCCCAAACTGAAGCTTTATTCATAGTTTTTTTACCTGTATGTCATAATACATATCATGTTTGTAAAAAAAAAATCATTAGTAATGGCAAAACACTCTGCGGCAAGTCATATTTTAAGTCTGATATGTACATTAATGCTTGTAGAGATTTTCAAAAACGTATCTTTTTTTGTAGTAGAATTGTCTTTTTTATATTTCATTGAAGAGAATATCAGCAACTGGTGACATTTCTACTACAATAAATGTGTGCTAATGGTAATCTCCACCAGCTTACATAAAGGAGGATGCTATCCCCCCAGTCCATTACAGCACCCAAAGCTTTTAGGCATTTATTTTCTTAATGTGCGACTGACACTATCTGCAATTCTATGTACATGAATCCCAAGAGCCCCCTTTTCCCTGATGTGTGTTCATTTACATCTTTACATCTCTACAACCCTGAGTCTTTTTATTTATCATTAATTGCGGGTCACGGGATTTTGGAAAAAGTAGGGTTAAAATGGTTGTAAAGGTTACATTTTTAAAAAAATAACAAACATGTTATACTTACCTGCACTTTGCAATGGTTTTGCTCAGCTCACCCGATCCTCTTCTTTTTCAGTCCCCTGCTGGCAGGCCTGACTGCTCCCCCCTGCTAAGTGCCCTAATAATAAGCTGCTTGCTGTGGGGGCACTGGAGCAGGCTTGATCCCAAGCCACGCTCCTGTGAACAGATATTGTCCATACACACAGGGAGCTTGGTTTGGTCCCTTCCCCCACTTTCCTCATTGGCTCACTGGTTGTGATTGAAAGCAGCAGGAGCCAATAGCTCTCGTTGCTGTGTGAGCCACTGAGGAGACAGAGACCTGGGAGAGCCGTGCGCTGGTGCAGGTCGCTGGATTGAAATGGGGCTCAGGTAAACTCTTCTCCTGTACCTAGCATGCCTCAGTTTTATTGCTAATGAGTCCACAAAGTGATTCTTTCCAGTTACAGACCTCCAGAAAGGTTCTTCCCTTCCAATGTGCGTCTGTCCCCGGACCGATTGCAAGCTCTCTTTGGGGAGGTGCAAGACATGTTGCTTCAGGGTGTGATTGACCCGGTTCCAGTATCAAAACAGTTTCAAGGTTTTTATTCAAACCTGTTCATGGTCCCAAAGAAGGAGGGCAAGGTACGTCTGACTCTGGACCTCAAGGCCCTGAACTGCTTTGTGTGGGTACAGAAGTTCAGAATGGAGTTCATTCGCACGGTGGTGGCATCCCTACATCAGGGGGACTTTCTTGCTTCTATCGACATCAAGGATGCTTACCTGCACATTTCAATATGTGCCCAACACCAGCGCTTCCTCAGTTTTGCTGTGGGAGACGTTCACTATCATTTCATGGCATTACCCTTTGGTCTCGCCTCTGCTTCCCAGTTCTTCACAGAAGTGTTGGCCCTGGTTCTGGCATTGCTATGTCAGCGAGGGATTGCGGTACTGGGCTATCTGGACGACCACCTCTTGGGAGCTGAGTCCCCTGCTGCCTTGATGGACGACGTGGAAATCACTTTACAGACCCTAAAGGAGTTTGGTTGGCTTCTAAATTTTGAGAAGTCTGCTCTGATTCCATCCAGAAAAATGGATTATCTGGGTCTGAATCTGGATTCAGCTCTAGCCAGAGTGTTCCTTCCTCTGGACAAACTCCAGAAGTTGTATGCTGCGATTCATCTACTGCTTTTCAGCAGATGGTTCTCCCTCCGGACTTGCATGCAGGTACTGGGCCTTATGGTATCTACCTTTGAAGCGGTTCTGTTTGCACAGTTCCATACAAAGGTCCCTTCAAAAGGAGATCCTGGTGAAATGTGGCAAGTGTCCGAGGTCTCTGGACAATCAGATTCAGCTGAGTCAGGAAACCAGGGGGTCCCTGGTCTTGTGACTTCGCTCTCCAACTGTTCAGCAGGGCAAACCCTTTCTCCCCTTGTATTGGACAGTGATTACTATGGATGTCTGTCTGCGTGGGGAGGTGTCCTGGGACTGATCTCCACTCAGGGTTGTTGAACGATGGAAGGGTCCAGACTGCCAATCAATGTCTTGGAAATCAGACAATAAGGCTGTGCCTGGAAAACTGGACAGTTTGACTCCAGGGGCTCCCGGTACGAATTCAGTCAGACAAAGTCACGGCGGTAGCCTATGTCAATCATCACGGCAAAACAAAGAGTGTGTTGGCAGCCCTGGAAGTAGCCAGCATTCTCCTGTGGGCAGAACACTTCGTTCCGGCCCTCTCCACCGTACACATTCCAGGAGTGGAAAACTGTTGGACCAAGGGGAGTGGTCCCTTCACCCAAGCATATTTTATCACATATGTCTCCGGTGGGACACCCCCAAAGTGGATCTGTTGGTGTCCAGGCTCAACAGAAAGGTACAGAGGTTTGTGACAAGGTCACAGGATACTCTGGCGGATGCCACAGATGCTCTGGTGGCCCTGTGGGGTCAGTATCGTCTGATTTACACTTTTCCTCTTCCCAAGCTTCTGCCGTGGCTTTGCGCGGTATCAAGGCCTAAAGGTTCGACATCTGAACGATGCAGTCTCCTCTACTGCCTTGGAATCTGAACTTGGCAGATCTGATCTGCCATCCATCCCATGTTGGTGGTAACTTTAATCTGTCAAATGTATCAGAATGAGTTGATTCCCACTCAGCTCATAGGGCTAGAAACAAGAGGTCAGTTACCCTTTCCAAAAAATCTTTCAGCATCATGGTGTGCTCCCACTTTTCTAAAAGTGGGGGTGTTTGTACATCCAATGAGGATATTTGCAAGCACACCATGGATCATCAAGTTAAGTCCAAACGGTTTTTAATGAAGCATGATCACATCACAAATATCTTCCTTTTAGCTTTATGATCCAGTCTCCAGCTGGTAGTTGCTATAGCACCCAATACTCTAGGAGCTTTCTCCAAGAATTTTTGCAATGGGAATATGGATTATTTATTGTTTGTACATCCAGGCAAATCCATGAGCAGTTTGCTTCCCTGAAATTTAGGTGCTCAGAACACCCCATTTAGTGCACAGGCAAACCTATTGTATTCAGTTGCTCCTCACTCTCCTTCTTGTTGTGCTACTGCACAAACCAATGAGGCCTCTCAGGTCTTCCTGGACACCCCATGTTCTGAGTTCCTATATCCCTGTCCAAGTAAGGACTCACTTCAGAAGTTGTACCTATCTGGATTCCCACTCTCCTTTCTAGGAGCATCCTATATGCTTAAATATTAAATTAAATCCCTTGTGGTAGCTAGCAGCCTTCAGCATCCCTCCTCTCTAGAGGGACTCCCAAAGCTACAAGGTCAAGTTGGGACCAGTTTTTGCTGTTCCCTTCTCTAACAAGTAGCAGGTGGTACCTTGTGATTACTCTAGTGCTCTTTCCTGGCATTCGCATTGGGGATGCAAAGACAGTCTTCCTGAAGAGGGTCAGTTTTTTGGACCCTTGCAGTCAGAACCCTTCTGATGGTCCTAACACCTTCAAGCTTTGATCAGATAGCCATTCTGTCCTTTTCAGCTTTCCTCTCTGTTCATAGCGATTGGATCTTTGGGGAGGATGTCCAGATGGTCTCTATTGTTCAGAGAGTTCCAGGAGTGCCCCATAATTCTCTTTGGGTGAATGGGGTGATTTCTTCCCCTTTCTCCGCAGGACTCCACTTGCCAGGGTGCCTTGATTCCTGGTCCTTAAGTGTGGTTCCCCAAAACAGATGGTCCACTCTTCATCGGGAGATCTCACTGAGTCCTATTCCTCCTTCACTCCATTGGATATAATCTAGAAGTTGCAGGACCTTCATCTTTGGGAACGTTTGGGAGTACTCCCTGTGACAGTACATGTAGAATGATCCCTATTCTGAATGACACAGAGTACTACTCTCAACCACACTGTCTTCTTTTGAAACAATGCATTGACATCTGGCTTTCTTCAACCAGAAGATTCCACTCCATATAAAGAGGTTTGTACACGTGGGTGCTCTTGGATTCCTGCATGAAAGGAAAATATCAATGCTGGAGGGCTTTGTGCTCCCTTGGATAGTCAGTAAGTAGAACACTGGTCCTATTCAGGATGCAGTACATACGAAGGCCCTTGTGGGACCTGATCACCTGGAGATATGTCCTTATTCCTTGGCTGTTTTTCAGCCTTTTGAGGAAGATCCTCCTTATCCCTTCTTTGGTTCTGACCTTAATCAGGTGAATGTTCATATTATTATAGCTAAGGTTCAGGTCAGGAGATTTCCTTGCACCAGTCTGGGGATGCAGTACCCCTGTCTATCCTTGTAGGGGTACCTCTTGTGTTCCCTACCCCCTTTTTTTATTCAGCTCTTTACCATTCTCAGGGGTTCCTTAGCTATCCTTTTAAGGTATTATGCTGTTAGGATCCTCAACTTTGGATATCTTATATGTCAGGTTGATTACCTTGCCAGGCAACCTCATTATTATCATGGAACCTTCCTTCCTTGAATCCTAAGGGTTTGGAGTCTAAGGCTTGGGCCTTTATATGTTAAGAAAATGGCCATCCTTTAAGAGTGTATTTTGTTAGTCAAGTAATCCCTCTGGGCACTGGTTCTCCCGTGGGACTAGTCCCAGATTTATTTTCTGTTGACCACATCATGTTGTTGGTTTATTTCTTGTTGTGGCCACCTCTTTTTGTGCATTATTGTTTTTCACAGCCTCTCTCTAGTTCAGTCTCAGTGTACCTCCAAGGGGAGTCATTCCCCTTGGTAGTGATCACTTCTGTCTGGGTCTTGAGCATCAGGTTGAATTTTTATTGCCCCTCCTTGGTTGATGACAGTTACCCAGCTTACAGAGAGCTTCACTTCATCTGGTTCAAATTCAGGGGCTGGTTTTCAGGTAGTTCTGAGCTGCAAACTGTTACTAATCCCTTCTTGTGGGCTTATCATTGGCTGTTGCTAAACCCTAGGTCAGACTAATGTGTGCCTCAATTGATAAAAAATAACATTTTAGTAATTTCCGTAAAATCTTTTCTTGGCGTGGACTCCAAGAAAAAAGATTTTATGGTAAGTACAAAAATCATATTATAATACAGAATATTTTAACATAGTCATTCAGCAGTGTTGCAAAAATTGAAGCAGTGGTGGACATGCAGTATAGATTCAGGGATCCAGTGGAGCTGAAAAGTTTCCCCCGATTAGCTGCTAAACTGAATAAAGATCTGCACTGTACCACCTCACAGACAGTAATGATGTACTGCCCAATGTACACAGCATAGAAAACACACATTAGATCAATCATAAGCACTATAAAATCTAATTTTTCTTATCTGCGTTAGTCCAATTGAGTTGTTTAAACTTCTATGCAATAATTATTTCAAGTAATAGATTTTAAATAGCAAAAGGCCTCCAACAGAAGGCTAGGATGAAACACATATTTCAGCAGCAGCTGCAATGTTTTTGATGTTTGTAATTGAGATATATCCTTGATTGAGCGCTATACGCATGAGAATGATTCATTGTTCAGGGAGAGAGAGATCAATAGAGGTGATCACAATATGGCTTATGTGCAGGCACTGTGATCTAGCTGTTACTGGAACACAGTTTCTATCTACTCTTCTTTAGGTCCAGTGGAAACATGAGCAAATACAATAGCTTATTGTATGGCACACAGCCAAGCTATTGACCGAGAAGATAAAATGTGTTTGGCCTTGTAATTGAAGGTGCGAAATAGTATGCACTGTGTGGTTCGTTTGATATGTATGTTGTATTCTGAGTTTCTACTTACAAAACCATATGCGTCTGTTTTTCAGAGTTGATATTTTTCATGTCATGTTTTGAGCTGTGTCTCGTGTTGTTTTCAATAGACTAAACAGGCTACAGCGGAATCAAAATGATCTTATTAACTATTGTTTTTCAGTTCAATCATCTTTGTCATTCAAGCTAGCTTTCGTTAAGGTATTGAGCGAGACTTGTGCTGACCTTGGATCTCATAAGAGATCGATATAATCACCGGCACTATGGAGTCCACAAATATTACTACAGTGGGATAACTGCCTTGCCAACGTCACCGGGTTATTTAGAGGAAAATATGTTCGAAGAAAAACAAGGCTCTTATCTTTTGAAAAATATCTGTTAACTGAACAACGAGTCTAGAACATAATTGTCTTTGATCAATGAACTAGCAAAAAAGTACGTGGTGATATTAACAAGCCAATACTGTTGGTGCTGTACAGAATTGCCATTGGAGTCGTACATGCTTATTGTTTAGGTCTTGCAGGCTGACAGTTGACACTGCGTCTCATTTATTAGTGTCAAACAGAAGCATTTTGTCACATAGCCAGTAATACTCCACACTCTGCAGTCAGATTCTTCCTTCCATGCTCTCAAACTGCTGCTGGGCAACATGGCTATCTGAGAGGATTCCGCCTTCTGATACTTTAATACAAACTGTAAGATCCCTTGTAATGGGGTGTAAGTATTTTTAATGTTTCTCCATTTTATCCACAAAAGTTTTCTATGAAAATGTGTTTTGTATAAAAGGAATGCTTATACTGGATTCAATTTAGCCCTTGCGCTATGCAGAGGAAGAATATTTTTTCAGATTTACCACCTTTTATCATGAATAGCAGCAAGTATTTTTATAATGCAATAACATACGGCAGTTAAGGATTTCAAGTCAAAGCAAGTACAGCCGTGGCCAAAAGTTTTGAGAATGACACAAATATTATTTTTTACAAAGTCTACTGCTTCAGTGTTTTTAGGTCTTTTTGTCAGATGTTACTATGGTATAATGAAGCATAATAACAAGCATTTCATAAGTGTCAAAGGGCTCTTTCACACGGAGCGGACCGCATTGCAATCCGCTCCGATGCTTTTTTTTTTTCACGGAGCGGATGAGTGTCATCCGCTCCGTATGTCCGCACATCATCCCATCAGTTTGCGGATGATATACAGACATAATGTATGTCTATGGGCATTGCGGATGTCAGCGGATGACACCACTGACATCCGATTTTGCTTCCTTTCCGTTTTTTCAACGGAACAAAAATAGGGTTCTGTTCCGTTCCAAAAAAACGGAACAGAACTGAAAGGAAGAAAAACGGATGTCATTGACTTACATTATGTCCGTAAATAATCCGCAAAAAAATAGGATGATTTGCGGACATACGGAACGCCCGTGTGAAAGGGCCCAAAGGCTTTTTATTGATAATTGTATTAAAGTGATTGTAAAGTCTCGTATTTTTTTTTCCTATAAAAATAACAAACATGTTATACTTACCTGCTCTGTTGCAGTGGATTTACACAGAGCAGCCTGGATCCTCGTCTTCTCGGGTCCCTCTTCTGCTGTTCTGGCTCCTCCCTCCTGTTCAGTGCCCCCACAGCAAGCAGCTTGCTATGGGCGCACTCAAGCGGAGTCACATCTCCCTGTGTCCATTCAGACACGGAGCCCCGACCTGGCCCCGTTCCCTCCTGATTGGCTAATGTCAATGGCACCATTGCTGTGTCTTAGCCAATCAGGAGGGACAATATTGTACGACTTAGACACTCGTGGACATCACTGGACAGAGAGGGACCTCAGGTAAGTGTTAGGGGGGGCCGAGGGGGCTGCTGCCCCATAGAAGGCTTTTTATATTAGTGCATAGAATGCATTAAGATAAAAAAAAAAACTTCTGACTTTACAACCCCTTTAAGTTTATGCAAAGAGTCAATATTTGCAGTGTTGACCCTTCTTTTTTAAGACCTCTGCAATTTGCCCTGGCATGCTGTCAATCAACTTCTGGGCCACATACTGACTGATGGCAGCTCATTCTTGCATATACAATACTTGGAGTTTGTCAGAATTTTTTTTTGTTTTTTTTTGTTCACTTGCTTCTTGAGGATTGACTGCTAATTGGGATTAAGGTCTAGGGAGTTTCCTGGCCATGGACCCAAGTTTTCGATGTTTTGTTCCCCAAGCCACTAAGGTATCACTTTTGCCTAATGGCAAGGTGCTTCATCATGCTGGAAAAGGCATTGTTCCTCACCAAACTGTTCTTGGGTGGTTGGGAGAAGTTGCTGTCAGGGAATATTTTTTTTGTACCATTCTTTATTTATGGCTGTGTTCTTAGGCAAAATTGTGAGTGAGTCCATTACTCTGGCTGAGAAGCAACCCCGAATATGAATGGTCTCAGGATGCTTTACTGTTGGCATGACAAAGGACTGATGGTAGTACTCACCTTTTCTTCTCCAGACAAGGTTTTTTCTTGAATGCCCCAATCAGAATGGAGATTCATCGGAAAAAATGACTTTACCGCAGTCCTCAGCAGTTCATTTCCTGTACCTTTTGCAGAATATCAGTCTGTCCCTAATGTTTTTCCTGGAGAGAAATGGCTTCTTTGCTGCCCTTCCTGACACCAGGCCATCCTCCAAAAGTCTTGGCCTCACTGTATATGAAGATGCACTCACACCTGCCTGTTGCCATTCCTGAACAAGCTCTGCACTGGTGGTGTCCAGATCCCGCAGCTGAATCAACTGTAGGAGACGGTCTTGGCACTTGCTGGACATTCGTGGGCACGCTGAAGCCTTCTTCACAAATGCAGTGGAAAGGTTTTTAATGGGATTTAATGGGAAGTTCATTTTCATGGCAAAGAGGGACTTTACAATTAATTTAAATTCATCTGATCACTCTTCATATCACTTTGGAGTATATGTGAATTGCCATAGTAAAAAGTGAGGCAGCAGACTGTGTGAAAATTAATATTTATGTCATTCTCAAAACTTTTGGCCACTGCTACATTTGCACACAGGTGGTATTGCTCCTATCTTTGCCCAGGTATTTTTTATATTAGAAAAAGGAAAAATAGGCAAAGGCAAAGCTGTTGCTTCAGATACCTGAATATGCTTTTGTTAGGACTTCAGGACGTACCTTCTAGACCTACTATTCTGTATTTGTTTTAGTGGTGTTCACCTCAGTTCTTCATGGGCCCTCAGTAGTATTACGGTATTTTCTCTTTCGTTCATTGACGGACACAGCTCCTGATAGTCATAACCATTGGGTTATACTGCCCCCTACAAGAGTAGGATACTAGGCAGAAAATAATTCTGGCTACACCCATGCGCAGTCCCGGGGGGTATACTCCCTCTCTCTGCTATAGCCACTCAGTTTTTTCTGCCTTGTCAGGAGTAAGGACCTAGTTCCCTGCTGGGATCTTTGGTCCTAGCAATTTTTTTTTCTTTTTAGATAGACAATTTTTCTCCTGGATTTTTCCTGTGAGATCTACAATCAACTGCCGGATTGGGTGAAGGGTTGGATAATCTAGATCCAGTGGTCACTCCAGTCTGGCCAGCGAGCGCGCGCAGACCTCAGCTCTGCGCTAGGTCGGCCACAACATAGCCCTACTGGACAGGGGCTGACCTTAAAGTTAAACACCTCACGAGGTCGCATACGACCGGGTCTCGGCCCGAGTCGCAGTATTCCTTCTCACCGACAGCCCCCAATTTTGATTGAGAGGGGTTCTGTCTGGAGCGGTGCGCGCCTGGGTTCTGGTATGGTGAGTAGCTGTCCTCCCTCTCTTCCTGGAGGGTTGTGGGGTGGACGTGGGCCCCTCCTTGGGATTGTCGGACCTCCGGGTTCCTCTCCTTCCCGCAGGCACTCCCCCTTGCCAAGTCCCTCATCCTGCCCCACCTCTACGCTGGGGCTGTTTGGGTGGTCTGGCCACTTTTCTGGGATGGGGCAGGGTATTAACTGGTGATGAGGGCCCAAGGGGTGCGCCACCAGTGACTATCGACTGTGCGGGGGGGGGGGTTGTACCTGGTGGGGGCTCCTGCCAGGGCCTCGTCCTGCCTGGATCTGTTCTTGAGGCCTGGTCTCCCTCCTGGGTCACTGTAAGCCTTGTGGTACTGCGCAGGGCCACCATTTTGTTGTAGCCTGTGTGTTTCTATACACGACTCGCATATTTGTGTAGTCTGGTGGCCATTTTGTTGTGGTTTCCCATTGGAAATAGCGGTGGCCATGACAGTGGAGCCCTGTGGGCGACCATTTCGGTTGTGGGAGCCCCTCCTTATCCCCTGGTGCTGACTCCTGAATCAATCTACTTTGTCATCGCCACACGGGCAGTGCAGATTTCCCTGGTGGCTGCAGGTGCCTGTTTCTGTGGGTCGTGAGTCTGGTGGGGTCTTCTTCTCTCTGCTGAGGATAGCTTAGTGCTTTGTGCCTGGCGACCAGGTGGTACTGCCAGCCCTGTGAGGGGTTGTCTCTTAGCAGTGTCTTTTTTGTGGGGTCCCCTTGGTGACTCATGAAGTCTTTGGATTTGGAGCACATTTCCCCACCCGATCCCCTCTCTGAGACTCTGAGACCATCCATCCATGCACTGACGGCGGTCCTGGAGTCCCTTGTATCCCGGGTGGAGGTGGCTTGCAGGCGATGGGCTAGCAAAAAGCGCCCCCGCCTTCCCCTGCCTTATCTGTCTCATCAGATCCTGAATCTGATTTGACCGCTGCAGACGTGGGTCACCCTGCTGGGTCTGCAACCACGCGCCTGGAATCTTCTGATATTGAGGAGGATTCCTCCACGTCTGCAACCGCGCACGAAAAGGCGCTGGTGGATGCACTGATTGTATCTGTGTCTGAGACCCTGAAGATTGAAGATGGAGGATGCAGCTGAAGCTGCGGAGGTGCAGACGCCCTTTGCCACTCTTAAGCCATCCAAAGCGGCAAAGGTATTTCCTTTCCCTGCCTATTTTGACAGCATTGTCATTAAAGAGTGGGGACGACCAAAGCGTCCCTGTGGGGTCCCTAAGCGCTTTACTAGGCGTTACCCCTATGAGGAGTCCCTTCTTAAGTAGTGGACTGTGCCACCGGTGGTGGACCCTCCGATTTCCAGCCTTTAAGGATCCCGCTGACTAAAAGGCAGAGACTGTGGTCCGCACTATGCACACTCTGGCTGGTTCGGTAATTAGGCCGGTATTTACCATTGCCCTAGTGTCGCAAACTCTGACCGAGCGAGCTAAGCTCCTGCACCATGACCTGGAGGGGGAAAAGCTCCCCCTGTCTTTGCTGAGCTGGCGGACCAGCTGGTCCAGGGTCCAGGGGCTGCAGTTTATCTGTGATGCCTCTTTGGATGCGGCTCCCCTGAGGGCTCTGTTTTGGCAGTGATCCTTCGGCGTGTCTTTTGGCTCAACTGCTGGTCTGCGGATCAGACTTCAAAAAAGGCCTTGACTGATCTTCCTTTTCAAGGAGATCGCCTGTTTGGAGCTACCCTGTCTGACCTCATTAAAGGTCTCACGGGGGGGGGAATACTTATTCTGCAGGCTACTAAGGGCAAGGAACCTCATCGTAGACGTGGGCCTTCTTTCTCTGCTCATAAGAAGTTTTTTCGTCTCTCAGGATCGACAGATAAGGGCTTGAAGCCTTTCAGGGCCTATTCTGGAGGATCCAAATTAACCTGGTCTGGCAAGCCATGATCGTGCTTTTCCAGACCCATGGGCAAGGCTCCTTCTGCATGAAGGTTTGCCCTCACCCATATCGGGGGATGGGGGGGACATCTTTGCTGGTTTCCGGGCCCGTGGACTTCTCACGTGCAAGACAAGTGGGTCCACAAAGTCATTCGGTCCGGCTACAAGATCGAATTTCGCTCTTGTCCCCCAGCAAGGTTCTTTCCTTCCAGCTTGCACCTGTCCCCAGACTACTTACAGGGCCTGTTTGGGGAGGTACAAGACCTGTTCCTTCAAGGAGTGATTTTTTTTCCGGTTCCGACCTCGGAACGTTTTCAAACCTGTACACAGTTCCCAGGAAGGAATTTGCATCCAATCCTGGACCTCAAGGAGCTAAACTGATTTGTGCGGGTACAAAAGTTCAGAATGGAGTTCGAACACTGATGGCATCCCTGCATCAGGGGGATTTCCTTGTCTATATTTATATCAAGGATGCCTACCTTCATATTCCAATATGTGCCAGTCACCAGCGGTTTCTCCACTTTGCTGTAGGAAAGGAGCAATATCAGTTTGTGGCGTTACCCTTTGGTCTCGCATCTGTTCCTCGGGTCTTCACAAAAGTTTTAGCCCCGGTGCTAGCTTTCCCAAGGACTGATCTTCCATCCTGCTTTACAGTCACTGGCTTTGACAGCTTGGCTGTTGAACGACAGGTGCTGAAGGATAGGGGTTTATCTGAGTCAGTGATTCCTACATTGTTGAAAGCTAGAATATCGACCTTTAGGAGGATCTACCATCATATGTGGAAGACATACATTGCGCGGTGTGATGCCCTTGGGGGTTCTTCCTTGATCCTTCTCGGTGGCTCGGATCTTGACTTTCCTTCAACAGGGGGTTAAACAGAAATTGGCCTCGAGTACCATCAAGGGCCAGGTGTCGGCTTTGGCGTCTTCTTCCAATGACCTTTGGCCACACAATCCCTGGCGCATACCTTTCTTCAGGGTGTCTGACATTTGGTTCCTTCAGTGTGGGCTCCTTTGCCGCCTTGAGATCTTAATTTGGTGCTTTCAGCTCTATAGAAGCCTCCCATTGAAAATATTCGGGAGATTCCCCTGCTTGCGCTGTCCCAGAAGGTTGCCTTTTTAGTGGCAATCACCTCTGAGCGCAGGGTGTCAGAACTGGCGGCGTTATCCTGTCATTCACCTTACCTGGTGATTCACAGGGATAAGGTGGTTCTTCGCCCCTGTCCATCGTTCCTTCCAAAGGTTGTCTCTGATTTTCATTTGAATGAAGACATTGTGTTGCCTTCCCTGTGTCCCAGGCCTAAACATCCGAAGGAAATTTCTTTGCATGCCTTGAATGTGGTCCAGGCAATTAGGGTGTATATGGCAGCTAGGGAGTCTTTCAGTCAGACTCTCTCTTTGTGCTCATGAATGGACCTCGGAAAGGGTTGTCCGCTTCCTCTGCGACCATTTCCAGATGGATCAGACAGACGGTGGTTCAGGTCTATTCCATCAGGGGTCAGGTTCCTCCTTTCCCTGTCAAGATGCATTCTACCAGAGCACTTAGTGCCTCCTGGGCTTTCTATCATCAGGCGTCAGTGACGCAGGTTTGCAAGGCGGCCACCTGGTCGTCGGTGCACACTTTTACAATGGGATGGCAGACAGGACTTGTTATTAGCTTAACTTAATACTAATTAAATAATGAGACCTTACACAGCTCTGGAATTTAAAGGCCGCGGCCGTTTAATGCTTGTTAAAATTATCATTAACAAATTCATAAATCAGAATTGACCTGATTACCAAAATCCGGGTCAAACAAATCCAACTTAACTTTTTAGAAATTATCCACATCAAAATTTCAATATTAAAACATACACAAGCATCGTCCACCTTTGCATTACACACAGGTGACCAAAACAGGCATAAACTGACCGCGACAAAAGGAAGAAAAAGGGGTGGGGGGGAGGGAGACAAAACTTGAACTTGACACGGCGATCTCTTCTGAGGTGAAGACTTGTGAGAATGAGCCCCCTTTTATAACCATAGGCAGGCTCTAAAGGCGGGATAAAAACAGGTTAAAACCAGAATTAAACCTAAACTCCCTAGCTACACAGATCTCTTAATATGATTGGGGGTTATCTGACCAAACAAACACCTGAATTCTTAATCTGACCTAGCAACAGTTTAAAACTATAGACTGTCCTCTAACTGCCTTGTTAAAATTTTAAACTGGCCTGTCACCATCCCATCTGTAAAAAGGGGCTTATTCAAACCCATTTTTCCTTACATGGGATGGCAGACAGGACTTGTTATTAGCTTAACTTAATACTAATTAAATAATGAGACCTTACACAGCTCTGGAATTTAAAGGCCGCGGCCGTTTAATGCTTGTTAAAATTATCATTAACAAATTCATAAATCAGAATTGACCTGATTACCAAAATCCGGGTCAAACAAATCCAACTTAACTTTTTAGAAATTATCCATAAGACAGGAGGCTCACGCCCTCCTGTCACCACCCCACCACGCGGCCTTTTCTATACATGTACCCAGGTTAGCATTAAAAACATCTATACCCAGATCCGACAGGTGTACATCGTCAGACCTGTAAAAATCGGGGGTCCCACCTTCCAGCTCTAAGTGTCTGAAAGAGAAGACACCGATCCCGCTTAATAATTTAGATACGGCGCGGTTGATTCTCCTCCTGACTCTTTCAAGGGGCTTGAACTGACCATGTTTAAACCATAAGAGTCTGGGTATAATTTCGGAAAATACAAACCGTATACCTGGATAGACAGACCTCAAATAGTTAAAATCGTCACGAATTTTGAAAACGAGGTCCAGAGTCCTAAACTTCCCGATGTCGTTCCCCCCCAGATGAATTAACATCACATCCGGGGGAGGAAGGACTCCTAGTAGCCTAGAAATTTCCGGTAAAAACTCATGCCAGAGCATGCCCCGCTTACTAAACCATTGAATACGATACTTCCGTGGATCCAAGCCAATGTTTTCGGTATAACAGCGTCTCCTGGCCCTTGCGCGTGCCCAGTGTACGAACGAGTGGCCGATGATCCAAATCGATAAACATTGATACCCTGAAAATATCAACAAGACACATTAGGACGAACATACGTACGGAATGCATCCGATTTCCATCTACCAATATTTTTTAACATTTGAACGTTAACTCCTAATCTGGCGGCCTCCGTGGCAGCGCCAATCCTGAAAGAATGAGAAGAGATACAACAGTGATCTAATCTCAGGTATTTCAAACATTTTTTCAGTACCGCGTCAAACTGATACTTGGTCAAACTCCTACCAGTTTGATGAACAAACAAGGAACCACTGCAGGGTAACCTCACAGACAAAAAACGCTTCAAAAGCAAAACTGGACATACATCTGAATTCACGTATTGGTTAAGATGAATCCATTTGCCGACACCTAGCTGGTCAGTTTTGGAGGATCGCAGTAAAATACTGATAGAGGACGCAGAAGTTTTTACATCCGAAAATCGCAAACCGGAATCGCTATGAACATCGTGTATTAGCTCGGAAATTCTCAGCGCCGCAAAAAACATAAGCGAAAACGCCGCCTGAAACATATCCGACTCGTACTCGGAAAAACAAACATGCCCAGTTGCACGGCACAACCGCTCCAAAAGGCGAGGGGTAACCGCCTCCCTGCGATCAGGGTGCCAATTCGACCTCCTATAACCTTTTAGCGCCTGACGCACGGAAAAAAACGACTAACAAGGTGGATGATTATCCAATTTCACAAAAAAGGAAATACCCGCCAACAATTTGTTAATATGCGACCAAGAGTAATGTTTAGAGAACAAAAAATTTAAAAAATGAAAGAACCAAAGACTCGGAAAAGGAATCATGAGAGACGCCAAGCGAAGTCAAATGTGATTTCCAGACCTGCCAGGCCGATAGATATCCGGCCAGTGTAGACGGGGCGAGCGAAAGTGCAATATTATGCGACACCAAGTCTAAACTATGTCCCAAAGTCGATCTGGATAAAGGCAGCTGGTCCGGTCCGCTTCTGGAAACAGCTGAAAAAACCGCTCCATCTGCAGACGAGATAAAGAATCTGCCATACAGTTGTCTTTACCAGGCACATAAGAAGCCTTGATCCATATGTTCAACCGCAGACATCTGGAAACAAGGTATCGCAACAACCTAATGACAGGTGGGGATCTGGAGGAAAGACAGTTGATAGCAAACATCACTCCCCTATTATCTGTCCTTACCATTAAACGTTTATTCCTAAAATGGGTTCCCCAAACTTCCAGTGCAACCACAATTGGAAATAGCTCCAACAAAACGCTGTTCCGAGTATAACCCAACTGCAGCCATCTGTCCGGCCAGGAATCCGCGCACCAGTGGGTTCGCCAAATAGCGGCAAAACCCACTGAGCCCGCAGAGTCCGTGAAAAGACAAAAGTCCTTGTCAATAACAAAATCCTCTTGCCATATTGTCTTACCATTAAAATAAAACAAAAACTGCAACCAGACCAGCATATCTTCTTTAACTTCAGAAGACAACCTAACATGGGATGAGGGAGATTTCAGACCAGAGATAATACTGTACAACTTACGGGAAAACAACTTACCTAGCGGTATGATCCTGGAAGCAAATGCTAACAAACCTAGCAACGATTGCATTTCTTTTAGCGTCGTCTTTTTCCTGTGAATCATCTGCAGCAAGCTATCTTGTAACTTTTCAACTTTTTCAAGTGGTAGACTAAATTCCATGAGTTCGGTATCAATAGTAATACCTAAAAATTGAACCCTAGTAGAAGGCCATTCCGTTTTTTCATGAGCCAAAGGAACCCCAAACTGCTCGCATACCTCAAAAAATGTTTGAAGCAAATGCAAACAATCAGTGGAATTCGCCTGACCCATAAACAAAAAATCGTCCAGATAATGAACGATATCATCGAGACCAGCCCTGAATGAAACTACCCACTCTAAAAAAGTAGAAAAGCATTCAAAATAAAAACACGACAAGGAACAACCCATAGGGAGACATTTTTTGAAAAAATAATGATTCAAAAAGAAAAAACCGAGAGAGTTAAAAGAATCAGGATGAACCGGTAAAAGGCGAAACGCGGATTTAATATCGGTCTTCGCTAAAAAAGCCCCCTTTCCCAACCTCCTCAAAACCACCAGAGCATCCTCAAAAGAAGAATATTGAACCGAAGCTTCATCCTCGCCAATCTCATCATTCAGCGACCCCCCAAAGGGAAACGACAAATGATGGATAAGGCGATAAGTATTAGGTTCCTTCTTCTGTACAATGCCCAACGGAGATATACGGAAATTGGGAAAAGGGGGGGAAAGAAAAGGACCTGCAAACCTACCCGCAGAAATTTCCTTACCTATTTTTTCTATCACTATGTCCTCAAGGTGATCAACCGACTTGAGGTTCTTAACAATTGTGCAACCATAACCCGAAAAGGAAGGCAAATAGAACCCGTCAGAAAAACCATCAGTTACCAGAGTGGCTTTCTCCCGGTCTGGGTACAGCTGCAGCCACGGTAACATTGTGCGTAGTTTCACCGGGGTTATGGCCTTTAGAAAAATTACTGGATTGTTGTGAACTGTGCATCTTTTTGAAGCACTTGGCGATGGGGTGGGAACCTGCGCAAAAGGAACATTCGTGTTTATATTTGCAGGTTCCCGGCCACTTACACTGGGAGTCATTGTATGAAAAACAAACTCCTTTACGAAAAGAATGGGGGGCGGGCTGCTGCTGAGCCCCCGGGATAGCCTGTCTACCGAAATTGGATTTGGGCAAAAACAGATCCAGCCAAAGGCTGACATCCTTCACACCCCATTTTAAATGCTGTTGTACGGACAACTTCTGGCGGAAGGCTACGTCATAAGAAAACCAAGCCGTTCCGCCAAAGTTTTTGTAAGCCTCCAAAATTATATCTAAGTGTTGAAACAAACCAACACTCTTACCCGGGTGCTTCTCACATAATACAGCAGCATAAATAAAAAATGCCTGTAACCAATTGTTGAAAGTCTTAGTAACAGGCCGCCTCCTATCGTCCTCATCTTTCTTATCCCCCTTTGATACAAACTCCCTGACCGATGGCAGAAGAGAGAGGAGATCGATAAACTTACCATTCCATATCTTCTCCTTTATACCATCAGAAAGGTGGTAACCCAATGGGGACAACTCGCACGGCAGAGCCTCCCTAAGACATGTCTCTGGGAGATTCTGTGACTTGGCTAGGGCAATAGAAGCAGGAGGAACCGGAGGAGAAGCAATGCTGGGGGTCGGGTGACCCACCGGAGATTGCACATTTACAGCTAAAAGCCCACCAGATGGTGCCCAGACGTCCAACGGGGAAGGTTCATGTACCGCAGTCAACACAGGTGTGGAGGATACAGGAAAGTTATGAAGACTAGAAGCTACAGGCACAGCTGCTACTGCAGCCGCAGAGGACACAGGCATAGGTGAAGAAATAGGCATAGCAGCAGAGGAGAGTGATTGTGAAGGATTGACATCGGTAGATGAAGCAGGCAAAGGATTGGAAGACTGTAGAATAGCCTGGAAAGAGCTTAAAAACCCCTTCATTAATTCTGACAGTGCCTCCGCTGTGTTGGGCCCAGTAATAGGCCCCCCTGGAGCCCCCCCTACCCTGCTGATCGCATCGGGAAGGGGGGGCAAGCGGACCCTCCTATCGCTGATCGGGGAACAGCAGTTGAACTCCGAGCAAGTGAGGGTGATGTAAAAGCTGGGCCCTCCATCGGGGCCTGAGAAGTGGAAGCTGGTGTGGTAGAGGGGCCCTGAGACCCTTGTAGCGCAGCAAGCGCGGTACCCTGGGACCCTTGTACCATGGCAGTTGTGGCACCCTGAGACCCCTGTAGCGTGGCTCGAGAGGTGTAGGCAGTAGTAATCTCACCTGGCCCTCGGACGGGCGGACGTTCCGGAACCCTCAGGCGACGATCCTCTTCTGGTGCAGGAACCGAAGAACTCCCGGCGGAACGAGGAGTAGGCCCACTCCTCTCCGATGTTCGCGAAGGTGGACGTGCCGACTGCACCCGTCCGGCGTCGGTGGGTGGCGAGAAGCGTCGTCGCGGAGCCCGTCTCCTCTTCGCCGGGGCGGCATCCTCCGCTGCAGGTCCTCTCGATCCTCTTCTGCGCAGGTTCGCGCTCCGGACGTCAGGATTCTGCGCCGGAGACCTCCGTCCCTCACCGATGACGACATCCGACACCCGACTTGCCCCGGCAACCGGCTCCGTCACAACCGCGGGACGAACGACCTCTTCCGGTGACGCGCCTTGACTCGCGGCGGACGGCATCTCCAGGCAACGTCGGATCCACTCCTCGGCTCCCGCTTCGCCGGCCCGCTCGATGAGGCGTCGCAGAAGACTCATGTTGCTAGACGACCAGAACCGGTAAGTTGACCCGAAGCTCCAATGCTATCCAGGGAAACTAAACTTGACCTGAAGCTCTTCCTTCTTCAGCGGTACCGGGGCCTTGACCCGAAGTCTTCCTCCCGAAACACCGGCAGCTTGACCCGAAGCTCCAGGAACACCAGCACGGCAGTTGACGCGAAGAAGCTGCAGACACCGGAGGCAAGAAAGCCCGACAGCCCGTGAGAAAAAGGTCAGTCAGACAAAACTTGAACTTGACACGGCGATCTCTTCTGAGGTGATTGAAGACTTGTGAGAATGAGCCCCCTTTTATAACCATAGGCAGGCTCTAAAGGCGGGATAAAAACAGATTAAAACCAGAATTAAACCTAAACTCCCTAGCTACACATATCTCTTAATATGATTGGGGGTTATCTGACCAAACAAACACCTGAATTCTTAATCTGACCTAGCAACAGTTTAAAACTATAGACTGTCCTCTAACTGCCTTGTTAAAATTTTAAACTGGCCTGTCACCATCCCATCTGTAAAAAGGGGCTTATTCAAACCCCTTTTTCCTTACAAGTATTATAAAGTAGATGCATTGGTATCTGCGGATGCTTATTTTTGCCGCAAGGTTTTGCAGGCTGCTGTTTAAAAGGACCTTAACCTCTCTGAGGATGTGTTGTTTTTTCAGGTGGGCTCCAGTTGTTTGGTTGAGCTCCTGTTGCCTGGTTGGCGAATGTTTAGCCTTGGGAATTTATTTGTTCCCACCCCTCATGTTTAACACTTTTTGGGACGTCCCAATGGTTATGACTATCAGGAGCTGTGTCCGTCAATGAACGAAAGAGAAAATGTTTTTTTTTGACTTACCGTAAAATCCATTTCTCTGATGTTCATTGACGGACACAGCACACACCCCTCTTCTCCTGACACTGCTTGTAACAAAACTGAGTGGCTATAGCAGGGAGAGGGAGTATACCCCCTGGGACAGCCCATGGGTGTAGCCTGAATTATTTTCTGCCTGGTGTCCTACTCCTGTAGGAGGCAGTATAACTCAATGGTTATAATTATCAGGAGTTGTGTCCGTCAATGAACATCAGAGATTTGTTTTTTACGGTAAGTCAAAAATCCCATTTTTCACAGTGCAAGATGAATAGCTGCATTTATATTTTCCTTAAAATATGCCTGTCATGAGAGCAAAAGGAAGGCTGCCATTTCCAACATTCTTCTAAAAATGTTAACTGCTGGGCTGCAGAAGCCTTGCATTCTGAGTCAACATCCCCGAAGTAGCATGTAGCAAATGAAATGTAGGGAAATAATAAATTCTTATATTCTCAATACTTTTTAGAACCACCTTTCGCTACAATTACAGCTGCAAGTCTTTTCGGTTATATCTCTACCAGCTTTGCACATCTCTGGGGACCACCAGATAAGGTGAACGGCAGGACAGCGCCACAAATTCAGACACTCTGCACGCAGAGGTAATAGCTACCAAAAAGGCTACCTTCTGTGACAGTGTAAGCAGAAGAATCTCCCTAATTTCAAAAGGAGGTTTCTGAAGGACTGACAGTACCAAGTTAAGATCCCACGGAGGTAACGAGGACCGTATCAGAGGAGCCATATGGTGAACTCCCTGGACAAAGGTGCGAATCAAAGATTGCGTAGCTAAAAAACGTTGAAAAAACACCACCAAGGCCGACACCTGGCCTTTAATAGTACCTAAGGCCAACCGCTGCTAAACCCTTTCTTTGGAGGAAAGCCAATATCCTAGCCACTGAAAATGAACGTGGATGCATCCATGTACGATGATAAATATTCCTAGGGGTAGATTTTCTAGCCTTCAACAGTGTAAGATTCACTGAGTCAGAAAGACCCCTATCCTTCAATACCTGGCTTTCAACAGCTACACCGTTAAAGCCAGCGACTGTAAAGCAGGATGGAAGATGGGCCCTTGAGACACCAGTTCTTCCCTGAGAGGAAGTCTCCAAGGAACATCGGGGACAAACCTTACCAGATCGGCATATCAAGACTGGCTAAGCCAGTCCGGAGCCACCAGAATTACTGGAATCCACCTCTATTCTGCGCAGAAGCCTTGGCAGAAGTTTTAGCGGAGGAAACGCATAGTTCAGCCGATACTGACCCCAAGGTACCACCAGTGCGTCTGTGGCGTCGGCCAGAGGATCCTGAGACCTGGCTACAAATCTCTGTACCTTCTTGTTGAGCCGAGAGGTTAACAGGTCCACATCGGGTGTCCCCCACCGGACACAGCAGATGAAACACCTCCGGGTGAAGGGACCATTCCCCCTGATCCAACACCTGACTCCTCAAGTAATCCACCTGCCAATTTTCCACTCCAGGGATATGCACGGAGGAGAGGGCTGGAACAATGTATTCTGCCCATTTTAGGATCCCGGCCACCTCATAAGCCGCCAGGACACTCTTGGTGCCCCCTTGATGATTGACGTAAGCCACGGCCCTGGCATTGTCTGATTGAATCCGAACTGGACATCCTTGCAGACGATTTGTCCAGAGACTCAAGCAAAGCTTTATCGCTCTGAGTTCCAGAATATTGATCGGTAGTCTGGACATCTTTCCAAGAACTCCACCCCAACTGGACAGGCTGGCATCTGTGGTTACCACGGTCCAATACAAGGGAAGAAAGGACTTGCCCTGATGCAGAGCCAAGGAACGGAGCCACCACAGTAGAGTACTTCTTTGCAGAGGTCTCGTGTGGAACAGAGCAGGCGGAACCGCCTCAAAAAGGTAGACACCATCAGGCCTAGCACACACGTGCAAGTACGCAGAGAGGACAGATTGCTGGATAACAGCTAGAGAATCGCCCTCTGCAATTTTTTCAGCTTTTCCAGAGGGAGAAACAGAGTAAGTCCCAGATAATCCAGTTTGGAAGATGGGACCAGTGCAAATTTCTTGAATTTGATGTTCCAACCAAACTCTTGCAGAGTCCATACAGTGATTGATAAGTCGCCCAATAGGACTGAATAGGAGTCTGCTCTTAAGCGGAGATTGTCAAGGTACCCCAGTACGGCAATCCCCCGCTGTTGCAGTAATGCCAATACCGGAGCCATCACTTTGGTAAAGACCCTGGGGGCGGAAGCGAGACCAAAGGGTAACGCCACAAACTGATAATGCACCTCTCCTACAGCGAAGCAAAGTAAAAATCTGGTGTCCTGCGTAAATATTTATGTGCAGATATGCGTCCTTGAAGTCACCTTGGTGCAGGGACATCACTACCATGCGAATGGACTCCATTCAAAACTTCTGTACCCACTCAAAGTGGTTCAGAGCCTTGAGGTCCAAGATTGGATGCACTTTGCCTTCTTTCCTGGGAACAGGTTTAAATAGCACCCCTGAAGCTATCCCGAGAGGGAACCGGCACAATCATCCTTTGCGATAGCAGATCTTGTACCGCCTCTCGTAGATCCCTTAACCGATCTGGCGTAGATTGGACAGGAAGAATTTGTCAGATGGTCGAGACCTGAATTCGATCTTGTGACCCTATCGAATCAGTTAGTGGACCCATTTGTCCTGAATCAAGGAGGTCCATGGTTCCAGAAAAAAACAAAGACGTCACCCCACCCCAGTTACGGGTGAGAGCGCCCTTTCATGCAGAAGGGGACTTGTCTGCAGATCTGGAGGGGCCTGCTCTCGGCTTACCCGACCACGTCATCCCCCAGATGATCTAAATGGCTTTGATTCTTTCTCCTGCGTGCTGGAGGCACGAAAGGGCCGCCTGTGTGCTGAAAAATAAGGGCTCTATCGCGGAGACTTGCCCTTAGCGGATTGAGGAAGAAGAGTACTCTTCCCACCTAAGCCCTTTGATAAGTTCATCCAATGAAGAACCAAATAGGCGGTCCCCTGTACAGGGGAGGTCTGACAAGAGTCTTTTTAGAAGCCTGGTCCGCAGACAAGCTTTTTAGCCACGCCATGCTTTTAATGGTTACCCCTACCACGGATACTCTAGCCGCAAGGGGGGCCGCATCTAAAGATGCATCACATATAAATAGTAAGGCTTGGACCTTTGGGTCCGTTAGCTCTGCTAGGCTCGGGGGAAGCTGTTCAGCTTCCAAATCACTTTTTAGTAACTTTGCCCATTCCGTTATGGTCTGGGGCACCAAAGTGATAGCGAAGACCGGTCTAAGTATTGAGCCCGCTATCCCATGTAAGTGGCAGGACAGAGTCTCAATCCTTATATCAACAGGGTCTTAAAAGACCGGAGACTCCTCCACTGGGACCACAGTAGATTTGTTCAGCCTGGAGACCAGATGGACGGTGGAACAGTCCATTTTTTGACCACAGCGCTCGCAAAGGGATAGTGCCTCTTGAAGTGCTTCGGGACTACTAACCTGTTTAAGGCACCCCCACTGTTCAGTGACAATTTTGTCAAAAAATTCCGGACAAGGGCGATACTTGCCCGACTTTGGGGATTTGCGTGTGCCGACGCTCTAGAATCATCCGCCATTTTTAGAGTTTCCCACACTGACACTAGGAGCCTCCACCAGTTTGTTTTCCCACGCGGCTGCAGATGATGACATTACAATCCTCGCCATCAAGAGTGCGATGACGCAGATCCCTCAGGGTCTCCCACAACAAAATGGCCACCCAATGCATTTTAATGGGAAACTACAAAAAATAGCTGCCGAGCCTTGTACAGCTGATCTACAAGAAAATGGTGGCACGCCATGTGGTCTACAGGATCCCCTGAGGGGTCCAGCAATCTATCCAATATAGGGGGGCCCTGGTAGGGACCCCCGCCAGGAGCAACTCCCCCCCCCCGCAGATCCCTGCATCTGCGTGCCCCCTCAAGGGCCCCTATCGCCTGCTACAGCCCCAGCACCATACCCAAGGACAGAACCACCTATGAAATAGTGGGGAGGATGGCCCCTAGGGACCCCCCAGATATGGGGGGCCATGGGGAATGGGAGACAATCTGAGAGTCCGACCATCCCAGAAGGGGCCCATATCCACCCCGAGACCGCCAGAGATATGGGGGAACACTATTCACCATACCAACAATATTCAAGTGGGCGCCACACCAGACAGACCACCTCTCCACCCGGGGTTTGGGTGCTGTTGGCCAAGGGGTATGCTGCGACTCAAGCCAAACCAGGTCATGTGCGTCCCAGCAAGGTGTTTCACTCGCGGGCCAGCCTCCGTCCAGTGGAGCTATGTCGTGGCGAGCCCTAGCGAGGCGCTGTGACCTGCACACGCTCACTGGCCAGACTGGGAGACCAAAGATCTAGAATACCCAGCCCAGTTCGGCTGTTGATTGTAGTTCTCTCACGAACATAACTTAAAAAGAAAAAAAAAAAAAAAAAAAAAAAAAAAAAGAATTTAGACAAAAAGGTCTTTTTACATAAAAAACATGCTAAGACCAAAATCCCAGCAGGAAACTAGGTCCTTACTCCTGACTAGGCATAGGCTTGGATATAAATTTAATGGGTAGTTCAGATAGGTCCTCACACCACATCTTTGGTCATTTAATTCTAAATAAGATCATTCAATCTTACTTGATACCTTTACATAACTTTAAAGAGTTCTGAAGTGATCTGTTTTCTGGTTTTTCAGACCATGTAAAAAGCTAAAGAATTATAGATTTTGTTAAAAAAAATTTTATTATTAAGAAGCTTTCAGATTTACAGTTTATCAATCTATTTTCAAAAGCTACATCACTTTTTTTTTTAAAAAAGGACAATTCTTTTGACCACATAAAGAAACAAAAAAAAAAGGTAAATGCGCTTTCTTGAGATCAGCGTGGGGCGAATCCCCCTCTATGTGGTCCTCCACGTCCTCTAAAACCTCCTCTGTCACCACGGAAACTTCCTCTGTTTCTTTCTCTACCTCTTTCTCCTCTTCCCGCAGACGGTCCACCCCGATTACCACCTCTGGAATTGCCAAAGTTGGATGTGCCAAAGCCACGGTCCGATTTAAGTGGGGGTGTTTTGGGGCGAAGCCTCTCTATCTCCTCTGTGCAACCTGTGAGTGTTGAATTAGGGGTATTGAAATTAGAGGCATAAGTCTCAGGATTGAAGTTGCTGTTGGTAAGAGTAGGTCCCACTGTAAGCCAGCCTGAAAACAAAAACAAAAAAATTGATATCAGAACAAGTAAAAGTGTGATTCTAAGCAGTCTAAACTTAAAGCTAGGACTTAGCATCTACCATTCACTCTGTTATATTCAAGTATATACCAAATAAAGGAAATGACATCACAACAACAGAACTCCATCATCTTGTGCCAGTGTTACTCCTTGTGCAAACTCTGAGCTCCCCCAAACATTCTTGTAAAGGCGTCAATGGCCATTATTTACAGTGGGGATCACTGTAAGGCTTACTATATACATTACAATCTAACCATACAATCTCTGTACCTTCAACTTTAGATTTACCATTACTATACAATATGAGGACCTTCCAAAACAATCCAATCCAACCCAATCACAATCCTATCACTCCGTATCCAGTGAGACAGCACTTACATTTAATTACCTCATAGGAAACTTGTACTTAAAGCAAAAATACAGGGTCTACCATTGGTAATCTATAGTGCGTCTAAAAAATTTAGTGAATGGTCCGATATCACATCGGCGACATGGGCCAGGTGCGCACACATGCACATGCCTTTCCAGAGACATGTCGAGAAGCGCCACCTAGAGCAGCGTACACGCGACCGTCAGGGTCGAATGAAGGCAGTGTGAGAGGCAGGGTCACAGTGCAATGGAGCAATAAGTGAACATCAAGTTCTTCTATAAATTGGGGAAAACACAAATGGAGATGCATGAAATGTTGGTGCAAGTGTCCGGGATGGAACCCATGAGCAGAAAAACTTACCGTTAATAAACCGGTAACGGTATTTCTACGAGCCTTCCAGGACGGCCCAACATGAGAGATGATAGGCTCCTACCTACCGGAAACACAATCAATTTACAATTGTTAAAAGGCCCCACCCTTCCCTTGCCCCTCAGTTGTAAAAAAGTATCTTCCACAACCATTTCCAAGGGAAGTGTTCTCATAATTCTATAGGTACTTACCACCTATGTTATATACATAGTTACCCTACCCTTTTAACAGGGCGGGAATAGGCCGGCCGTCCTGGAAGGCTCGTAGAAATACCGTTACTGGTTAAATAAACGGTAAGTTTTCTCTCTTCGCCTTCCAGGACGGCCCAACATGAGAGGATAATAGATTACCCATAGGCCTACCTTAGGGTGGGACCACTGCCTGTAAGACCTTTCGGCCAAAGGCTAGATCTTGTTGAGACAGTACTTCTACACGGTAGTGCTTCAGGAAGGTGTCGTGACTGGACCAGGTGGCTGCACTTCGGATCTGTTCCCAGGATGCTCCAGCCTTGTCGGCCCAGGATGTACAGTGGGTACGGAAAGTATTCAGACCCCCTTAAATTTTTCACTCTTTGTTATATTGCAGCCATTTGCTAAAATCATTTAAGTTCATTCTTCTTCTTCATGAATGTACACATAGCACCCCATACTGACAGAAAAACACAGAATTGTTGACATTGTTGCAGATTTATTAAAAAAGAAAAACTGAAATATCACATGGTCCTAAGTATTCAGACCCTTTGCTCAGTAATAGAAGCCCCCTTTTGATCTAATACAGCCAGGAGTCTTTTTGGGAAAGATGCAACAAGTCTTTCACACCTGGATTTGGGGATCCTCTGCCATTCCTCCTTGCAGATCCTCTCCAGTTCTGTCAGGTTGGATGGTAAACGTTGGTGGACAGCCATTTTTAGGTCTCTCCAGAGATGCTCAATTGGGTTTAAGTCAGGGCTCTGGCTGGGCCATTCAAGAACAGTCACAGAGTTGTTGTGAAGCCACTCCTTCGTTATTTTAGCTGTGTGCTTAGGGTCATTGTCTTGTTGGAAGGTAAACCTTCGGCCCAGTCTGAGGTCCAGAGCACTCTGGAGAAGGTTTTTGTCCAGGATATCCCTGTACTTGGCCGCATTCCTCTTTCCCTCGGTTGCAACCAGTCGTCCTGTCCTTGCAGCTGAAAAACACCCCCACAGCATGATGCTGCCACCACCATGCTTCACTGTTGGGACTGTACAGGACAGGTGATGAGCAGTGCCTGGTTTTCTCCACACATACAGCTTAGAATTAAGGCCAAAAAGTTCTATTTTGGTCTCATCAGACCAGAGAATCTTATTTCTCACCATCTTGGAGTCCTTCAGGTGTTTTTTAGCAAACTCCATGCGGGCTTTCATGTGTCTTAGACTGAGGAGAGGCTTCCGTCGGGCCACTCTGCCATAAAGCTCTGACTGGTGGAGGGCTGCAGTGATGGTTGACTTTCTACAACTTTCTCCCATCTCCTGACTGCATCTCTGGAGCTCAGCCACAGTGATCTTTGGGTTCTTCTTTACCTCTCTCACCAAGGCTCTTCTCCCCCGATAGCTCAGTTTGGCCGGACGGCCAGCTCTAGGAAGGGTTCTGGACGTCCCAAACGTCTTCCATTTGAGGATTATTGAGGCCACTATGCTCTTAGGAACCTTAAGTGCAGCAGAAATCTTTTTGTAACCTTGGCCAGATCTGTGCCTTGCCACAATTCTGTCTCTGAGCTCTTCAGGCAGTTCCTTTGACCTCATGATTCGCATTTGCTCTGACATGCATTGTGATCTGGAAGGTCTTATATAGACAGGTGTGTGGCTTTCCTAATCAAGTCCAATCAGTATAATCAAACACAGCTGGACTCAAATGAAGGTGTAGAACCATCTCAAGGATGATCAGAAGAAATGGAAATCACCTGAGTTAAATATATGAGTGTCACAGCAAAGGGTCTGAATACTTAGGACCATGTGATATTTCAGTTTTTCTTTTTTAATAAATCTGCAACAATGTCAACAATTCTGTGTTTTTCTGTCAGTATGGGGTGCTATGTGTACATTCATGAGGAAGAAGAATGAACTTAAATGATTTTAGCAAATGGCTGCAATATAACAAAGAGTGAAAAATTTAAGGGGGTCTGAATACTTTCCGTACCCACTGTAGCTAGGGCTCTTGTTGAGTGTGCTTTAAGCTTAGTTGGAGCAGGAACACCTGATACCTCGTAAGAGGTGGCAATTGCTTGTCTAATCCACCTAGATACTGAAGGCTTGGAGGCCTGCAGTCCTTTTCTGGGCCCAGAATAGAGGACTAAAGGTGGTTTGATCTCCTAAAGTTTTTTGTCCTCTCTAAATAAGTGAGAAGAGATCTTCTCACATCAATACAGTGAAATTTTCTTTCCTTCCTATTTTTTGGGTTGTCAAGGATGGTAGATTTATTTCCTGTGTCCTGTGGAAAGAGGAAGCTACCTTTGGCAAATACAGGGGATCTGGCTTGAGGACAATCCTGTCTGGGAAAATCACCATGAAAGGTTCTTTTATGGAAAGAGCTTGTAGGTCTCCTATTCTTCTTGCTGTTGTAATGGCCAACAGGAAGGCCAATTTTAACGACAGAAACTTAAGGGAGATTTCCTTTAAGGGTTCGAAAGGGTCCTTAGATAATGCATCTAGGACCCTGGTCAGGTCCCAGGGGGGGAACCTGTCTTTTATAATAGGGTTACTCCTATGTCTAGCCAACAAAAATCTTTTGATTAACGGCTCTTTTGCCAGCCTAGTGTCCAAAAATACCGAAAGACCTGCTATTTGAACCCTAAGGGTGTTAACAGCCACACCCTTATCTACTCCATCTTGCAAGAATTCTAAGATCGTAGAAATAGAGGTGGAGGCAAGATCCTTTTGCCTACACCAGGTACAAAACTTTTTCCAAATGTTTTTATAAATATTTCTAGTAACTAGCTTCCTGCTCAGCAAGAGTGTATCCACTACTCTTTCTGAGCAGCCCTTTGAAATTAAGAGTTAGCGCTCAGTAACCAAGCTGTCAGATGGAAGAATCCTGGGTCTGGACACAGAACCGGTCCCTGAGACAGTAGGTCTGGGGAGATTGGGAGTTGCCATAGGGAGGCTACTTTCATGGTTTTCAAGGTTGCAAACCAAGGTCTTTTTGGCCACCAAGGGGCAATTCGGATCAGTTGCAAGTTGAGACTGACTAAATTTCAGTTTAATTTTCAATTTAAGGACTCTATGAATTAGGGTCAGGGTGGCATAGGCCAGGTTGAACTGCCAGGGCTGGGCTAATGCGTCCAACCCTGCCATCCCCCTGGTCCGTGTAAGGGAGAAGAACCTCTCTACCTTCCTGTTCTGAGCGGAGGCAAACAGGTCTATCTCCGGATATCCAAACTTTTGTATCACTAAATGGAAGGTTTTGGGATTTAGCTCCCATTATCCTTCCTTTATGAGGTGGCGACTGAGGAAATCTGCTTGCGTGTTGTTCTCTCCCTTGATGTAAATGGCCACAAGGGAGATTATCCTTGCTTCTGCCCACCCCAGGATTTCTTTGGTCAGTGCTAAGAGGGGCCTTGACCTGGTCCCTCCTTGTCGATTTAGATACACGACAGTTGTGGTATTGTCTGACAGGACCAGAACTTCTCTGTTTAAGATGGAATTTTCGAACGCTTTTAGGGCTTCCCCCACTGCCTTCAACTCCCTGAAGTTGGACGAGGCCTGTGCTGTTTTTTTGTCCCAGACCCCTTGAGCTTGAGCTCCCTCCAGGTGAGCTCCCCAACCTTTCGTGCTAGCATCTGTGGTAACCTTTATAGGGTTCCACTGACCCCAGGGTCTGCCTTCTCCCAAATTGTTTGGGTTTGTCCACCACTCCAGGGATACCTGAACCTGATGAGTGAGACTGACTGACTCGTCTAGGGATTCTATCTTCTTGTCCCAAGAGGACAGATAGAAGAATAGAAGCTCTCTCGCGTGGAGTTGTGCCCAAACAACAGCTGGAATGCTGGCAGACATAAGTCCCAGGACTCTTAGGATCTCTCTCCTGGAACAGGAGGGAGTATCATTGAGGGCTATTACTGAAGAGACTATTTTCTCCCCCTTCTCTATAGGTAGAAAGTCTCTAAGACCTTGAGTCCACCTGGAAACCCAGGAAGGTCTGTATCTGGGTTGGTTCCAGGGACGATTTCTTCAGGATTATTAGCCATCCTAATTTTTGTAGGGAACTTATCACCTGTTAGGTGTCCAAATTCACCTGAACTGCTGATTTGCCGAAAATCAGTAGGTTGTCCAGATATGGGATCAGTGCTATCCCTTGAAGGTGTAGATGGGCTACTGCCTCTGCCAAGGTTTTTTTGAAAATTCTTGGGCTGGCCGCCAGTCGAAAAGGAAGTGCTCTGAACTGAAATCAAATCGTCCCCTCTTTTGAAACTATGGCAAATCTCCGGAAGGGCTGATGTTCCTGATGAATAGGAACATGTAGATATGCATCTCTGAGGTCTAGCGTAGTCATGAAAACATCTTTCAGTAGATTATTTCGCACTGAATAGATGGTTTCCATTGAAAACTTTTTGTAAAGTAAAAACTTGTTCATGTTTTTTTTAATTTATTATAAGGCAATGCTTCCCTGAGGGTTTTGGGACCACAAACACATGGGAGTAAAACCCTTGGAAGAATTGATCTTGTGGGACCAGAATTATCACCAACTGTTCTGCCAGTTTTTGAATTCCTTGTAGTAGGGCCTCCTTTTTCTGATTTTTTTTTTTTTGGGGAGATGGGTAAGGGTTATTGTTACAGGGGGTATTGAGGCAAATTGTAGGCGATACCCTTTTTTTATGAGGGAATGAATATAAGGGGAGACTGAAATCTTTTCCCACTGGGATAGGAATAGAGGGAGTCTGCCCCCCACTTTGACCTTGGCGTCATTTGTTATCCCTTGCGCCCGAGGAGGAAGGGAAGAGCAAACTGTTTGTCTTCCCTTTCCGACCCCCCATCTTTTTGCCGGCTCTTTTGTTTCTCTGTTGTCTTTGTTCCCGGGGGCCACGAAAATTTTTTCTACCTCCCTCTTTTTTGGGTTTTGTAGGGAATTTTTTCCCTTTTTCCGAGGACCTGGTTAGAACATCATCTAAACCAGACCCAAAGAGTAAGGACCCTTCAAAAGGCAGTCCACAGAGTTTTGTCTTTGAGGTGAAGTCGTAACTAAATAGAATATCTACGCCTATCCCTGGTGCAGCAAAAGACAGGGGCGTAATAAAATAAAAAACATGTGCCACGTCCTGAATGTCAGAAATACAAAAGGGGAGGAATAAATGGACTTTGAAGGCACCGTAATAAAAAAACACAACACTTTATTTTGGATAGGTATTAAAACCACAAAAGTATGTATCGACCGATCAACATGGGCAATTTCATTGATCAGAGGATACAAATGATAGGTGAAATGGGGAGGACCTCACCACCTAGAGCATACAATGCAACAAACAATACAAGATTGCATTTGAATGATATACAAAGGAGAAGTAGGGCGCTATACGCTGCACACAGGCCGCACCACGGTGCAGGCAACGCAGAGCGTCCTGTACAATAATAACAGCTTCCAAAAGGAAATAAACCAATATATCCAATTGCTCTACATGTTTCGCCTGGTGTTCAGACTTCATCCGGAGCGGTTTGGAATATAGATTCCATAGGAAGATGTTGCTGGAGCCGACCAATAGGCACCAGAAGAATAATAAACCAATCTTGTAATTAGTAATCACGAGGGGTGACCTGTTGAGGTAGCTGGAGGAGCACGCACTGCTTATGGCCAGATTAAGAGGGAATCGGGTAATCACAATATAGAGTATGCCTGTCCCATACATAGCCGGACATAGGGCATAGAGTAAAATAGCAGGCAGTTCCTCCAAAACGAAAAAGCATGCAGCGCGTCCTCCAGATGCTCCTCAAGGATACAGATCAGTGACCCCCGGATGGGGAATGACCACCATGATTACTAATTACAAGATTGGTTTATTATTCTTCTGGTGCCTATTGGTCGGCTCCAGCAACATCTTCCTATGGAATCTATATTCCAAACCGCTCCGGATGAAGTCTGAACACCAGGCGAAACATGTAGAGCAATTGGATATATTGGTTTATTTCCTTTTGGAAGCTGTTATTATTGTACAGGACGCTCTGCGTTGCCTGCACCGTGGTGCGGCCTGTGTGCAGCGTATAGCGCCCTACTTCTCCTTTGTATATCATTCAAATGCAATCTTGTATTGTTTGTTGCATTGTATGCTCTAGGTGGTGAGGTCCTCCCCATTTCACCTATCATTTGTATCCTCTGATCAATGAAATTGCCCATGTTGATCGGTCGATACATACTTTTGTGGTTTTAATACCTATCCAAAAAAAAGTGTTGTGTTTTTTTATTACGGTGCCTTCAAAGTCCATTTATTCCTCCCCTTTTGTATTTGAGGTGAAGTCACCATCCCATTCTTTCAGCCAGATGGCTCTTCTGGCGGAATTCAGGAGAGCCCCAGCCTTGGCGGAGGCTACAACAGATTCAACTGCCGCATCTGCCAGGTAGGCAACTCCCTTACTTATTACTGACAGGGAATCCTGTAGGTCTTGGGCTTTGAGCTGAGGCAACTGTTTGTTCAGTCTGTCTGCCCAAAAGAAAGCGTTCCTTGCCACACAGGAAGTAGCTAATGCTGGGGCCATTGCAGCAGCATTGGCATCCCAGGCCTTCCTCAGTAAGGACTCTGCCTTACAGTTCATAACATCCTTTATGCTGCCTGTATCAACGAAGGAGAGGTCTGACCTTTTTGTCACCTGAGACAGAGGGGCATCTAATTTAGGACTTTTTAGAAATCTTTCTATTTCTTCTTCCTTAAATGGAAATCTCCTTTACCAGGATCCTGACTTGGCCAGCCTATTTTCTGGCAGCTGCCACTGCTGAAGGATTAAACCCTTTAGGGATTGGTGGATAGGTAAAACTCTAGAGGGACTCTTTCCTAGACCTTTATAGAGTCTTTCCTGGGCTGCGGTTTCTTTTGGAATCTCAGGTATCTCTTCAGAGGCATAAATGGCCTGAAGGAGTCCCTGCATATTTTTCAAACCAAATAAATTCCTAGTTGGTTCTATTTCATCTGGTTCCTCCGAGTCCCTGTCTCCTTCACCATCTGAACTGGTTTGGGAGTCCGAGCGGTTTACCTCTACTCTTTCCTCTCTAGGCTGTGTTGAGGGGAGGTTTTGGGATATGGGTAAGAACCCGGAAGGTCCAGCCCTGGACAGTGAGCTTTCCTGAGAGGAAGTACCCTCCACTAATGCAGGTTCACTGGGCTCTAAGGTTGGGGGGGTTCCTAATGAAGAATGTACTGACTGAATCGTAGTCAGCATTTCTTCCTGTCAAGAAGTCTTTCATTAGACTCGAAGTCTCTTTACCCGCTAATTTATAGATACACTTATAGCAGAAGGGCTTGGAGTGGGAACTGGATAATCTATCCCCACAATTACCACACTTCTTAGAGGTAACAGACCCTGCTTATAGTGCTGGGGTGGTAGTAGAGGTCTCTTGCGAACCGCTCTGGCACTCTGGAAGACAGCATACAAACAAAAATAACCAGGTATCACTCTTCCATATTTACATACATGGACCATAGAAAGGACACGAAGTAAGTCCCACTAAGGTTAAGGGAAAACTGGACTTTTCCAGGCATATTTTTGTCAGCACCAGCAGTCTTTAAATAACATGCAAGGATATGTTCCAGCACTTACCCGGTTCCGACCTGGGTTTGGCTGCCGACACCTGGACCGGCCTCCCATCCTCCTTTACCGGAAGGTGAGTTGTAGAGGGCTTCATTTCCCCAGCAGCTGTCCGGGCTCCTGTAGCCTGGGAGTCTGCTTTCCCGCTAGTAAGCGGGTCCGGCGTCTCCTCCACACTTTTCTTCTTCCGCATCGCTGTGCAGCTACGTCCTGACGTCGCGCCGGAAGTTCCGGTTCCAAGATGAGGCTTGAGGCGCCCGATTGGCGGGCTTTTCAAAAAAGCCTTCTGTGGAGGAGAGCTGCTGGCGCCGGAGACAAGCCTAGAGGGGCACCCCAGGTAACCGTCGGCTTGTATACATAGGGGCGACCTGTGAGAAGCCTGAGGAGGCGGCAGGTAGAGTTCAGCTCTCAACGGCAATTTACTGAACCTGGCTCACAGGGGGACCGTCAGACTTCCAAGTCATCAGGTCAGTGAAAACAACAAACGTTTCACTGTAGGACGAAACACAATCTAAACTGAGGGGCAAGGGAAGGGTGGGGCCTTTTAACAATTGAAAATTGATTGTGTTTCAGGTAGGGAGGAGCCTATCATCTCTCATGTTGGGCCGTCCTGGAAGGCGAAGAGAGAAATGTGCTTACAACTGGTTCAAACACTTTCGCGACTGGAAGGAAACGACTGAGGATGAGCCATGTTCAGATCCACAGTCGACAAGCAGAACCCCAGACATGATCAAGCGAGTGCAACAAGTGCTGGCATGAGATCAGCAACTGACTCAACGATTGATAGCGGAGGA
This sequence comes from Pelophylax lessonae, assembly GCF_965119305.1. Taxonomy (NCBI): domain Eukaryota; kingdom Metazoa; phylum Chordata; class Amphibia; order Anura; family Ranidae; genus Pelophylax; species Pelophylax lessonae. The sequence continues at coordinate 623,000,116 of NC_138768.1, read as the reverse complement.
ATTGGGCATTAGCAAGGACACGGTGTGCACCATCGTCTGTGAAGATTTGGGTAAGCAGCCAATCTGTTCCTGGTTTGTGCTGCACAAGCTGACAGACGAACAGAAAGCAAAACAGATGGAGATTTAATTACCATGTGCGACCAGGATCCATCCTTTCTGTGAATCATCACTGGGGATGAGACCTGGTGCTACCAGTTCGATCCAGAATCCAAGCGGCAATCAAAAGAATGGTGTTTCCGGTCGACCAAAAAAAAAAAAACGTTTCCCGCCTACAGAGCTTCACGAGATGCACATTTTGCGCACATGGCGGCAATCCAAAAATTTGTGACAGCAGTTCTGATTCCAAAAGAGGCATTTGCTAACAGTTTGCAAAAGCTTTATGAACATTGCCAAAAGTGTGTTGTGAAGGATGGCGATTATTTAGGCCAATAAAGGTAATTTGTTTGTATCTTCAGTTTAGTTTTCTGATACCATTCACCAATCTTTTTAGACACGCATCGTATTAATCCCCTGGCTGCCTCTAACATTAGTACCTTTTCAGTTAAATCACTCCTAAATCTGCATTATGTATTAGAAGCTATTGGATTAGCATTGCAGCCAGAAACTCACATTTTCTATTTTTTCTCAGTACAGCAGTTTACACGTGCAATTTTTTTTTTTTTGATCAATTTTTTTTTATTACAAGGGATGAACAATATCCCTCGTAATAGCATGGGCCCTGACAGGTCCTTTTAATGGAGAGATCTGGGGTCTATTAACCCCAGATTTCTCCTGCTGCCTTCCAATGCAGCCAATCAATCAGACACAGATCTGTCTGATCTGCTGCTCAACTACACTAACGGGCAGGTAAACAAAGAACCAGAAATGACAAAATCCTTGTCACTTCCGGTTTCTGACATTACACAGTGGGAGCAAAAACATCTGTTCCTCTCACTGTGTGCCCAGAGCCGAATGGCGCCAGCTGCATCCTTACTGGGCTCGTGGATTGCACAGGAGAGACCAGTAAAGGCGGTGGCACCTCCTTCTGCCCCCTGTAAAAGCAATCCAGTGGCTTGTTAGCCGCTAGGATTACTTTTACTTTGTAGGGAATCGCTGGGGCTAAAAAAAAATGGATTTTTGTAAGAACTTACCGTAAAATCCTTTTCTCTAAAGTTAATCGACAAACGAGGCTCCATCTTCATTACTAGTAGGGTTATGCTCCTCCCATCAGGAATAGGCCTTAGGCAGTCAAAAAGCTTAACCACACCTATGGGGGCTGTCCCTGCAAGCATAACCCCTCACACTCTGCTATCATTAATCAGTTTATTTGCATGCACGGTTTGCTAGAGAAAAAAATCCATACACTCTGAAGTTCGACAGAAGCAGCACCCACCCCTCTATTTCTGAGAAAAGGATTTTACGGTAATTTCTTACAAAGATCCAGTTTTCTCTATCATTCACCGACAGACGCAGCTCCATCTCCATTACTAGTAGGGATGTCCCAAAGCAGTATATTTATGAGGGGTGGGAAGACAACACAAAAACCTAACGTTAAGTCCCCCAATGGCTAAACGTAGCCAATCAAGTAATCTGGAGCTCAACCAGGAACAACCAGGAACAACTGGAGCTCTCCCGGAACAAAAATTACACCCTCAAAGAGAAACTAAAAAAAGAAAAAAGGGAGGAGTTCTCTTTCAAACTGCAGCCTGCAAAACCTTGCGGCCAAAAGAAGTATCCGCGGATGCCCACTCATATACTTTGGAGAATTTTGTAAACGCATGCAGGCACGACCAACTTGCCGCCTTGCGCACTTGCAGCACAGACACCTGATGGCGAAAAGCCCAAGAGGCACTCCGCGCTCTCGTAGAATGCGCCTTCACCAGGAGAGGAACCTGACCCTTCAGTGAATAAGTCCGTACCACCGTCTGCCTGATCCATCTGGAAATGGTTGCAGCAGACGCAGCCAATCCCTTACGAGGTCCATCAGAAAGGACAAAGTCTGATTTCCGAAAAGATTCTGTTGCCTCCAAATAAGCCTTGATCACCCGAACTACATCCAAAGAACGCAAAGCATATTCCTTAGGATGTGTGGGCTTAGGTCAGAGTGAATACAACACAATGCCTTCATTCAAATGAAAATCAGAAACCACCGATTAGGACAAAGTACCACTTTATCTCTGTGCAACACCAGATAAGGTGAGCAGCAGGACAACGCCGCCAATTCAGATACTCTGCGAGCAGAAGTGATAGCCACCAAGAAGGCAACCTTCTGAGACAAAGGCAGAGAAATCTCCCACATTTTTTCAAAAGGAGGCTCTTGAAGATGAGATAATACCAGATTGAGATCCCATGAAGCAAGTGAAGATAGTCTTGGAGGAGCCATATTTGCGCACTCCCTGGATGAAAGTACGAATCAATGCATGCGTAGCTAATGGGCGTTGAAAATATATAGCCAAAACTGAGACGTGGCCTTCAATTGTGCCCAAAGCCAACTGCTGTTCAAACACCTTTCTGCAGAAAAACCAAAACCCTAGATAATCGAAAACAAGCGAGGGTGCACCTTCAGTGATTCACACAATAAAATATATGATTTCCACGTACGATGATATCTTCCTAGTAGTCGACTTCCTAGCCATTAATAGAGTAGGAATCACAGAATCAGAAAGACCTCCATCTCTCAGCACCTGGCTTTCAACAGCCATGCCGTTAAAGCCAGCGACTGTAAAGCAGGATGGAAGATTGGACCTTGAGACAGCAGATCTTCCCTGAGAGGAAGTCTCCAAAGAACATCGGCGACCAACTTTACTAGGTCTGCGTACCAAGAGCAAGCAAAGAGGGCTGGAATACATTTTTCCACCCAGGCCAGAATCTCGGCCACCAAGTCGCTGTGGGGTTGTCTGATTGAATCCAAACCGGGCAATCTTGCAGACTAGTAGTCCAAAGAAGGAAGGAAGGAAGGACTTGCTCAGGCACAGAGCTGTAGACTGAATCCACCACAACAGAGCAGACTTCGTGTTGTGGCTCAACCGAATCATAGAATCCAAGGACTTTGGATCCTTGTTCCATTTGACTAGAATCTCCGTTCGCAACGGTCTTGTGTGGATCTGAGCAAAGAGGACCGCCTCAAAGGGCGATACCATCAGACCCAAGGCCCGCATGCAATTCGCAGAGAGAACAGATTGTTGTCCAGCAACAACCGAATCGCCCCCTGCAACGTTTGTAGTTTGTCCGGGGGGGAGAAAGACCTTTGCCAAGGCCGAATCCAGAGTCAAGCCCAGATAATGCAGTCTCAAGACAGGTGATTTTTTTAAATTGATGTTCCAACCGAAATCCTGCAGAGCTCTGACAGATGACCGTCAGATCCCCCAACAAGACTGAAGGAGAGTCCGCTCTCAACAGGAGATCTTTAAGGTACCTCAGTACCGCAATCCCCCCCTGGTGCCACAATGCCAAAATCGGTGCTAAGACCTAGGTAAACACTCTGGGAGTTGAGGCGAGACCAAAGGGTAACACCACAAATTGATAATGCTCCTCTGTGACCGCAGAGCAAAGAAACCGCTGGTGTCCAGCGTAAATAGGGATGTGTAGATATGCGTCCTTGATATCTATGAAGGCTAAGAAATCTCCCTGGTGTAGCAACGCCACTACCGTGCGGATGGATTTCATCCGAAACTTCTGTTCCCGCATGAAGCGGTTCAGGGCCTTGAGATCCAGGATGGGATGCAACTTGCCTTCCTTCCTGGGCACGGTTAAGAGTCAAAGGGGACCGCCTCAAAGGGCGATACCATCAGACCCAAGGTCCGCATGCAACTCGCAGAGAGAACAGATTGTTGTCCAGCAACAACCGAATCGCCCCCTGCAACTTTTGTAGTTTGTCCGGGGGGAGAAAGACCTTTGCCAAGGCTGAATCCAGAGTCAAGCCCAGATACTCCAGTCTCAGGACAGGAGTCAGCACGGATTTCTTGAAATTGATGTTCAAACCAAACTCTTGTAGAGTCCTGACAATGATCTCCAAATCCCCCAAAAAGGCTGAGCGAGTCCGCTCAACAGGAAATCATCCAGGTACCATAGTACCACACTCCCCAGCTGGCATAACAATGCCAATACCGGAGCTAGGACCTTGGTAAACACTCTGGGAGCAGAGGAGAGACCAAAGGGTAAACACCCCAAACTGATAATGTTCATCTGCTACTGCAAAGCAAAGAAACCGCTGGTGTCCAACGTAAATAATAGGGATGCGTAGATATGCGTCCTTGAGATCTATGGAGGCTAAGAACTCTCTGATAAAGAGACGCTACTACTACTGTGCGGATGGATTCCATCCAAAACCTCTGCACTCGCATGAAGCGATACAGAGCCCTGAGATCCAGAATGAGACGCACCTTGCCCTCCTTCCTGGGCACCGTGAATAGGTTTGAATAAAACCCTAGAAACCGTTCCTGAGATGGAACCGGTACAATCACTCCTTGCGACAGCAAATCTTGTACTGCCCCACGCAGGTCCCGTAACCGGACTGTGGATAATTGTAGATTGGACGGGAAAAACCTGTGCAATGGACGAGCCTGGAATTCGATCTTGTACCCTGATCGAATCAGTTTGTGAAACTACTTGTCCTGAATCAAGGAAGTCCAGGGTCCTGAAAGAAACAAAGATGTCCCCCCATCCCAGAACCGGGTGAGGGCACCCCTAAATGCAGCTGAGGACTTGTCAGCAGGCCCAAATTTTCCAGACTTAGTCTCTCGACCATGGCTTCTTTGGACCACCCAGAAGACCTGAAAGATTTTTCTCTTTCTCTTGCGACACGGAGGCTTGAAAAAGATGTTCATGAGTATTGAAGGAAGGCCCCCGCCTAGGACGTGGCATCTTACCTTCAGAAGACTGGGGCAGATTAGTGCTCTTACCCCCATGATACCTTCGATCAATTAGTCCAGAAAGGATCCAAACAGCCTCTCCCCTGTAAACGAAAGATCAGCCACAGCCTTTTTTGAGGCCTGGTCAGCAGACCAGCATTTCAGCCATACCAAGCGCCTAATCGCAATCCCCACTGCTGACATCCTGGCCACTAACGGAGCTGAGTCCAGGGAAGTATCACACATCAATACCAGAGCTTGAGCCAACTGGTCTAGTAATTCCAGCACCGCAGGGGGGAGCAGTGCAGTTTCCAAGGTACTTTTAAGTAACTTCACCCATTCAGTAGCAGCCTGCGCAACCACAACATTCACAAAGGTAGTCTTTAACCTGTGAAAAACAAGAGAACAGAAGTTGCATAGAAGGCTCAAACATGGGCATGCGGTGGATAATATTGATAAGTACTTTATTGAAGCAAGATAAAATGGCAAAGGCAATGCATAAAGACAAATTGCAAGGTGCATTAAGCTCAAAGATACTGGATAAAATCAAACAAAAAGGGTCCCGCCTCTCAGAGAGGACGCAAGTCACACCCCCAAGGGGAGGCTCCACCCACCACCCAGTCCAAACACAGGCCACTAAGATGACCCACCAACCCCAGACTCTTGGCCAAGGCCCACTCCCGAATGCTGGAGACCCACTTATGGAATTTGTCACAGTCAGTGGTATTGATGAGAATAAACCTCTCAGAGGAGTGTATGAAATGAATCCAGGAATGTGGTGTAAGCTCCAGAAGGGAGGGGGAGGGGAGGGGGGGGGGGGAGAGGGCACTGGATGCTGCAGACTTCAAGATGTATATTGGCTCCCACTTGAATCAGGAAAAAGTCTATGTCGCTCCACAGCATCAATCTCTGGTATGTGGCATAATTTGCAGATGGAAATCCTTAAATGGCACCAAAATACATGGGTCAAACAGAACAGAGGCTGAGCAGATATTGTAGTACACAGTACTGCAATGGGTGCCTCATCTTATGCGTGTCTCCACCTTGTTATGTGGGAGGAAGAGACCATCTATGCTTCTTTGATGTACCTCAGCCATGCTAAGACATGGCTGAGGTACATTGACGACATACTGGTACTCTGGACAGGCTCCATGTGCGAGTTAGAGGAGTTTATTTCTGATCTTAATATAAACTCCAGAAACATCCGGTTAACGTACACGGCAGATCTTTCCCAAATTTAATTCCTGGATCTCAAGATTAAAATAGATCAGGGTCGTTTATCGACCTCTACCTTCAGAAAGGAGGAGACTGCTGCTAATACTCTTTTACGGGCAGACAGTCACCACCCTGAATTGCTCAAACGCGGCATCCCGGTTGGGCAGTTCATTCGGGTCAAGAGGAACTGCTCTGACCCCAATGAGTACCAACGGGAAGCTGCAGAGCTGTACATGAGATTCAGGGAAAGGAGTTACTCCCATAGAGTACTGAGGCGGGCTAAGAGGTTAGCAGGCAAGCGCACTCGTCAGGATATTCTGAGTCCAACACATATAGCAAAGTCTAAACCAACTGACTGTCCCAGATTGATCACTAAATTTGGTGGCCAGTGGCAAGATGTAAAACACATCTTGGAAAACCACTGGCATGTTCTACTTAGGGCCAATAAAATAGGGGAAATCGTTGGACCACGGCCCCTTATGGTGGCTAAGAGAGCCAACAATTTAAGTGATCATTTGGTCCATTCAGAATTTAAAAAGAAGGTGAGACACACATGGCTTACAGATCTTCCTCCCCTTAAGGGCATGTTCCCGTGTGGCCATTGTGGCATATGTAAATTTGTTGAAAAAACCAATACCTTCACCAACTCAGGTAATTCCAGAGTTTTCTCCATCCGACATTTTATAAATTGCGGGACATCGAGAGTTTTATACTCTATCGAATGTCCCTGTAAAAAGCTATATGTGGGTAAAACCAAGAGGCAGCTTCGAATAAGAATAAACGAGCATTTAAAGAGCATACAACTCAAGGAAGAAACCCCTCTAGCACTTTCAGGAGAAACACGATAATAACCCTAATGGCCTTAAGGTCAAGGGCTTCTTTGTCCTTGACCTTCCCCCCAGACGTGGCGACTTCGATCGAGTTCTCCTACAGAGGGAAAAGGCGTGGATATTTAGGCTTGGCACCCTGGTCCCTAGGGGCCTCAACACGGAACTGAGTTTGCGTATCTTCCTGACACAGTAATGATTTTCTGTTTTCAGGAGGTCACGCACAGCTAGTTTATTGCGGCCAGTCCGCTGTTTGTGCATATACAAGATAAATTTGATAAGGGACTCTTTCTATATCAGTCTCTTTCTGCGCCTGGGACGCCTTTATACTTATTTACTTTTGATCTAGTCATGCTCAACCATATTTCCAATTTTGAAACAACTAGGTTAGGGGTTACCTCTATATCCACCATTTACCACATATGATAGAATCCCCTCTATGGGACAAAGGTGTAAAACTATGTATCTGAGTAGTTTTAGGTGGTATGGTCAAGTTAAAATTATCTGTATACCTTAGGTACCATATGTGTAGCTATGGGTTTCACGGACAGGGTTATCCCCTCTTGTTGATGGGTTAAAGCCCAATGCTGATCATGTGTTCCTATACTTTCTGACTCTCTATATCCTCTTCCTCTGTGACTCTATGGATCTCTGTGCTAGCAATCTAGCTGGGTAAATGATGATGTAGGCTATGTCTGTTATGACCCTATATCTTATGGATTGAGATCTGTACCCTGTTCGGTTGCTTCCAGACCCTCCCCTTTTACTCTAGTTCCTCATTTGTGCCATTAACCTGATTATTTCCTGTCTGTGCCTTAAATCTGTGATTTACTTGTGATGGTCCTGTGTTTTGTTGTTTATGTTTAAGAGTGTTGTTTTTCATGCAGAGCCTTCCGATGTCCACCAGGGGTCCTTTCCCTCTAAGTGTACGCCTACCTGAAGCCTTCTATTTTCCTCTGATCAATGAGCGTTCGGCTTCCGGTATTTATAGACTGGCGTACGTGACGCAACTTACGTCCTGAAGAAGCGTGCTGCGTCACGCGATACGCGTCGACGTCACACGCAGTCACACCACCAGCTCCGCCCACCACCCGGACCTGCACGCTGCAGCGCTACGGTTCTTTCCAAACAGCCGAAGCTTACCTTCAGCATTCCTCCCACAGTGATCGCGGTCAGCTCCCGCATACCTGGTCGGCATCGGAGTATCCTTACAGGCACACCTCATATTGGCACATCCCGGAACCCAATGAACTTTGCTCGTTTTGGCACGTGAGTTCTGGTCTTAAGTGCATGTCTTACACAGCTGGCTTACATCCCCAATGCTTTTATCGCTGCATTGAACTCCATACTGTTTGCGGGGTTTGTGAATATTCCCCCCCGACTGCTAATCTGGGTACGGCGGGACAATTACTTCATATGTATCCGCACTGGGCCACCAGCGGCTACCTCCATCTACCTAGGAGGAACCTGGCTTAGGATCCCAACTCTAAGGTTGATTAGTGCATCCCTGTATGGTGACCCAGGAGCCTTGAGAATATTGGAGCATCACACTCTGTCCGGTTCTGTGCCTGCTTGACTGTTGTAGGCTAGACTGTTGAACTGTACTACAATATCTGCTCAGCCTCTGTTCTGTTTGACCCATGTATTTTGGTGCCATTTAAGGATTTCCATCTGCAAATTATGCCACATACCAGAGATTGATGCTGTGGAGCGACAGACTTTTTCCTGATTCAAGTGGGAGCCAATATACATCTTGAAGTCTGCAGCATCCAGTGCCCTCTCCCCCCCCCCCCCTCCCTTCTGGAGCTTACACCACATTCCTGGATTCATTTCATACACTCCTCAGAGGTTTATTCTCATCAATACCACTGACTGTGACAAATTCCATTAGTGGGTCTCCAGCATTCGGGAGAGGGCCTTGGCCAAGAGTCCGGGGTTGGTGGGTCATCTTAGTGGCCTGTGTTTGGACTGGGTGGTGGGTGGAGCCTCCCCTTGGGGGTGTGACTTGCGTCTTCTCTGAGAGGCGGGACCCTTTTTATTTGATTTTATCCAGTATCTTTGAGCTTAATGCACCTTGCAATTTGTCTTTATGCATTGCCTTTGCCATTTTATCTTGCTTCAATAAAGTACTTATCAATATTCTCCACCGCATTCCATGTTTGAGCCTTCTATGCGACTTCTGTTTTCTTGTTTTTCTCATTGTTTTCAGTTGCTAGGCTCACCGGTTATATACCGTGTGGTATCCGGATGGTTAATTAAGTATTGAGTGTCACACCCTCACGCCCTAGGCACTTTGTAGGCGTTTGAGTGCTTTCCTGGTGGCCTATTCCCCTCCCCTCCCCCCTTCCTCTCCCTGGTTTTTCATTTCAGTCTTTAACCTGTGACCTGCCACCACTTGTAAATGGCAGGACAACAATTCCACCCGTCTATCCACAGGATCCGGAAAAGTTGGCAATTCTTCCACCGGTACCAGAGACACCTTATTCAACCTGGCCACCGGAGATTCTACTTTTGGTGGAACAGTCCACCTATTGGGACACCGCCTCTGCAAAGGGGTAATGGCGTGCAAAACACTTAGGCACCACCAACATGTGCTTAATGCGTCTCCATTGTTAATTGGAGAGAAAAAATTCTGGGCAAGGAAACACTTTCCCTGACTCAGGGGATTTGCGGGAACCAAAAGCCACCTGTGCACCTGAAGAAGATGTAGGTTCAGCAGCCAATTCTAGAGTTTCCCGCACAGAAACGATCAGAACTTCCACCAATGCGCATTCTCGCGCTGCAGTTGATGAGGACAGGTTCTCTTCACCGTCAGAATGCGAAGACACCGACCCCTCAAGGTTGTCTGCGTCCACTTCAACCATATCTATCTCAGAGTCCAAAGAACCTGCTGATGTAGGTGAGGGCAGAGGGCGCTTGCAGCTGGCAGCACCAGAAATGACCAAATCTACCTTGCACATCAAAAAGACTGCAATCTCGGGCTTAGCCTGGGAATCGGAAGGTCCCGCAATAGCTCTCGCAATTTTTTAGGGTACTGTCCCTTTAAGACCGTGGAAAATGCAGTCCCACCGCTAACACTGCGGGCTCTCAATCCCTGATAATTATATAATAGCAGAGCAGATGAGGAAAAACCTCAGGAAAACCCAGGAAAAACGTTACCAGACCACAAGAAGCTGGCAGCACGATCAGTGTATGATACTGACTGAAGAGGAAGAGAAAACTCTGCATTGATCTGTAGAAAGTAATGCCGCAAACCTGTCCAGCCCATGGACCTCAAAAACATGGCCGCTCATACATTCTCAATAGGGAATGATATAAAATGGCTGCCCATGCAATCTTAATAGGAACATAGAAATCATGAACCACGGCAAAATGGCAGCCCCCACGGCACGCCATGCGGTCTCCAGGACCCCCAACCCAAAAGGGGTCCCAGAACAATAGGCATCTAAAAAGGTCCCTGACCAGGGACCCACACAGGACCAGCCACCCATCTCAAATAAGCACCATAATGGCCGCATTATTATCACCCCCCCCCCCCCCCCCCGAAAGGTAAAAACCTGCTAGGTGTGAAGGAATGCAGAGGGGAATACCAGAATAGTCCTCCAAGGTGCCAGGAGTCCCTAAGGTCCAACCATTCCAGAGAGGGGCCCACAACCACCCGGAGACCGCCAGGGGTTTTGGGGGCAACATTTACTCACCATACCACGGTATCAGGTGGGCACCACTCCGAGACAAATCACCTCCCACCCGGGATGGGGGTGCTGTCAGCCAAGGAGAAGCTGCGACTCAGGGCGTTCCAGGTCGTGTGCGTCCCAGCGAGACTGTCCACTCGCAGGCTCGTCCCCATCCGTCGGGGCACTGTCGTGGCGAGGCCTAGTTCTGGATTATAACCTGCTCACGCTCGATGGGCAGGCTGGGAAACCTTAAGGATCTAGATTATCCAGTGTGAAACCTCAGCCGGCTTTTACTTGTAGTTCCTATGGATCTTGGTCCTCCGGAACTAGCCAGTGAAAAAAAAAAAAAAAAAAATCACAAACTTTCCCTGTTACTGCCAAAACCGAAGTCTCAGCAGGGCTAGGTCCTAATCCTAACACTAGGCAGAACAAACTGATTAATGATAGAGTGTGAGGGGTTATGCCTGCAGGGACAGCCCCCATTGGTGTAGTTAAGCTTTTTGCCTGCCTAGTGCCTATTCCTGATGGGAGGAGCATAACCTACTAGTAATGAAGATGGAGCTGCGTCTGTCGAACGATAGAGAAAAAATGTTGTTATCTTGATCATTGCTGCAGCGATGACCGAGATATCACCCTTCCCATCTGAGGACGTTTATAAACATGCAGCGGATGGGAAATGGTTGATGTAAAAAATATTTAGATATCGGTATCTCCTCCTCACCCCCTTTATGCTTCCTTGAGCCCTCACTCGATCCAGTACTGTATCCAACTGTAGCAGGAGCTACCACTGTTGTCAGTCAAACCCCATGATAAGGGAACAGGGCTGAGCCGCTCTGTCTGCGTCAATAGAGGGAGGTAGTGCGGCTTGAGATTGAGCCCGCAAGTGTGCCACAATAGGAAGCGGCTTCCTATGGTGGCACAAAGAGAAGAGGAGGAGAGAACCCTAAGAGAGGAGGATCCACATTTCTATTGCCTAAAGCAGGTAAGTATACCATGTTTGTTTTAAAAAAAAAATAAAAATTATATTTTACCATAACATTCATTTTTTGACAATGTGCCAGCTATGAAGATGAATTTCTTCACAATAACTACAGCTGCAGAGGTGAATAATAACTTGATTTGAAAGAGTTTTTTCTGTTTTTCCAGAATATGCAAAAACAATGTTCCTTGTTTGGACACATTATCACTTTAAGCCTGGCAACAAAGGGATATAAAGAAATGCCAGCAAACAATTTTGCATAGAAACCCCCAATATTTTATGTGAAGAATAACTTATCCACTGTACTTTGGGATTTTTTTTTCTCTCATTTCTCTTCCCTTTCAAAGTACACGTTCATAGGTCAAACAATTTTAGAGAGCTCGGTTTTTCATCCATGTTTGAACTAGCTAAAAAGGTCAAAAATACACCTAGGATTCAATTAAAAATGTTGTTTGCACTGATCATCTACTTAAGTCTTACCAGGCCTTATGGTGCTGTCTCTTCCAAAGAGGTGGAGCCGCCTTCTTCCTAAACAGAAATGTTCAATAATGTGAAATATCTCTACAGGCTTTTCAATGTTTCCTATTTCAGGCTCCTCTGTGATGATAAGGTCAATGTCGACATTGGCATGGATGAAATCTCCATCAGTGCTTCGGTGAACTGTTCCTTTAATGCCCATAAGGCAATGTTCCTATAGAAACAAGTGTAGGTAATGTTAGGAACACTATAATTCTCTGCATAGGACATTATAGCTGGAGTTTTACGTTTTATTCTGAATTCTAGTGACAAATGGCCACATTATACCTTCGTTCTCTGGAAGATTGCCTTTGGATCCAGGGTCTTTGTCTTGCCTGGATTATCTTTATTGGTCTTTATCCAACAAATGTCTTCAGACCGCCTGAATCCCCACTTGCGAAAACACTGAAAATAACAAAGAAAGCGTTAATAAAATTAAATAGAAATCAATAAAATTAAATAGAAATCAATAAAATTAAATAGAAATCACTGGCAATCTCACTGATTTTCTCACATTGGAAAAACACAATACTTTAAATATTCAATTGATATTAGGGCTATTACAGCAGACAAAATCCATAATATCTTAGTGCAACTCAACTGCAAACCATGAAAAAAAAAAAACAAAAAAAAACACAGGCTGCAGTCGCAAAGCAGGTTGTGTAAGAAACGTTAACATGCATCTATGGCCAAAATGAAAAATCATATTAATTTCTACATTGTAGTTCAATTTTTTCTAGCCTATTCCTATTAATCTGAACGATCTTGAAGCTTGTAAAATTATTTTGCAAATAGCTTCACAGTTCTTTGACTACAGAGGTGCTGAGAGGAGGAGTTTCAGGAGGCAGAGTCAGTTTAGGAATCACTGATTGCAGGCAGCAAGGCAGCAGCAAGGTACCATGGGATGTGTAGTCCTCTGTAGGTCCAACTGCAGGAGAGAAGACGCGAAGCATGCAAGGAATCAAGGAAGTTGTGGAAAGAGATGACCAGCAGATAGGCAGAACTCACAACATGAAAAGGAGATTTTCAAGTAGGCTTATATTGGATTGTCAAAAATAAATTGTTTGTATTGTTGCTACAATGCTGATATTACATAATGAAATTGTATGCTGTGACCATAGAACTCCTTGAACACACTCTCGGCAAAACACTAATTTTGATCTTACAGAGCTACGATGAATACTTATTCATGTTACTAATGTACTAAGGAGTGTTCCTAAAAAAGGTAAGCAGTTTAATGTTTGACCATCATAGACTGAAATGTGGAATACCTAAAATGAATCCAGACAAAAATTCTATATGCTTCATTTAATTAGTCCTTAGATGTGGTGGCTACCATTCAGAGTGCTGCACACACACACAGGTAGAGCGAGAGGGGCACAGAGCAAAAGCCACACTTCTCCTCCTCCACATCCACAGTGGAAATTGAAAGCGGCTCTGTGATCGTTCCGTGGATACCTCGCTCATCAAGAGCCATGGCTCCCTCCACCTCACCCCTAACAATCTCCACCTTTGACATGCTTCACAAACCATTTTTCCTGGACTTAAAACTCACCCCTAATGCCTCTCCTGAACAACGTTTTTTTCTACCAGGCTCTACCATGGACCAAGGCTTTAAATTATGGAACCCAGATGGTCCCTTACTCTTGCATCACATCCTTCAAAATCAAGCCCTTAAACCTCTACAATCTATCTTGGGATCCAGAGCAGTAACTTATGGATCACTAGAGCTACGCCCGGTAACGCGTTTCCTCACTAACAACGTGACCTTTAAGACTTAAATCCTAAAGAATCTCTCCTAAGTCCAAAAGACTCTCCACCACACTGTGTATCACAGTTTTACAAGTCACTCACTTCATTATAAGGACCTCAATTTCTAGATTACCTTGCCAATCATCAACCCCCTCTACGTTGTAGTGGTTATGTAAAGTTGACAACATACAGTATGCCTGTTAGAGGAACTTGCCTTCATTTTTCATGTAGTGCAAAGAAGGAGCATGCACACAGAGGAGACTCCTACAGCACTCCAAATAAAATCGGGGTGTGTCAGCGTGGTCAGGGACAGTTTAAAAAGCTCAGGTAAGACAATCTATAGTAAACACAGTTAATGAATGCAAGTAATATTAGTATCTGTTTAATAAAAAAAAAGCTAATAGACTGGAGACAGCGCTGATTGATGGCCAAGACCTGCTGATCAGCTTAGCGAATCACAGTACAGAGCCCTGTGTTTTTTAGCAACACAAGGCTCTGTACACGGAGTAGAAATGTGGCTGCCACATCTACTAGCAAAAGCAACACATATTACACATGGTTAGGCACACACTGATCCCTTTCATTGCCCTTAGATGTGAACACCTTCCCAGCCTGTGTCATTAGTACAGTGACAGTGTATAGTATATAGCACTGATCACTGTATTAGTGTCACTGGTATTGTGAGTGGCAAATCCCACCCAGTGTCAGACTGTCCACTGCAGTGGACCCACTATAAGCCACTGATCACTGTCATTACTAGTATTTAATACGCGGAGTACGAAATGTGAGGACTACTTTACATGGCCCAAAATTAACATCCCTATTAATCTCTCAACCCGCTGGGTGTGCGATAATGATGTATGTATCGTAGCGGAGTAAAAAATGTGAGGACTACCGTACTTTACATGGCCCAAAATGAACGTCCCTATTATCTATCAACGCGCTGGATGTGCGGTAATACTGTATGTACCATAGCTTCGGCTACATACAGTAGACCGCGCTGAGCCAATCACGGTGAGTGATGTGCTCTATAAATAAATACAAAGCCAGCTCAGATTGGCTAAGTCGGAGAGAGTAACATCATCACCCCGCCCCTGACTCCGCCAACCCGAACAGGCTTTGTATTCAATAATAGAATACATCGCTCACCATGATTGGTTCAGCGCGGTATACTGTATGTAGCGGAAGCTACAGTACATACAGTATTACCGCACATCCAGTGCGTTGAGAGAATAGGGACCATGTAAAGTAGTCCTCACATTTTATACTCCGCTACAGTACATACATTCTTTTTTGGACTGCCCTGGAAGGGGGGGGGGGGGGGTAGTCCTATACGGTGAGTATAACCCAAGACCTATGATTTAACTTGAAAATTAGGGGGTCATCTCATACGCCGGCAAAATTTTCAATTATATATATATATATATATATATATATATATATATATATATATATATATATATATATATATATATATATATATACACACACACATATACATACATAAAAACAAAACAACAAAAAAACAACACACACCAGTGGTGATCAAATACCACCAAAAAAAAAAAAGCTCTATTTGTGCGAAAAAAAAATATACATGTAATTTGAGTACAGCACTGCATCACCGTGCAATTACCAGTTAAAGTAGCACAGTGCTGAATAGCACAAAATAGCCTGGCCAGGAAGGAGGGGAAACCTTACGGGGCTGAAGTGGTCAAAGCCACTTGGACCCCATTAGGTTTGGCACTTTGGGTATTTAGGCTTTTACGTACTTTGATGTACCTAGGTTTTCTAGATAAATACTTAAAGTTCTAACTGCATATGCAAGCTTATAATGTAGCCACATTTACATGATAAAGCCTATTACTAAGCACTTTCTGATAATAAATAGGCTGAATTGGTGTACAATTATAAAAAGTTAAATAAAATTTTACTGCTGCCTTTTCTGGATGGAAGTAAAGGACATAGTGCATTCCAGACAGCATTATAAAACACCTGCTGGACATTCCTCCTCTACTAATGTGCATGGCTCCTCTTCTCAATCATATTACTTCACCCATCTGCATCCAGAAACCTCATAATAGAGTTTATTTGACAAGTGTTCATAGAACAATGGAAGCAGAAAACAGCCTCCAGCTGCATCTATATATGGGGGATTAGCTCGCTAATGCTTACCATTCTACCGAAATCCAGACCTTCTCCAGAGCCACACCACAGGAAAAGAAAGGCCCTCTGGCCAGCAACACTTTCTATATCCAACTTCATTATCTGAAAGAGAAACATAGCTTCAGTGGATGATTTGTGAATGCTGCGGAATAATTCACATCTTTGAAAGCGGTCTGACAGTTCGATGCTTGAGTAAAGTCCCAGAGCTTAGACATAAAAATCACAAGGTCTTACATCACAAGTGTGGATCTAAAGCTTTTAATATGCACCAGATGTGTAAAAATGAAGGAGACGATTTATGAGTAATGGAAAGATTTATTGGATGTGTAATTTATCAGCACATGCTCCAAAAGCTTTTTAATCTGGTGCAAATGATTACGTATAGGATCTTTACTGTACACCATTCAGAATCAGGTGGAAGAGGTAAAAGGTCAGGCCCAAGTGGAATATTTGAGCAAAAAAAAAAAAAGCACCTGGATGGAACATACAATACAGATATGGGATATTTAGAATGGCTGATCAGTGTAGTATTTAGCCATCCTTCGGAAAATGTCTCCATATGTGGGGCATATACAGTCAGGTTTAAACATAGTAGATTTCATCATAGTACACATGATTTGAATATTCAGTTCACATATTTAGTGACCAGACTGGTTAACACATACATAGTAAACGTGAGAATGGTCTACCAATCAACAGCTGGCTCATTTGACAGACTTGAAAATCTGCATTTTGGTTAAATGCCAGAGGCCTGAATTACTTACCGGGTTACTAAATCTCTGAAGGATGGCAGTGACTAGACTCTGGTACTTGGGCTACCAGGTCAACCCTCACCCAATGTGGAAGATTGACTTTATTGCAGAATTTTCATTTAATAGAGATGCTTTTTATTCTTTATTTATATAGTATAATGCATCAATTGAACTTGGACTAGGACACCAAACCAATAAAAGTTTTTCAGCAAAACAATACTAAAAAAATATATGTTGCATGGTTAGGATGGATAAAAAACAACAATACCAATAGTATATAATGGGTGAGAACAACCAAAAATAACTTGGGCATTATCCCCATTATACAAAAAAGGTTTATGTGTAAGTTGTACTAATTATAGCACTAACAATTTCTAGAGAAAAATAACAGGGTTAGCTTACGTGGTAGTAAACGCCACTTTTGAACTTGTACCGACAGGTAAGCCTATAATAAGGCCTTACCTGTAGGTTCAGTGAATATCTCCTAAACTTGCATTGTTTAGGAGATATTCACACTGGAAGCAGCCATTAATTCAGAGGGCGAGAGCAAAACGAATTAGGTAATGGTCAGAGACAGAAAGGATTGGAGAGGTTGCACGGAGTACATAGGTGGGAGAAAACAAGGTCAAGCATGTATCCATTGCTTCAGGTCAAAAGGAGGAGGTTAGACTAAGAAGCTTAGAAGTAGCAGTAGTGTTATTATGTTGAAGTCATGAGAATGATTGTGGGGATTTCAGAAGAGAGAAATTAGGGCAGCCAGGCAGAGAAGTCATCAAGAAAGGCTGATACCAGTCCAGGGGGCCAGTAGATCACAGTTATTCTTAGAGAAACTGGAGAGAAAAGACGAATGCAATGTGCCTCAAATGAGCAGAGTGACAGAGAGGGAGGTAGGGGAAGTACCTGAAAGGTGCTATGTGGGGCTAGAAGGACTCCCACTCCCCCTCCCTTCTGTCCACTGGGTCTGAGATAGGGAGTCCAGAGAGGACTACCATGGGGGAGGGCAGCAGGAGAAGCAGCGCTGGATTCATGAAGCCAGGTTTCAGGAACGGCAGGTAGATTAAATGAGTTAGCGATAAAGAGGTCGTGTAGAGAAGGGAGTTTGTTACAGGCAGAGTGGGCATTCCAAAGGGCCCAAGACAAGGGAAGTCTGGTCTTGGGAAGAATGGAAATTAAAGGCGTGGATTGCGGCTGCAGCAAATAGGCTGCCAACTTAGGGAACTCTTATCTGCTAAATCAGCACCAAGCATAATTCTAAGGACTCATTTACACAGGCACTTTGCCCCATGCAACGTTCAATGCGGTTTACTTTTTTTGTCCACACTACTGCTGAGCTTTGTACAGCAGGCTGATCCTAGGTGAATCGGTAAGCACCGGCTGTACGAAAACACACTCGCACAGCTGAGTTTGACAGGTATGCAGGGAAAGGTGTACAGACCCAGACGCACAAGTTCTGCATCTTGGTAGTTGGCAGGTTGAGAAACTCTCCAGTGCCAGTTCTCAGATTACCACAGTGCACTAGACTAACCTCCTCCTATCCAGCCAAATGACAATTCTGCTAATAATCAGACTATAGGCATAACAGTAAACAAGGCCAGCTGATAGGCATTAATGAGCATTCTGTATTTCAATAATGGGACCCACCAAAGCTGAATTTGTGTTGCTCATTGAAATGCTTCTAAAAATTGTATCACATGTATGCTGGAACAAATCAAAACACAATGCCTGCCATTATACATTTGAAATGATAAGGTTTCAGGTTATGATGTCTTGTAAAAGTGTATGTGTAGCATCCACAGCTGTGGTGAAACCACATTCCCTGAGATGCAGCAATAAAAGTGCAGCCAGCTAATTAAGACATGGCTGGTTGAGGGAGAATTCAATTAAGTCTATTGACGGAATGGATTTTTTCAGTATTGCAGAAAATAGCAAAAGGTCAAGGTCAATCTCTTCTCTAAAACAGGTTGCTGACCAGATTAACCTCTGCTCAAAGCAGAAATCTCAGGGGAAGATACACAATGTGTTCACATATTGTGGTTGCCCTGTCAGTGACTCCTGGAGAAAACTATGTACCATAGCAGCAGACTTTCACAACTCACATTTGGTTTTCGAAAAGTAATTAAGCACTTTGTTTCCTAAGACATAATAGTAAAAGCAGATGAAAAAAGGAGGGGCCATTTTTCTAGTACAAGGCTTATGGGAAATCTAATGTATGCACTTTAATAGGATACATATAGGAACTAATTCTGAAGGTATAAATAATAATAAGAAAAAAAAAAAAAAAAGCAAAAGCAGTGACTATCACATTTTTGATATTCACACTGAAGGCTTAACGGGATACTAAAGTCTCAATTTTTATTTCTTTTTTGATTGGAGGGAAGAGACACACCCCCTCCACAGAGGAACAGAGCTGAGGCTGTCAATCTGCTGGAGGTTCCTCCCATGTCACCATTTTTCTCTTGGTGTCAGGAAAACTTGTCTGAAGTAATTTATGCTGATGGAGGAACGAAGCAACATACAGAAATGGCACTTTCTGTATGGATACAAATATACACTATAGAGGGATATGTTTTGTTCAAATTTCATGTCTGAGATTTACAACCACTTTAACCCCGAACACTCTACAAATCTGAGCTGAAGAAAGGGGTGCCTGAAAAAAAAAAAAAAAAAAAAACAACAACTAGCATCCAGTACCTTATTGTACATAAACAGTGTTGAGTCAGTCATTTGCATAATGCAATCAATAAAGTGAGGATCAACACCAGCAGATCTCTACTTAGTGATTAAGACCAAGTAGCTGAAAGTCTGGGAAACAGAACAGTGGGTTAAAGGGCTGATTCTACTTCGCATTATTGGATGAAGAAAGTGCTTCTAACTTCTTGTCAGTAGGTTCCCCATAGGGCAAAAATCCATTTAGTAGTTTTTCCCATTTTCATAGGCGCCGAGGATAGCTGCAAGGTTGGACAGGATGCCCCCCACCCAAAGGCTGTCTTAACATGCAGCTAGAAAGGAGATGGCTGCTTTGACGGACAGAGCTTTTCTCTGGTCCCAAGCACTTGCCCTCAACATTGTTACATAGTTAGGTTGAACTAGAACACAAGTCCATCTAGTTCAACCACACCCTCCTCCACCTGCATTCCTTGAGAGGAGCTTATCCCAGGCAAGTGCATGGAGAAAGAGTAAAGTGCCATGTGTCAAAGCAGCCAAACTCCTTACTAGCTGCGTTGTTGGACAGCTGGAGGAGGGCACCATGTTCAACCTCACAGCTAACCTTTTAGACAGCAACTAGAAAGATGGGATATTACTGTCCCCTAGTAAACATAACACATTAATATGAATCAAAAGGACCGAACATCTTTGATTGACTATCCCTATCAGTCTTTAGACGCGACATTAGGTAGTCAACCTCAGGAGGAGTGGACCATTTTTTGATAACATATTCCAGAAAGGGACAGGGAGTCTGAAAAGGGAATTCTTTGTCTAGGAAATCCAAACATCTGCTCAGATAGCCGTGGAGGTCGGACTGGACATGGGAGCAGGTACCTGCCAAAACCAGGTAACCACTTCCCCCTATCCCCCAAGAAAAAGCCAAAATGTGGCACTAGAGGGGGGAGGAAGAAAACAAGCAGAACTTTCCCTTTTGGGTGAAGTTCTGCTTTAATTTCCCCCGAGTTAAATTTTAAGCTGAAGTTTCAATTATTTTAAGCACTAACGCCCGGAAAAGCTCCAGATGGAAAATAAGCACTTATGGATGTCTGTTCTTTTGACATCTACTTACAGTTCCATTCTGTTTGGGAAATGTTTCAAGTTAGTAGAGAGTTAAAAAAATAGAAACTTTGTGGTATTACTCATCTATACTATCTGCTGTATATTATCCACCCACACAGGAAGGTAACAATGTATAACAAAATACTAGAATCAAAAGCGGGCACTACATGTTTCAGCTGTTTAACCACTTAAGGACCGAGCCTATTTCGGACACATGTTGTTTACAAGTTAAAATCAGTATTTTTAGCTAGAAAATTACTTAAAACCCGCAAACATTATATACACATATATTTTTTTTAGCAAAGACTCTGGAGAATAAAATGGCGGTCATTGCAATATTTTTTATCACGCGGTATTTACACTGCAGTCTTTCAAATGCAATTTTTTGGGGGAAAAATACATTTCATTGCATTTAAACAAAACGAAATAGTAAAGTTAGCCCAATTGTTTTGTATATATTGTGAAAGATGATGTCACGCCGAGAAAATAGATACATGTTACAGTTTAAAATTGCACACACTCATGGGATGGCAACAAACTACGGTACTTAAAATTTTTTTAACAGTTACCAGTTTAGAGTCACAGAGTAGGTCTTTGTTTAGATTTAGGACTATTCCTCTCACTCTGGCGATATTATTACATTTTATTACATTTTTTATTTTTAGCACTGTTTAAAAAAATAAAAATATCTGATCACTTTTATTGCGGTCACATCCCTTGTGACAGTAATAGGCAGTGACAGGTACTCTTTTGGCACTTTTCCACTGCAAGTACCGGCTCGGCTCCACTCGGTACTGCTTGGCCCAGCTCGGCTCAGTTTGCTTTTCCACTGCGTGGTACGAGTTGGCACGTTTCAGCACTGTAAAGGGTCTACTCTGCTCAGTTTGCTTTTCCACTAAAGTAGAAAGTGGGTGGGATTACAACGATTCTCTGACCAATCAGTGGCTAGTAGTGACAAACAATCAAGGCTGCATGCAAAGGATTGTGGGATATGGTATAGGTACGGCCAGCTTGGAACCCCAACCGAGGTGGTACTGTTTAAGCAAGCCGTACCATGTAGTGGAAAAGCGCCGCTGTACCAAACCGTACCGAACTGTTCTAACATGTACCATGCGGTACCATGCAGTGGAAAAGCACCAAACCGAGCCGTACCATGCAGTGGAAAAGCGCCTTTTATGGAGACCCCTCCTCTGCATTTCAAAGTATTCAAAATTCTGAAACACTGACGGTTTTTAAATTCGGTGCCGTTAGCCGCTTAGTAAACCAGAAGGGAAGTCATGACGCCGATTCAGAGTTACTACATCGGAGACCCGATCAAAGCCGGACTCCAACCAGCCGGCGGGAGACCCAAGCAGAGCTGCGGGGGGGGGGGGGGGGGGGGGGAGATGTACCCTCCCGCTCGCTGGTGGGATAACGGCCAAGCGGCTCCCGAGCCGCATAGGCTGTTATCTTCTGAAAGGTGACCACCGGCTCTAAAGAGCGGTACTGGGTTAATGTGTCTGCAGCTGCAGGCATCATCCTGGTACAACCGCTTCTCCGAACCGACATACAGGTAAGTCGATTTGCGCAAAGTGGTTAAACAAGTAAACACCATGATTACATCGGGATTGGACCAAACAACTCATAAGGGTTGATTTACAAGAACTGGAGAGTTCAAAATTTGGTTCAGCTCTGCATAGAAACCAAGCTACTGAAAAAGCTGAAGTTAGAAGCGGATTGGGTACCATGAAAAGCAGCACCAGATTTTGCACTCTCTCCAGTTTTAGTAAATCAACCAAATACTATCAATACAGAAAAAGTTTGTGCCTTTATAGTTTCAAAAGGTATCTTAAGTGACTTTTTCTGAAGAATATAACTGATGTACATTTTTATTTACTAGCCATCAACAACTCCTAGTTTATGGCCCGTTAAGCACATGAAAGCATCCACTTTGCAGATAAATAATTCAGTTTTACATTATAGATTGCTTTGAATTAAAAAGCACTCAGTGAACATTTGCTTACATCTTCCCACGTCCACCATTTCTCATTGGCAGCAATGCCAGTCTCCCTGAAATATTCTTCTAGAGGGGGCTCCAGGAGGATGACATCAAACTCGTTCTTTAGTTCTCGCAGATCAAAGGTCTCAAGGTCTGCTTGCAAATACCTATAAAGACAAAAACAAAAAAGCCAATGCAAATTACTACTACAATATAACAAATGGAAAAATGTTGCCACTAGGTTAAATGCAGCTAGTCACTAATAGTATGTAAAATGGCAGGACAACTGAACACCAATCAAAATATTCCAGACCTTTTAAAAAAAAATACATTTAATAGAGCCCCAATACTTTAAACAGGTCAGGAGCATTTATGTGTTTGCGTGATCACGTGTCCTTAACTTTTGTTGTGTTAAGGACAATGACACAGATAACATCTAACAAGACAGCTCTGGGGTTTTATAAAATCCTACATCCCTAGCAGTCCATTAGACAAGAAGTGAGCTGTAAATCATTCAAGTGACACATGCATTTCTAAAGTTAACACATTTGTATCTGCTGTAACATGCGTTCTTTATAGTCACTGCAGTGACTGAATGGTTTTTTCACAGTAAATTCTGTTAGAAGTTAGCAGATGTGCTTTGTGTAATGTTAAGTTTACCAAATGCCAGCTTTCTCGGCTCTGTTCTGCTTCACTAAGCTGCTGTCAGTCACCCCGACATAAACAAGGTGGCACAGACACAAAACCTGTCAGGCCGTGAGATGACAGATCGACTAATTTGCATAGTAACAGCTCTCCCACAACCAGAAAACTGTCCAGACAAACAGATTCAGATATTAGGCAGTTTCTTTATGGAGTCTATGATACATATAATGTATAGTCTATAATAAAAACTCAAGAAAATAGAGTATACTGTATGATGAAAAAAAAAAAAAAAATTATGGGTGGAGGTTACCTTCCATGAAAACCACATACAAATATGGAATTTTCCTACAGAAGTCAACTTAGTCAAGTCTTGGTCCTTTAATTTTTTTAAACGGATATATTAATTTTTATATTACCATTTACATAAAATATTAATTTTACAAATACACAATAAATACAGGGTTCACTCATGACAGTGGATTTGCAGAGCAATAGGAGTCCTCTAAAGAGAAAATGGCATTGGCAGTTTTCTTTCAGCCTGTCTCTCTATAACTGAAGCCTGTACAGAGCTATATGGAGAAGCGGTACAACTCAGGATTGAGCTCTATAAATAATTTTTTTCTTTTGTTTTTCTCTTTCAGTAAAGCAATGCAAAAGATCAAGCTGGCAAAATGACCTAGAGCTCCCCAGACATTCTGGAAATCAAAAAAATGAATATTCATCTGAAGCCACCAGCTAGCTTAAATCATTCTGCAAGACTTAAGTGGGGTACACACTATGAGGAAGTCAGAAGAAAAATTCCGTAGGAGGCACAAACATTTGATTTCCGTATAGTGTGTACACAACTTTTAAAATCAGATTTAGACTTTCTACACAAAAATTTCCCAAGGGACAAACTCCCAACATTTTTCTCGTACATGAACAGAACGATTTTCGTATGAGAAAAGTCCGATACGAAAGATCAGAAACAAACAACTGTCGTTCAAGAATCTTCGTACAATTAGTACTATCCTCAATTTCGACCTGCTGTGAAACATTCAGGAAAACCTGATGAATGTCTGTCGGATTTAAAAAAACCAAAAAAAAAACCCCACATACACAAAAAAACAAACCTGTTATTATTTACCTTCTCTGCAGTGGTTTTGCACAGAGCAGCACGGATCCTCCTCTTCTCGGATCCCACACCAGCGTTCCTGGCTCCTCCCTCTTACTGGGCGGGCCAAGAGCAGGGAAATTGCTCTAGGGGCACCCAACCAGGCATGCTCCTGAGCCATGGCTCTGTGTGTCCATTCACACACACATACACACACACACACAGCCACCGCTCAGCCCCATCCCCTCCGTCTCCTGATTGGCTCATTTGCTGTGATTGACAGCAACGGGAGCCAATGGCTCCTGCAAAAGCCAAATAGGAGTGCGAGTCCCCGGAGAGGCATGGCTGTAGTAGACATTGCTGGATCCAGAGGGGGCTCAGGTAAGTACCAGGGGGGCTGCTGCACACAAACGTTTTTTTACCTTCATGCATACAATGCATAAAAAGGTAAAAAAACGTTGTGCCTTTACAACCACTTTAATTAAAAAACACAGAAAGAAGAATATATTTATTACTTTGTCTGCAGCTTGACTACATTACAGCAAAACCAAAACTTCTATTGGGTTTTAAATACATTTTGCATCCAATAAATTTAATATTTAAGATATTTCATATTTAGGCCTCATGCAGATGCGCAGGGAAAAAAAAAAAAAAAGTTTCTTTAACTACTTGCCTTCTGTGCACTTAAACACCCTTCCCATCCAGGCCAATTTTCAGCTTTCAGCGCTGTCACACTTTGAATGACAATTGCGCGGTCATGCTACACTGTACCCATTTGAAATTTTTATCATTTTTTTCACACAAATAGAGCTTTCTTTTGGTGGTATTTAATCATATCTGGGTTTTTTATTTTTTACAAAAAAAAAGAATAAAGACAAAAAATTTTGAAAAAAAAAAAAGTTTTTCTTATTTTCTGCAAGTAAATTTTGATAATAAATTTTTCTCCTTCACTGATGTGCGCTGATGAGGCGGCACTGATGGGCACTGATAGGCTGCACTGATGGGCACTGATGAGGTGGCACTTATGGGCACTGATGAGGTGGCACTTATGGGCACTGATGAGGAGGTACTAATATGCCGCACTGATGAGCACTGATAGGCGGCACTGAGAGTCGGCACTGATGAGCACTGATAGGCGGCACTGCTGGGCACTGATAGGCGGCACTGATAGGCAGCACTGCTGGGCACTGAGAGGTGGCACTGCTGGGCACTGAGAGGTGGCACTGCTGGGCACTGAGAGGCGGCACTGACGGGCGGCACTGATAGGCGGCACTGATAGGCGGCACTGATGGGCACTGGACACTGACGGGTGGCACTGATGAGCGGCACTGATGGGCAGCACCATCAGTGCCCACACTCAGTGCCCATAGTGCTGCCAGTCAGTGCTCATCAGTGCCTAGATGAGCAGGCACTGATGGGCACTGACTAGCAGCACTATGGGCACTGATTGTGGGCATTGATGGGGGGCACTGATGGCGGGCACTGTGGGCACTGATGGGGGGGCACTGTGTGTGTGTTTTTACCTTGTGTAATCAGGGCACTGGTGATCGGTGCCCTGATTACATTCTCCTGTGTCCCCGGCGCTGTGAGGCTCCCCCTCCTTCCTCACACTGCAGGCTCCGTGTGAGGAAGGAGCGCCGGCGATGAGAGATGATCTCATATGTTTACATATGAGATCATCGCTCATTGGACGGCCAGATCACGTGGTGAATGGCCGCTGTGATTGGCCATTCACCACGATCTGTGATCGGCCGTGTCCAAGGGACACGGCCGACACAGATTTTCCCCGCAGCGCGCTCGCGGGAGCGCGCTGGGGGCGTGTCACTGGGAGGCCGTTTAAAAACGGCCTCCCGAAAATTCAAGTCCGCGCTGCAGCCGTATATAGGCTGTAGCGCGGATGGGTAGTGGTTAAAAGACGTTTTTCATTTTATGCACCTCTGTCTTAGGCCAATGTGTTCATACACTTAGTGCACCTAGATTTATCTTTTAAAGTAGTGTTCAGGTGCACAAAAAATGTCTGCATTTAGAAAAGAGCTTACTGGCATAATTTACACACACAGGAGCATAAATGTGTGTGTATGTGTGTACATTTAAACCAATAGCTGGAATAAATATTCTATCCAGTAGAATGGGTTTACAATCATGCTCTTCTTAACGACATGTGCCTATAATAATGCGCTAAAACAAGCATTTTTGTATGTTCAATAAAAAAGCTTCTATCAGAAAGATCTAGTATAGATAGAAGTATTTTTATACACCTGTGTGCATGAAGCTTTAGACCCCGTTCACAATGGGGCGACTCTACTTTGCCGGGCGACCTCATAGGTCGCGGCGCGCTGCTCGCACCGCGACCTCGGAGCGGCCGGCACGGACTTCATAACATTGAAGTCTATGCAAGTCGCTCCGGGTCGCCCCAAAGAAGCTCCGGACCCTTTTTCTAAGTCGGAGCGACTTGTGTCACTCCTATTAGAACGGGTCCGCAGCTTCTCTATGGAAGACGACCTACGGCGACCTGTCAGGCGACCAGGTCGCCCCAGTGTGAACGGGGGCTGAACCTGGCAAAATACACATTTTTTTTTTTCTTTTTAAACATAAAAAATTAAATACAAAAACAAAATAAATCCCCTAGATTCCCCAAAGCCAGAAATCAGACCTCTAAAATGTCGAGAAGTCAAAATCTGATGGTGGTGGCAGGACAAAAATACAGAAAAATTCAGCTCCTAGTAAGAATACAATAAACCAGTTCCTTAAGTGGGGTGCACACATAAGAAAAATCGGGCAAATGATCGTCCGATTTTCCTCCTTGTTTCACAGCAAATCGGAACCGATGAACGAAAATTCGTATGAAAATTCTTGTATGACAAAGGCTTTTTTTTGTTGTTTATTGTTTCTGATCATGCGCAGTCTTTCTTTTCTGAATTTTCTTGTACAAAAATCATACCAAAAACGATACACATTAAGACCCGGTTCACACTACTCCGACTTGGGACGTGACTTGTGCGGCCTCGTGTCACCCCAAGTCGCTTGTCATTACAAATTCAATGTAAATGAATGAGAGCCGTCTTAATATGCACTACTGAAGTCGCTCCGACTTCAGAAAAGGTTCCTGTACTACTTCAAGGCGACCTCTATCCGACTTGTGCACATAGAAGTCTAAGTCGGATCCTTATCTATTTTCAAGCGACTGTGATCAGACTTTCCACGAAGAAGAAAAAGATTAGCCAGGCATTCCCCACAGACAAAGTCGCCTATCATTTAGGTCTCTTCAAAGTCACGCTAAAGTCGCTCCTTCATGGGGCGACTTTCTGGTCGCGGTAGTGTGAACCGGCTCTAAAACTAAAATTGTTAGCTTTTTCCCGTACGTTAAATTTTGGAGTTTGTCCCTTCGAGAATTTTCATACGAAAATTCTGAATCTTCTGCAGAAAGTTCTGTACACACTATACGAAAACCATTCGCCCGATTTTCTTAGTGTGTACGAGCCTTTAGGTAGAGTTACGTTATGACAATGACTAGCGTGTAATGACAATTTTGTTTTTTAACAATTGGAAACATAACCCTGTAATAATTTTTAGATAAAAAACACCTTTGTATTTAAGGGGGGAAGACCAAATCATAAAATGATCAATAACTCTGACTTCTACATTTACTAGATAGGTCTAGCTTATCGCCGATTACTAATTTTAGAATTGTATTTAGCCAGTGACCTGGACTGTTGTGATTGTTTAGTGCCTGTATACAGTAAACCTCTGTTGTATCGCGGTTCAGTTTTCGCAGTCCCGGTATTTTGCGTTTTTTTCTGTAGGACCTATTAATATTATTTTACTAATTAAATCATTGCCAAATACATATTTTTGTGTTTTCCATTGCTCTGTCTCACAGTACCTTTTATGTGTTTAAATGTGTTTCTATTGTTTTAAAAGTGTGTTTAAAGACCTTAAAATGCTTTTAAAAAGTACAGTGAAAGTTCTAAAAACATGCCTAGAGTGCATTTAAATAGGGTATATCTATTTTGCGTATTTTCACTTATTGCGGGAGGGTCTGGAAGGTAACCCCCGCAATGGAGGGGGGTTTACTGTATAGTCAAATTGTCATATGTCAGATCATAATCACAATTAGTATGCATGTAGACCTAAAATAGTGTGAAAAGTCAGTCATTGCTCTGTTAGACAAATGGAGCTTAGCAGCATCTTAAATATACCGGCCATGCTTGGTAGGGAATACAGCCCAAATCCTAATGATCTAATATCTAATACAAAATACATAACCACAAGATAACCTCCAAACTATACTTTAAGGTCCTTAACCACTTGCCGACCAGTCACTGGGACTGTACTGCGGCAAAGTGGCTCGATTCCGTCCAGCGACGTAGACCTACGTCGCTGGACTCCTCCCCTTGTGGGCGGCACTCGCTCCCGCTGTTTTCAGTCACAGCGGGAGTCAGGCCAGGGGAGGAGCAGCGGCGATCGTCGGGGAATCGAGTCTGGAGATCCGCCTGCTTGTGTAAACAGAGCGGGTGGATCTCCTAAGTGACAAACAGTGACAGATTGCAGGGTTCAGCATAGATGAACATGCGATCTGTCCCTGTGTCACTCAGTCACCTCCCCCCACACACGTTAGTAAGCACCAGGCATACATTAACCCTTCCCTCTCCAATAAAATTAACCCCTTCCCTGCCAGTGTCATTTTTACAGTAACAGTGCATATGTATAGCACTGATTACAGTAGAAATGTCACTGGTACCCCCAAAAGTGTCAAAAATGTCAGTTAAGGGTCCGATCTGTCCGCCGCAATGTCGCAGTCCCACAAAAAAAAAAAAAAAAAAAATTGCAGATCGCCGCCATTACTCGTTAAAAAAAAAAAAAAAAAAAAAAAAAACACCAAAAATGACAGAAATCTTTCCCTTAGTTAGTAAACGCAATAACTTTTGCGCAAACCAATCAAAATATGCTTATTGTGATTTTTTTACCAAACCTAGGTAGCAGAAAACAAATTGGCCAAAAATATAAAAAAATTTAGATTTTTAAATTTTTTTGGGGGGGGAATTTCATACAAAAAAATGTGAAAAATATTGTTATTTTTTCAAAATGTATGCTTTTTTTTTGTTTATAGCGCAAAAAGATAAAAATCACACAGGTGATCAAATACCACCAAAAGAAAGCTCTGTTTGTGGGGAAAAAAGGACGTAAATTTCGTTTGGGTACAGCGTCGCACGACCGTGCAATTGTCAGTTAAAATTGCACAGTGCCGAATCGCAAAAAGTGGCCTGGACGTAAGACAGCAAAATCCTCCGGTGGTAAAGTGGTTAAGAAACTGAAAAAGGAAGACACCCCTGTAAGTGCTGCCCAGCCCCAGAAGTTGTAAACTTTGAATTCTAAACAGTTTATAAAAGAACAATTTTCTTTCAGCTCAAGGTTGCAAATATAAAATACTCTTTTCCTTATACACTGCACAAATAATGTGCTGCATGGACCTTTTTCTCAACATGAATGCCTCTGCTATTCCTACAGAGTTGTGAGATACTCTATAGCTGTGTTATTGATATTATAACTATGTAGAGAATCAGTGGCTCCCCACTTGCTGCAATGATAGCAGGCTGTCACTAGGGTGCAGCCAAG